>NC_041715.1:9928133-10245586 GCF_900700375.1 Denticeps clupeoides
ACTGAAGGGGGAAGGAAGCGCAGAGGTGTGACATGCTGGGAACGGGTTTTTATTATAAAATAAACAATAAATAAACAAATAAACAATGGCTTGGTGGCCGAAAACAGTTTAACTTAAGTAAAGAACACGAACAAACCCGCAGGCGTGTGGCGATTGCCAGAACTCAAAACATAAACACAGTCACTCACTGAGGTCAAGTTCATGACCGAGTTCACAAAAATGCCGGAGATTCCGAAGGGGCGGAAATCTTCGGCATTTATGCGGCGTCAGGATTGGCCACCGGTGTTGAGCCCAGCTGCAGTCAATCCTGACAGTCATGCTATTCTACAGCTGAAGGTCATCCAATCACACTTGGCTGCTTGGTAAAGTAATGTCATTTTCCCTTTGTTGTTGCAATTTACTTTGTCCTCAGTTAAGAGATCTTTATAAACCTACGGCAGCAACTTCTGGATTTCTCATGCACACACAGGACTCATGGTTCTGCAATTTTCATAATGGTGACACACTTGCAAATGACGTGAATATATAAGATAATATACAGAACAGTAGTAATACTACAAAATAAACAACTGTGACAGGTATCATAAAGTGACATTAATTAGATAATTGATTGGATAAAGTTACATTGTGATGTGCCAAGAAGATCATCTACAGAATGGGGAAGAGTTGTATAGTCTCATTGCCACGGGTAAGAAAGACTTCTTGTGGCGCTCAGTTCTACATTTAGAGGCGATGAGTCTTTTGTACTCTGATGGTCAATCAGGAACGCACGGGGTGATAAAGGGTTGTCCATGACACTGAGAAGCATTTTAGCATTCTCCTCTCAGACACCTATGTCAGATATCTGAGAGCCTTTGTCAGAACTGCCCAAAAACACGACTGCAAAGAACACCACACTCTCTACTACAGATGGTAGAACATGGTCAACATTTTCCTACACACACTGAACAACCTGAGATGGAAAAGCTGAGTCTGCCCTTTCTTGAAGACATTCTTCAAAGCAAAGAAAAAGGTTCAATGCAAATGCTAACTTCAACAATGCTAATGGGACGAGGCCCTTATGAAAAATTTTTAAATGTTGAAAAATGTACATGTTAGCCTACTTATGTTAAAATCAACAGTCATAACGGGGCCGGGGGCCCCAATGCGTCACGTCAAATTTGGCAACTTTTGGGACATGTTCAAATATTTGCATTTTAACACTCTAACGGTGATGTGAACAATGATAACGGGGCAGGGCCACTGATGTGTCACGTCAAATTTGTTGCCTTTTGGGACATTTTCAATATGCTATTGTTAGCGTGCTAATGGGCTAATGAGCTGCTGCCTCTGGTCTGGCATTGCTGACAGATACAGCTGTGTGTCGTCAGCGTAGCAATGAAAGCTAATACCGTGTTTACGGATGACGTCGCCTAAAGGTAACATGTATAGAGAAAAAAGTAACGGACCTAGGACAGAACCTTGTGGAACACCAAACTGTACTTTACTATGTGAAGACGAAACACCATTGATGTCCACAAACTGATATCGGTTGGTCAAATATGATCTGAACCATTCAAGGGCTGTTCCCTTAATCCCGATAACATTCTCTAACCTGGCAAGTGTGATCAATAGTGTCAAACGCTGCACTCAGATCAAGCAGGACAAGCAGCGAGATGCCAACAGCAGGTCATTAACCACTTTAACCAGCGCTGTCTCAGTGCTATGATGAGGTCTAAATCCTGATTGATATACTTCGTGGATATTGTTACAGTCTAGGTATGTGCTCAGCTGCTGGGCTACAACTTTTTCTAAGATTTTTGATATGAACGGAAGGTTGGATATCGGCCTATAATTTGAAAGCTGACTGCGATCAAGATCCGGCTTTTTAGTCAGGGGTCTAATGACTGCTACCTTGAACGAACTTGGTACGTGGCCGGTGCTAAGCGACGAGTTAACAATTTTGAGAATAGAATTTATAACATTGGGTGCTATTTGCTTAAGGAGCCTTGTTGGAATCGGATCCAAAGCGCAAGTACATTGATTTGATGATGAGATTAATTTGATTAATTCATGCTCTTTAATAGGGTTGAATCGTTCTAATCGGTGGTCTACTAGAAGATTATTTTCCATGGAAATATCGGCGGAGCTATTTGTTGTGCTTTTAATCTTCTCTCTATTTGCGACAATTTTCGTATTAAAGAAATTCATAAAATCATCGCTACTATGATTATATTGAGTGGTCGCATCCATTTCTGTCTTATTCCTGGTTAGTTTGGCTATAGTTTTAAACAGGAATCCGGGATTATTTTTGTTTTTGTCTATTAACGAGGACAGATACGTTGATCGAGCCGCGCTAAGAGCCTTCTTATAGTTAAGTAGGCTCTCCTTCCAAGCTATTCGGAATATGTTTAATTTACTTTGACGCCATTTGCGTTCTAATTTCCGGGCTGTCTTCTTAAGCGAACGCGTGTGATCATTATACCAAGGAATTAAGTTTCTATCTCTTACTATCTTCCTTTTGAGGGGAGCGACTATATCTAACGTACTACGCAGTGTTAATTCTAGAAATTTGGTCGCTTGGTCAAGTTCAGCGGGGTCTGACGGTGAGTTTATCAGCGTTGATAAATCTGGTAAGGTATTAATAAACCTCTGTGCCGTACTTGATGTAATTGTCCGTTTGTCTATATAACGAGGGGGATTGAGTTTGTTGTGTCTGAGACATATTTTAAAAGCGATGAGGAAATGATCTGAGACCATTTCAGATTGCGGAAGAGTAACTATATCTTCTATATTTAAACCGAAGGTCAACACAAGATCGAGTGTGTGACCACCTTCGTGAGTAGGTCCTGTTACATGTTGGTTAACTCCAACTGAGTCTAATAAAGACAGGAATGCGGTTCTTAGTGAGTCTTCTAATTTATCACAGTGGATGTTAAAGTTGCCGACAATTAGGGCTTTATCCACAGATACAACTAAGTTGGAGACAAAATCTGTAAATTCACTAAGAAACTCAGAATAAGATCCAGGGGGTCTATAAATAATAATCAATGGAATGAATTTAGGATTTTTATTTTGTGAGACTACATGAGTTATATTGGTATGTAGAATCTCAAAAGAGTTAAATCCTTGTCCGGGTTTATGAGTAATACCGAGGTTATCCTTATAAATTACTGCGACGCCACCTCCTCTTCCAGTTAAGCGAGGTTGGTGTACATAGCTGTATCCAGGAGGACTAGACTCGTTCAATGCTACAAATTCATTTTGATTAAACCAAGTTTCGGTCAGGCACAGTACATCGAACCCCTGATCTGTAATCATTTCATTGACAATGAGCGTTTTAGGTGTAAGGGATCTAACATTTAATAATCCTATTCTTATGTTGGGGGTGCTGGTGGTAGGTTCAGAAGGAGTGATAGTAACGAGTAGTAAGTTCCCGAAACAGACACCCCGCCCAGCCCGTGGAACAGACACAGTGTCAGCATATTTATGAGTTTTATTAATGTTTCTTGTAGAATCTCTTGTTTTAATAGAGCGAGGTACAGACACAGTGTCAATATTGTACACTCTGGGTGGCGACTCTACGCAAATGGCAGACACTCGGTTTAGCCGGTCTGTCTGCTGCCTGGTCTCGGCTCTGGCGAGTCAGTTTTGTTTTTTGGTTCTAAGACTATGAGCCAATTTTTTAGACAACTGAGTGGCACCCGCCCAGTTGGGGTGGATGCCGTCTCGCCCAAAAAGACCAGGCTTCCCCCTAAATGTTGGCCAGTTATTAATAAAGCCCACTTTATTTTTTGGACACCACTCCGACAACCAGCGATTTATGTCGAGGAGCAGCTACAGGTCTCGTCGCTACGCCGAAACTGCGGTAATGGGCCAGAGCAGATTACTGTATCCGACATCGTTTTAGCCAGTTCAAGCATCTCTATTAAATTATCTTTAGTTATTTCCGACTGGCGTAGCCGGACGTCGTTAGCGCCGACGTGAATCGCTATACTGGAGTACCTGCGGTTATTTTTTGCCAGCGATTTTAAATTTGCGCGGATGTCGGGCGCTCTGGCTCCAGGAAAGCACAGGGTTTTATTCGCTGGTGCCGGTATCCTCACGTTTCCAACTATAGAGTCGCCAATGACTAGAGCCGGTGGACTGTAGGACCCAGCGGATGCCTCGCTGAGGGGGGAGAAGCGGTTCTGAACGCGAACCGGTGTGTGGTGCCCAGGTGGTGGGGGAGCTTGGCGGGTCGCCACGGAAGGTCGCTTGCGTGATTTACGCCAAGCCGTCACCCAACTGCCCTGCTGTCCGGAGGGCGCTACTGGTACCGGCGCCGGGGTAGACACACTCACCGGCTGACTGGGCTGGTGCGCGTCCGGGACTAGAAAAGAGTCAATTAAGACTTCTGTTTCCCTAATTAAATACAAATTTCGGATGCGCTCCTCTAGCTCGGCTATTCTCTCCGTCATTTCCACTAGTCTCCTACACTTCCCACAGGTGAAATCCTCACTACTTACAGAGTTCGTCAAGCTGTACATCTCACACACTGCACACGGAATTAGCGAAGGAGCCATAACTTACGTTTTTTGGCGATTAATTCTGAGGTGGTTCAGGAAGTCCTTGGACGTAATACAGGCTCGCGCCAAACAGTGCAGCACCGGAAACAGGAAGCGGAAGTTACAATCGATTAAGTGATCAGTTCTAGTTCATTAGGACCTTCAACTATGAATACAATCTTTTTGTTCACTCTTGTTGTAGATTCTGTAGACAGTAAGAAGTTTACAAGTTAATATAAATTTAGTGACGTTTGGAGCATGTTAAAATGCTAATGTTTTTAGCATGCTAACATCAACACTGCTAACTGGGCGTGGTCAAGACCCATCACATTAAATTTGGTGACATTTGGATTATGTTGAAAAATTTGCATGTTAACATGTTAATGCTAGCATGCTAACATCAACAATGTTAACAGGGCATGGTCAGGATGTGTCACTTTAAATTTGGTGACGTTTGAAGCAAGTTGAAAAATTAGCATGTTAACATGCTAATGTTAGCATGCTAACATCAAAAATGATAACAGGGCGTGGCGAAGACACGTCACATTAAATTTGGTGATGTTTGGAGCATGTTGATAAATTTGCATGTTAAAATTCTAATGCTAGCATGCTAACATTAACAATGCTACAAGGGCGTGGCCAAGACACGTCACATTAAATTTGGTGACGTTTGGACCGTGTTCAAAAATTAGCATGTTAGCTAAAATTTAATATGACCAGGTGTTCCTAAAAAAGTGGCCGAAGGACCGGGCATTGTTGTTTCTGTGTGTTTCAGGGTCTTAGCGTGGCAACCTTGAATGTAACACATGTCCGTTTTTTGCCTTTTTCCCATTTTTTCCGGTTTTCCAAATCCTTGTTGGCGGCATCCACTTGTCCCATATGTCAGCTCGTAAGTCTCGGCGTGGCCTAGATGAGAGGCTGAAATCTGCGAAATTGGTCAAAATTCAAGATTTGTTTAATTTGAATGTTTAATTTTTTTAATACAATGCGTCTCAAGAAGTTTGGTGATGTTCAGAGCACTTGTTCTGTAGAATCAGGATCCAGAACGCTATCACTGAGATTATCTCCAATGTTGTTATCTTCTTGAGGTACGGGTTCTAAAAGTCTGACATCATAATCTTGACTTTCCCAATCGTTGTTAAAATCGACAGTGTTGTCATTGGTGCGTGAGTCGTTATTGCCTTTTTTGTCTAATCCCATGCATTCTTCATGTACGAGACTTCTTCTGTCCGTGTGTGTTTGCAGATCTTGGCGTGATAATTGACTTCTCTCTTCAGTCTGATATGGTCCTATTCTATGGTTATACAAATGACAACTGTGACATTTTTCACTGCTCTCCCTGTATCTGTTATGAGGGACACTACTTCTTTCCTTCCAGGAATGCAGGTCTTGCCAGTGTCTTCTCTTTCCAGTCCAGGAGGGCCCTATTCTCCAGTTATCCCTATAACGACTGAACCGAAATTCTCTGCGCTCCCTGTATCTATCATATGGGAGACTACAGTTCCCCAGCCTTGAATGCATTTCTGAGAAGTGTCTGCTCTCTTCCGCTCGCTTGGGATATAGAAGGTCTCTCCACAGCTTGGCATTTCCTGAATATCTCCAACTCCTTTCATCCATGTGGTGGTCTCTCATTATCTGGACTCTTTGGTTGTCATTAGTATTTCTATCATCCATCCATTCACCTCTGTTTGCTTTGGATGAGCCTTTAGAAAACTTCTTCACTGTTGAATTCATCAAACAGTTGATATACAGTTAAGAGAAATATTCTGTATAAATATACCGTGTCAAAGATTCTTTTATTACTAAAGAATTCCTTGACAGATGTAAGAATTTTAAGAACATCAATGCTCTTTCAGTGGCTTCATGGTCAAGAAGATTCTCTCTACTGGTTACCAGATGGCCAACCACACCCACTGTCCGACCCACCCATTACATTTGCCTACTAATGGTAAACTCCCAACTTTGCAGGATGCAAGATGGCTAGCCTCGCCCATGGCCAGTCCTGCTTATGTCCAGCCCCGCCCACTATTTCATGACTGGTCAGAAATTACCCGGTTCTCGATTCTTGATTCCCGATTCTTTAACCATTTCCATTTACTTTTGTGTCTTCGTCCTCTCTGAAGATTAACAGCACTTGCATTCACATTTACATTTACAGCATTTATCAGACGCCCTTATCCAGAGCAACTTACAATCAGTAGTTACAGGGACAGTCTCCCTGGAGTTTTGACAATTCCATTCCTGTACAACAACATTATTTAACATAACTTGTGACTAATTAGTCAAGTATAAATTGTCTTTTACCAGATACATAAAAGTAGCGTTGGGTGTCAGAAGGGTGGTAGTAGCCTAGTGGGTAACACACTCGTCTATGAACCAGAAGACCCGGGTTCGAATCCCACTTACTACCATTGTGTCCCTGAGCAAGACACTTAACCCTAAATTGCTCCAGGGAGACTGTCCCTGTAACTACTGATTGTAAGTCGCTCTGGATAAGGGCGTCTGATAAATGCTGTAAATGTAGAAGGAGTAGACGGAGTGCTCACCCAACTGGAACAAATCCATCTTTAGGGTAACCGTAGATGCATGCAGTTATCTCCCAACTAACTCCTCACAATACACATTAGTCCAATAACAAAACACCACTCGAGTTCAGCCACTTTATTAAGAACTTCCGGTCTTTCGGCCACTTTATTAGGAACGGCCACTTTAAAAGGAACACCTGGTCCTATTACACTTTAGCTAACATGCTTTTTTATTAACATCAAATTTAATGTGACGCGTCTTGGCCATGCCCTGTTAACATTTTTGATGTTATCATGCTAGCATTAACATGCTAAAATGCTAATATTTCAACATGCTCTAAACATCATCAAATTTTACGTAATCACATATTGGCCACGCCCTGTTAGTATTTTTGACGTTAGCATGCTAAGATGCAATTTTTTTGACATGCTCCAAACTTCACCAAATTTCACGTGATGCGTCTTGGCCATGCCCTGTTAGCATTTTTGATGTTAGCATGCTAGCGTTAGCATGACCTCCTGTTCCATCGGCTTCTTTAGTTAAACTGCCTGCTTTTACAGCTGACACCAGCTCTAGAGGCCACGCCCACTGCTGCGACCGCACAGGCATTTCAAAATTTTGGTTTTCTTGTTAATTATTACTATTCATTTATTGGGTCTGTCAGGAAGACAGACCATTTATTATTGTGCTATGAATGGCAAAAAAGAACATGTCTTACGTTAAAGACCGCCACGCGAAGACCGTCAAACGTAAAGAAACAACGGATTTGTAAAATAAAACTTCTTTGAAGTGATACTGCAGTACCACAGTAAAGAAGCCCCATTTTACAAATCCCATGCCCGCAGCTGTGACCAATGCCTGGACAGACCCATAAAAAAGAACATGTCTTACGTTAAAGACCGCCACGCGAAGACCGTCAAACGTAAAGAAACAACGGATTTGTAAAATAAAACTTCTTTGAAGTGATACTGCAGTACCACAGTAAAGAAGCCCCATTTTACAAATCCCATGCCCGCAGCTGTGACCAATGCCTGGACAGACCCATAAAAAAGAACATGTCTTACGTTAAAGACCGCCATGCGAAGACCGTCAAACGTAAAGAAACAACGGATTTGTAAAATAAAACTTCTTTGAAGTGATACTGCAGTACCACAGTAAAGAAGCCCCATTTTACAAATCCCATGCCCGCAGCTGTGACCAATGCCTGGACAGACCCATAAAAAAGAACATGTCTTACGTTAAAGACCGCCACGCGAAGACCGTCAAACGTAAAGAAACAACGGAGTGGTCAGTCCGAAGGCAGTACCACATTAAAGAATTCCCATTTTACAAATTCCATGCCCGCAGCTGTGACCAATGCCCGGACAGACCCATCAAAATTTCCCCTGGAATTTTGGCTTCTAGTTATTATTATTATTCATTACACTAACATCTCTCTAAAGATAGTGCCACACCAAACCTTGGCAAGATGTGGTAGTAGCCTAGTGGGTAACACACTCGCCTATGAACCAGAAGACCCGGGTTCGAATCCCACTTACTACCATTGTGTCCCTGAGCAAGACACTTAACCCTGAGTTGCTCCAGGGAGACTGTATCTACTGAACTACTGATTGTAAGTCGCTCTGGATAAGGGCGTCTGATAAATGCTGTAAATGTAAATGTAAATCACCACTCTAAGGATTATAATGCACTCTTGTGCGTTATAAAAAATCTTTTTTTTCATTCTCCTGGAGTATCTGAAACTCCTGAAGTAATATCACTTGTGGGACAATAGACTTAATTTTTTACCATGAACCATGTTCAAAGGACATATCTAGTTAGTTACAGGTTTTCTTGTTATTTACAGGAATGTGGTATGCCATGATACAGAATATGCATGTACTGTTTGGTGTCTCTGTAACCACTAATTTGTAATCTGAGTAAATGTGGAATGAATTAATAGCGAGAGTGTAGTGCATAAGTCTTATGTGACTTTCTTATAATTATCATCAAAATTAAATCTTTTCTGGTCATTTGTATGTATCCAGAGCTTTCACCATTGTATCACACTTTATTTTTTTATATGCTGAGATGAAAATAAAGTTCACTTTGACATTGAAGAACACTTTACCATTATCATCTACCATTAAACATGCACTTCCATTTACTTCTACTAATTTTTAGTCTTCACCCATGAATCTCTTTTATTGTGAGTGCAGGAATATTTACCCAATTTTTAATTATCTTCCATGAAAGGTAAAAGACTATTATGTCTTTAACATAGAGTGACTTTAACATAGAGTGAGGCTGTGAAGTTATAGACAATATAGACAAAGCAGTTGAACTGAATCTTCTTTTGTATTGTAATGTCATGCCTGGAACTGGACCTTGATTCAGTGAAGGAACATCAATTCTGAATCACGATTCTGTTGCAACTTACTTTTAGATGAGGAAGTTGCCATATCAGATATCATTGTGTTGATGTTGGTCCTGGAACAACATCAGTAATGGAAATAGATGAACAGCCATCTGTTCAGAGAGCACCTCCTCTAACAGTAATCTGACACGATAAACTCTTTATGATTAACTCTTATGTTCGTGTCATAGCCCTTATATTGATTGTTGTTCCTTTTGTAAGTCACTTTGTGTAAAAGTGTATGCCAAATGCAATGTTTGTTTTATACTGCTGCATCATCTGTCACCTTACAGCAGGATCATCTTGTAACCAGATTCATCTAGACATCTTAATAGCTCTTGCTGATTTTGTCCCCTTTCACAAACAGGGGCTTATCACAAAGGACACAAGTATGCATCAGAATTATACCAGTTAAGCTATACAAGTTAAGGACATGACAAGGACAAAGCACAAAATGCAAACATTTACACATGCCAGAACAACTGCACACAATCAAGATGATTATGGGAAAAAAGGGGAAACTCCGGCCTGAATTGTGGAGAGAGAGAACCAGTCCCTCACACTACATTACATAAAATATGTTGAAATACATTGCTCATTTCAATGTATTGTCATTGAGTTAATATCCGAGTGGGAAGAAATGTTCAATAATACAGAAGGGCATGCAGCAAACACACAACTGAACAAAAAACATCACTGACCGCCTGAATGCAGGAGGTGACAGCCCATCCCTCAGTAACAAACCACACAGATATTCTGCCAGCCACACCAACTGTGGCCTCGGCAGGTTCATTCTGTAATGTGGGCAGAACAGGACGCACTCTTCTGTCATGTCCTTCACAGCAGAGATTCGGCAGGACTCACCAGAAGAAAGAGTTCAATCCCACTGGTGATCTAGATCCCCCCACATGAGGTTATGGGTTAAAATTTTGATGTGGCCTCTGCCCTGCATGTGCTGCAAGACATTAAAGAAGACAGGCAGTGCAGAGAACATGGCACAGGCCAAGAACTATGCTGCAGGAAGACACCTGACCCAGGTCTCCTGGTGAAGGCTGGGTCACCATTCCATCTTGAATTGTGATGATCAGAAGAACAATTTACTAAAAAACAATCTACTAAACAATCTACAACTACATAAATTAATAAATCAGTTGTTAAATTACATATACAGTACTGTGCACTAGTACTAACCTGGTAAAACAGAACCACTGTTTTTCTAAGCAGTTTTGTTAATGTAACAAAAAGCCACAGGCCAAACAGTGATCAATTATTGATTTACCAAAACTGTTTACTGTAGAATGTAGAATCCCTTTTTCATGAAACAATGACATTTATGTGTATTAAAAAAAATACTTCTATCCTATTGTTCTCCTATTGAAAATATTTTCCCATGTGTAGACATTTGCTTGTAGGAAATCTATTTGTTGGGAGAGACCAGCCCCCATTTCTTGTAATAGATCTGTGGATATGTATAAATCTAAAAAAAAATGAATAAATTGTTAAAAAAAAATTGTTTTATCTGGATATAGTAAGTTCAATCTTGTTGTCCCTTTAGCTCTATAACGACGGAGGACTCTAAAGTATCAATCTTTCATCTTTCATCTTGTCATCTTTCAAGTCTCAAAAAAAAAGTGTCAGTGGCATACTGTTAAACAAAATTGTTGCAAATTACATTTACAGTATTTTTAGAAACACTTTAATTTCAATGTGACAAATCGTCTAGATTTGACCCATCCACCTTTGGTGAGCAGTGGGTCAGCCATGACAGGCGCCCGGGGAGCAGTGTGTGGGGACGGTGCTTTGCTCAGTGGCGCCTCAGTGGCACCATGGCAGTTCTGGATTTTGAACGTCAACATTCCGACCTCCTCCTTCTCAGACCAGATCTCATGCTCCCAGACCTAACTTGAGAAACAGTCAACGGCAGTAGAATAGAAAGCTGGTTTGGAACCGTAGGCCAAATTCAATGCGTGCCGCTGTAAAGGCTTCTCGAATGTGATATAGTGCCTTTGGTTTGTCTCTAGGGGAGATAGAGATGGACACTGAGGCACCGTGAATAGTTTGCAGGAGCAGATCCGCAGTGCCTCGGAATCTAAGTGAACGGGCAGGACTGGGCCTGGAGGTAACTAATTATGGATTACACCAGTGTTTAGAGGGAGGTTACACAGGTGTCTCACGTCCTTCTCCTGATGGGGGAAAGAAGACACTGACTTTCTCCCCCGTCACGCCAAAACACACCTTTTCCTTCTTTCTTCAATATAAACTAATAAAGCGCTCCAAAGACTCTTCGAGTGTGATTTTTAGAAAGGTCATATGAGGTAAAGTGCCGAGGGCCCATAATATAAACACTTTTCAATCGTCCACACACAGCAAAGAGACATCCTGACACACAGGGGAAAAAAATATTTTCTTTGTGATAAAGATGGTGATGGTGGCACACTCAGGGATTTGCACTTTTTTTGTAAGGCTGCAGTTTTCTCGGGTCACACGACTGCCAGGCTGAAAAGACTCAGAATAAAAGTAATCAGGCTGAATTCCTCTCTTTTTCTTAAAGAGAAGTATTTTGATGTGTCCACAAGCAGGGATTTGAGTTTAGAGACTCCAAAAGAGAGTGCCCAATTTTTTTGGAGAGTCCTGGCAAATCTCCAGTACACAAGAATACAGAAAGCCAACTTGCAGCCTGCTGCAGTAAGTAGTGTCCCTCCGGTGGAAAGTGGAGTTTGTAACTGTACTCCCTAAAAACCCTAAAATCTTTTTTATGAAAGTTGTAAGAGTAAAAAGCACAGCGAAGCTGGAGATGTTTTAAGGAATAAAAACTCACTGTCATGCATGTGAGATATGGTTCAATGTGCATTTACACATGGTGCTCCAGTGGCCTGCATGTTATTCATGCCCCTGAGGTCAACAGGCACTGAAGTGGCCAAAGGGCAGCGGAGTGGAGGCGAAACTGTGAATCTCACCTTCTCAATCACATGCTCACCTCAGCATCTTTAAAAAGCCCGGGGAGTTGGATGAGGGCCCTTGCACAATACCAGATACAGGCTGTGGAGGAGCTGAGTGAGATTGGTACAAGAGCAGCGGGGCAAAACAAGAAACAAGGTCTCATGTTCACCACACCACTTTCTAAAACACTGAAAGAAAACTGGTGCAGGCTGTATCGATCAGCAGGATATTACACTAGCGCTACTTTCAGCCAATGTTGCGTTTCCAGCAAAATATTGTTCTTGAGGACACCTTGAGGGAATTTCTTTAAATTTAGAACAAAACGTACACATGAATAATCAAAAGCAAACAGAACATTTTTAAGTATACTGAAACTTGGTGCCTTTTTTGGAGCTAAGAGCACTGCTGCATGCAAAGCTTGGAACTTGTCTGATAGTCTGCTGTGGGACATAAGGCCCCTCCTTGTGTACAAAGGGAAGGATGGTGTGACCAGGATCCTCACGTTTCAAAAGGTTGAAACCTTAAATAATTACACACCATTTTCATTTTATATTTTCCTTTATTTATTTATATCCATTTACTGTTTTTTTTTTTTCCAATTTACTGTTGTCCTTTACTCATTATATTCCATATCCAACTAACCAGCATATAATGATGTTTAACCGTCTTTTCATATATGAGTGTCAAATTAATCGTATCTGGCTCAGTCTGAACTTAAAAAAAGATTTCAGCACTGTATCATTAGACTGGCGACGCTGAAGGTCTTTTGCAGATACTATTTATCGACAAACGCTAATACCTTAAAGAAATGCTGAAACTCTCTCTGTACTAATACTGCCTTCTAATATCCACTGTATAAAATGGACAGACCGCCTGTTCCTCTTTAACCAATCCTGTCTCCTTATACAAGAATAAAGGCTTCCTCAACAAGTCAATGGATATTTCATAATTTTCGTAACAGCTAGTGTCAGATTGGAAACAGTCCACTTCATATTATGAACACGTTTTACGGTATTTCTTCAAATTTCACTGATTTTGCTGGTCAATGGTCAAGGTCACTTATCGTTAGTGTGGGGGGATGGTTGCATTAAATTGAATTGGTTTGCAGAGGCATTTACCCATGAAGCAGTCATTTTATACAGGTATGCTAATATTCTCAGTGCATGGAGGAAATTGAGTTAAACTCCTCTAGCACCCTGTAGAGAGCACTCTAACCTGGAGAAACCTGCCTGATTGTCCTCATCCTCACCCCTATGAGTGTATCAACTAAATACATTCAGTCCAGGTAGAATGTCTATTATCATACTGGACTGAATGTAATATTAAAAAAAAATGTCATGAAAGAGGGACCGCACAATGTCGTTTCCTCTTGGATCTACAGTTTTGTCTGACTATTCAAAGGCATGCACACTAGATTCTACGTTGTCCTTGCAAGTACTTAAGTTCTATTGACTTCTAGGAGATTCAAAGAAATCACTTCCAGTGCCATTTTGGGTGCCCGGGGTATGAGTGATGGAAGGCAAATTTCAGTCCCAATAAGGCAGACAGGCAGCGACCTCAAGGTTCCACAAAGTTTCCAGCTCCCTCTACCCCAACTGCGCCGGTTTCATGTCATGGTTTCACGTCTCCCTCAATTTAGTCACCGAACTACCTCCCCTCTGAAGGCAAGACCACGATACTCGTACTTGTGGACCGGTTCATCACCCTAACCGAGCTCCCTACAGCCACGTACTTGGTGACATCTCTTGGAAGGCCTGGTTGCCAGAAGACGCGTTGTATGAGCTCCTTGGTCCGCTGGTGACTGGGATGGCCGGCAAGGGCGTCCCCAGTAAAGGACTTTTCTGTGGGCAGCAATTGCCAGTGAGTTAAATTGCTAGCAGTTCACGGTTGCCAACTTCATAATCCTTTCCGCCTTATCCAGTCATCTGGAGTGTACAGGGGTGTATCTTATTATCGGCAGAGGTATGCAGCCCCCCGGACAGAGGCATCGACGTCCACCACGAAAGGGAGCTCTGGATTAGGGTACAGCAGGAAAAGAGCTGAGTTGAAGTATCATGTAAGTTCATTGAATGCGCTTCGGTGAGGACAGATTACAGCAGACGAGTGGGCTTACCCCACACCAGGGATGTGAGGGGTTGGGCCACTTGTCTGAAACCCCGGATGAATCGTCTGTAAAAGTTGGAGGGCGTGGGTCCACTCAGGGGTGGAGGTGGTAGCAGCCTAGGGGTAACACACTTGCCTATGAACCAGAAGACCCAGGTTCAAGTCCCGCTTACAACCATTGCTCCAGAGGGACTGTCCCTGTAACTCCAGGGGGAATGGCTGGAACTTCTGATTGTAAGTCGCTCTGGATAAGGGCATCTGATAAATGCTGTAAATGTAAATGTAAGTCACTCTGGATAAGGATGTCTGCCAAATGCCTTAAATGTAAATGTAAAATGGATAGAACATCAGAGAGTGTGCAGGAATCTTGGTCGGGGCCGGAAGAAGAAGCCTGTAAGATCAGAGGTAAATGAAGGCAGAGTGGCAAATCCAAAAGAGTAGTCAATAAATAAAGGTGGTTGGCTTAAGGCTTGGTCAAGGTTGAAGAGTAGCTGGCTGCAGACATGATACTAAATCAACGAATCAGATCGTAATGTTTACTTTGTTGAATCGACATTTTGTTCCGACTGCTGTCTTTTTCGTGAGTTTCAGCCGAGCTGAGTTGTGGAGGTGCGCTCTGGTGGCTCGGGGAGGCTAAAGTGAAGTGATTGTCATTGTGAAACACTGCAGAACAGCACATGGTGACACGACTAAATGTGACCTCTGCATTTAATCATCATGACAGCCATGACAGGCGCCATGACAGAGCAGTGTGTGGGGACGGTGCACCTTAGTGGCACCTTGGCGGATCGGGATTCGAACCTGCAACCTTCTGACTACAGGGCTGCTTCCTTAGCTGCTAGTCCACCACTGCCCAATGACAATACTAGTTAAAAGGACACTAAACATGAATACATATGTTGCATGTTCATGAGAGTCCTTTATTAGTTGGGCAGAGTGACTGAAAGGCCAGTAGTAAAAAAGCGAGGCGCAAAACTGAAAGTTTCACAATCCAAAATGAAAAAAGAGTGACATGTAAGCAAAACTGTATGTTATCAAAATTCCAGCCTCTTATTTTACATTTCAACGTCTTATTTTAGTTAGATATTAAGAAATGTTGCCGCAAATCTGACTAATGGAAAGGAAGGCACACCTCTAAATAGCTCAAAATGGAGGAGGAGAGGGTCCAAAACTGAGATCAAGGTCAGCACTGAGTGAAAGAGAAGAATTCTTCATATTTATATATTGGAAACTCTGCTAACTGAAATTACAGTGTCATTATCTTCAGCCAGCTTTGTTCCCGACATCCACTGTCAGGGGGATTTGGTTTTGCCACCCATCTGATCTTCGGGATTTTACAAATAACCACAATAATTGCAACTAAATCATTCCGATCTGCAAGTTTGTTACTTATTCCGTCTAGATGACGGAAATGAGGAGCATTTGCACGTGCAATGCTTAAATGCGCTTTAGGAGATTAACAGAACAGAGCCGAGAATTTGTGCAGAAGCCCTTTGCTGTGTATTGATTATGCAGCGGAATTAAGTTGGATTTTGGAAGGGGATTTAACTCCATTTACCTCAGCGTAACAGGCACATCCACGATCAGCGGGGATTTGATCTGGCATTTACATTTGAAAATTAACAAAAAGCTTTTTGTCCCTCATTAATGTAAAAATTTGTGTCCCTCAAATTTCTCGTTTCTCTTTATTTTTTTTTTTACTTTCAGTAACGACAATATTTATATACATTTAAGGCATTCTAAAGCTTGGAATATAAATTGCCAGGGAAAAGGCTTGCATGTGGTATCACAGAAAGCCTTCAATTTACATAAAGAAATAAGAATAATGTAATTTGCATTAATTATTGCATTAAAATTGAACTGTACCTGAAAAAAAATTTAATCACAGGAATGTTGCTCTTCTCATAAACAAATGACCTGTGTTTGCGGGGCTGTGTCTGTTATGAATGGCAAATATCATTGTTAACAGCTGTCAAAATGGACGTGGACTTACAAATCAAAGCAGATGGACCGTTGCTCCCAGTTAATGGTAGTGGCCTCTGGGAGCGTTTTAATGATGTCCATTTCCTCTAATGATGAGAATGGGTGTGGAGCTGCTGAAACTATCAATGGAGGTGGAGAGCAGGATCAAAGCGACCTCTTTGGATGCACCTGGCACGCTGGACCTTCTATGGACGTGCAGGGATGTTATAAGCATGAGCTATGCCTTACTATGGTATTGAGTCACTACAAGCCACCAGTCCTCTTCAGTTTATGCCCTATACTGGTGATATGGACACCACTTGGCCACAAACCGCTTTAAACATTATCATGAAGCCCCAAGTGTATACATTTACAAACCCTTCATCCTGGAAGACACCACTTCATGCACAATCAGCACTGACAAAAGGTGATCACTCTGTAGATCTATATAGATTCTCAGTGACCCATTAGTATTAATGGGACAAATGGGAGCCAAACCATAAATTCCTTTTTATCAATTTTCCTACAACATGTCGCCAATTGGTATGAAGCTGAGTGATTTGAGAAATATTAAACAACTGCTTTAATGGTGCACATGTGGTGCATGGAGGATTACATCCATGCATTCCCATTAGATAGAGGATCATTTGAATTGGAAATCATTGCAAATTAATGGTGGGTGTAAATTATTATTTTTTTTACAGAGCCATAGAAGTGAGCTTGAAGCTTCAGAATGGACAGCAGTGTAAGACCAACGGAACTGAATGAGCAACTACAGATAACACCCTAATGTGTGAAAGTTACCACAAGCAGAAGAAGCATGTTTTATTTTTGATTTACATATACAGTAGCTCAGGGAGGCTCCGGCACAAATTTTGCTGGTGTAATTAAAATAAAAGGAAGAACTGGCTACAGGGAAATTGAGAATGCGTGATTCCAAGCATTATTTTATTTTATTTTTTTTTTTATCCATTGCGGTTCTTCAAGTGACTACTAAATGGCATTGGAGTGGCTCTTGGATATTTTTTGAAAACTCATTACCACCCTAAAATTACATATATGATCATAGTTATATCCTGCTGCAGCGACATCCAAGTGGTAATTTATTTTTATTTAACCTCACTGGCATCCCAGTGTGCTGCAGTATCTGATTTTGCTTTGCTTGGTTGTATCTTATTCAGGTAATACACTCTGTAGTGCAAAATATAAAACTGGCCCAGAAGGCTCTGCTGAGCAATGTTTTTATTTATTGAATGAATCATATTTGTTCCCCAATGAACCAGTTGCTAATGGGAGTTATGCTGGGTTAAATTATTTTGATGCCTCAGCTTTTGCTGTATATTTCTAAACAGAAGGTTTATCAGTTCTGTCTGTAATTCAGCATGACATAAAACATTTGAGTTTGAGGGTTTGAGTCAATAACAATTATTTGACTTTACTTTTCTTGCCTGTGTCCTCACTTTTTCTGTATTTTTAATGCATATTACAATGGCATTTAGATGGAAATAAAGGGTGCACAGTTAAGATGCTAAAGTTACATTATTATGAAAGTAACACCATAATTGGGGCAGTGGTGGTCTAGCGGGTAAAGTAGCTCATATGTAATCAGAATTCTTAGCCGCCAAGGTGCCACTGAGGTGCCAGTGAGCGTGGTCCCCACACACTGCTCCCCGGGCGCCTGTCATGGCTGCCCACTGCTCACCAAGGGTGATGGTTAAAAGCTGAGGACACATTTCCTGGTGTGCACCATGTGCTGTTTTTGCTGTTCTTTACAATATCAATCACTTCACTTTCATAATATTTTTGATTAATCTGAAGAAGAGTTAACTTTGCTCACACTGTTTCAGATTCTCACAGGAGCTGAAAGGTATGCTCAATTCATTTCAATTTACTGTTTGGTGTATATCTGTAAACCCATTATATTTGCATCTATCACAAAAATGTACTGACATTTACATTTACAGCATTTATCAGTCCAGAGCGACTTACAATCAGTAGTTACAGGGACAGTCCCCCCTGGAGCAACTTAGGGTTAAGTGTCTTGCTCTGGGACACAATGGTAGTAAGTGGGATTCGAACCTGGGTCTTCTGTTACCCACTAGGCTACTACCAGCCCACTGACTATTTTTGTATCTTTTTCTCATAATTTTACCTTTGTGTGATACATTATAATACATACTAAACATACAATTTTTCATCTTGTGCGACTTGAAACTTATACATAATGCATTATGGCCATCTCACCATCAAAATTGAATCAGTGTTTAACTAGAACTACAAACTGTTATAGTAGTGCTAAATCATTAAGCAATCAAGCTTTATCTGTTTGTAACTAACCATAAAGCATTATCAACTGCACTGTATTAAATGTATATTAGAATAAAGAAGAGATGATTCAATAAATATCTAGACATATTTCAATCATCATTTTAACTAATCATAGCTGCATATTTTTCATTTTTACATTTGGTCTATAAATCACACATATTCCATGAGGGAAAAGAAACCTGTTGCTACGGTTACATACATAGATTAGCTCGCTGTCTTATGGCAGAATATTAATTCAATACATTGATTAAACCTGACTGGTACTACCTGTGAATTCCATTCTGTCCAATTGAAACTCAGCATTGATCCAGACCATGGCATGACACTATTATTAATATAATAGTCTCTTTCCACTGGTCAGTCCAAACGGTGTATAGCCATTTCAAAAGAAAAGACATGCCTCAACATCTGTTGAGGATATCGTCAGATGTCTTTCATCTTTGAAATTGCCTCTGGAAAAAGTTCAAAACCCTCCATCTGTCTGTTCATTTCCAATCAAATGCTAATTATGACATCCTAGTGTGTCTGGTTTTCAAACTCGTGAAAATTTGACAAGATTAGGAGAATTTAACCAATAATAATAATAATGTTATTGTTGTAAAGATAACTGTCACTAAAACCTAGATGAAAACCTATTTTGAAGCCAAACACATGTCCAAAAAGACTGTTTATGGTGGCTTCCAGCAACAGGGGCTCTCTAGGATCTGAACTTGACAGAACATAATCCCCTTCAGGACATGACAGATTCAGCGGGTGGCCAACAGCAGAGGACACAGAGGCAGAATGCCATAACCCCACCACTAAAGACTGGTAGCAATAACAGACCCCCCACTTTGGAGTCATTGATGGCTTTGATGCCTGTTCTCTGCCTAATCTCTATACTGCAGGGTGAATCCAGGAACTGAGCCTCTCATTCTCAAGGAGAAAAAGAGGCTACACAGTAATGTGTGGGGGCATTTGTGTATGTTTGTGTGTGCAGATGAGCAACTGACTTAGGTGCACATAATAATATGTGCCTTTATTTGCAAATACTATTGTGCTCCACATGCTTCAATTGCTCTTTGTGTTTCCTAGCTTTGTTTGGAAAGAGCTGTAAGCCTGGAACGCACTTGCTGTTTACGATGCATATGTGTATGCATCATGGCTGTCATGCATGTCTCATGTTCAACTGATGTGTCACATGTGCACCTCATGACTGCAAAATTCCTGTCTGAACAGCACCATTTTGGCATGAACGCTTGCACAAGCCTGGGAACAATTTCACAGGAAACAGAATTTTCTATGCTTCAAATAAAAACAAACAATTTATGTAATATATTCCGATGTCGATCTAAAGAAAGTAAAAATTTGGCCAGATTTTTTGTTTTCATTTTTTATTTGTTCTCACGAGAAAAATAGTTGGATTTCCATGAAAATGGTCTTTCGGATTCCTTTCTTTCCTGATTCTTTATGTTCCTTATCATATAGGGGCCTTTGCATGTAGAACAGAAAAGATTTTCTTTGTCCATTCCTTGACTTTTCCATTCATAATCCAATCAGACTTTCCACACAAGAATCGCTCGTTATGCAGAGGTTAGTGAATAATTTCTTCATCTTTTTTAGAAGAGTACAATACTCCTCGCTTCTGAAGGTCATGGATATTGGAGGCAATCATGAGACGACACATTGTTTTCATAGGTGAGTGCTCCCTCAATGAGGAGAGTAATGTGTGTTTGGCCTTCTGTGCAGTGAGCCAGGTAGGTCCTTTAAGCAGTTTGGCCATTTTCCAGGTGGCCTGCTGGATTGTGCCTTGTATCCCTAAATTATTCCCTGTGCATAATGTGTGTTTTATTGTTGTGGTGCAATGTCCTTCTTACCCAAAGATTTAGCATACTGAAATAAAATTCAAACATAGGGACTAAATGACAAAATTATATGCAAATATGTAACATCAATAAACTAAAATCTGGTCAAGTCCAACATGAGTGAAAAACCCCATGTTGTTGCAGCATGACTAAACAGCATGAGTAAAAAAATTTACTTTAATAAGAACAAAATGAAGCTAAATTAACTAAAAGATTTACGGTAATATGAGAAATGTATTAGTTATCAGATTATGAGAAATAGCAGTTCTTCTCAATATGGCATTTGGGGACATCTGGGGGTCTAAGAAATGAAGGCAGGGGTTTTGGGGAAAAAAAATTCTCCACAAACACATTTCTGTGTCTAGTACATCATCATGTTTAAAACTTTTAATAATATTAATTGGATATGAACAAAAGGATAAGAATAGCAATATGTATACATTTATTTTATCTTTTGAAATAACTGCATTTTACTGCATTATACCTGTGACGTGTAATGACAATAATGCTTAATCTAATCTAAAAAAATGCTGTGAAGTAGTAAGTTTACTTCCAAAAGCAAGAAATAAAAAAGCCCTTTTCAAGTGTTTAATAGATCAATTTGAAAGAAAATTATTATAACCCCCAAATTACAGGGCAAAAACTTGGCATTGTTTGAATAGGTCCTGATGGTTGAGGAGTGACTGCTTCAGAAAATGTCACAAAATATAAAGTCTAGCATGGTATCGTTATACCACGCTACACAAAAGAAATGTGCTTGTGCTATTGTTATAAGGCCTAATGACTGAGAAAGTTTGCAATGACCTGCCAACAAACTCTGAGCCACAGTTTTTATATTTGTCTGCTAAATTATGAATGGTGGCCTAGCGGTTAAGGAAGCTGATTTGTTACCCACTGATGTACCTTTGAGCAAGGTACCGTCCCCACATGCTGCTCCCCGGGAGTCTTTCATGGCTGCTCACTGCTGAGGGGTTTAAAGCAGAGGACACATTATGTTGTGTGCTTGTTGTGTAGCTCTTTCACTAACATCCTTAGATTTAAATGTAAGAAAGATTAAGCGCACAGAAATTAAGAATAAATAAAACCAATAAGCATTTGGTTTGTGGTGAATGTTCCCATTTTGAGGACTAGTGTGACACCCAGGGGCCACTGGGCTTACTCAGCGGTTGTGGAAGCACCTGATGAATGAGTCCAGATCACTCCCAGCGGTGAACATTTAAGCACGAGTGATCAGGAGTCATTAAAAGCAAGCATACAGCACCTAGACGCTGCAACATTAACATGGACGTTCATTGTTTTCCTGACAGAACAGAACACACCTACAGGCTTATTTCCTTGTATTTGTTAAACATAATTTATTCTGAAAATGTCATGCTTCTACACGTCCTTCCCCTGTGCACATGGAGTCAAGTAAACTAGGCTTAATTGTTTAAAAGCAGAGTTTTTTTAGCGTGTTTTCTCTTCACTACCTGATATGAGTTCATACTCTCTCATACTTGGCGGAGATCTTAACTGTTGGCTGGATCCTGTGCTAGACCGATCTTCTACTAACCCTATGACAATTAGTAAATCTGCTTCATTTATTCATTCCTTTTTATCGAATTATGGTATCTCTGATGTATGGAGTTCTCTACATCCTAATGGAAGAGGGTACTCCTTGTTTCACAGATCCACCACACTCATTCTAGGTTTGATTATTTTCTAATTGATAATTGATTGATCTCACTAGTCCTCTCTTGTGACTACCAGAGCATAGTTATGTTAATATTTCTTTAATTATTAATCAAAAATCCCTGAATGGTTAATTTATTTAGGTGGAACAGTGGTATTCACGGAACAGATCCATTTCTTCCTCTGGAAACCTACCTAATTTCATAGCAATGCGGCTGCCTTTTAAAAAGGATGTGATGTGCCTTCTGATGTTACACCCAAAAATCACCTGTATAAAAGAGTTTAGAGAGTCAGGATAACCATTTCCCTATTTGCCTGTTTTTTCACTATCAACATTGCAAAAATGGACTTGGACGTGACCATAAATGTTATTTGCACTTTCCAATTTACATCATGCATCACTGAAACAGGGTCCTGTGTTTTTAAGATTTCTTTTTTTTTTCCATGGTAGTGATGATGCACTATCTGGCCATGCCAGACTGGTTTCAGGTGCAATCGAGTCTCCAGAACGCCCCCAACATTTCTGTGAGAGAGACCAAGAGTGAAATAGAGAGTGCTCTGCATTAAACAAGCACACAGAGCTCTACATTAAAGAGGGAACATCTACAGAGCTCACCAATCACTCACTGCCCTCCACATCTCGGCACTCGGCTTTGATAGGAAATTCCTTTATATGTAAATCAGGCTGCAGCACAGAACGTGTGATGGATCCCAATGCAGGCATCCATATGTAAAGCTGCAAATGTAAGAAATGTACAGGTGATCCGAAAAATACAAATACATGTTCATGATCATAGAGTGCCTTGTAAACAGTTAAACAGTGAAATTGGGGTCTTGCACACACACACACACACACACACACACACTCCTTACCTACCTTGATGTTTTGATTCCACGGATGTCATATGCAGTAACAGCCTCATGGTTTTAAATCCCTCATCAAGCTGCCATGGCTCCAGAAGAGGACTTGGCCCGTCTTAATAAACCAGCAGCTGAATTTCAACATTCATCTGACAGGTTTATCAGGCAGAAGCTCCACTGGCCTGGTTTTACTGGCCGCCATCCCAGATTTACCTCCTGTGACATCATTCATTTTATGCCCGACTGCAGGCTTGAACTAAAACACATTAAGCGGCAACACTGAAGTTTAGGTAGCGGAGTAACTCATTCAAGACTCATGGGAAATAAGGAAAGAGAATTAAAGCGTCAGGACGTCCATCTGATTCCCCGATTCCTCATCATAATCTCATTATCCTTTGGCCTTAAGAGACCAGAGACCATCGTTCCCCATCTACCCATTACTTATGTGCTAACACAGTTCCTATGACTTAGTAAAAAGAAGAGGAAATTGAATCCAGTTACAAATACACAGCAGCATGTTGTTTCTGAGAAGCTCAAGTAGGTGGAATGATCTCACAGAAGAAATACACCTGGGAAAAAAACACACTTTGCTGGGGGTGGGACTTGTTTGCTAGAGTAAGATGTTGGCAACATTTACATAAATAGATCCACAAGAAAGAACCGCTTGGTAGTTATTGGTGTCCTAATTACTTACTACTCTTTTTGTAATTATTTTTCATCCAGAACACAATCTTAATAATGTTTAAAGTGGGAGGAGCCTGATAATTGACAGCTTTCAAGCAGACTATCAATCTGGTTGGATCAATACATCACAGTCGCAAAAATCATTAAAGATCACGTTTCTTTCTTGTTTTTTATATTTGTGCAAATTCTTTTTTAAAAAGGTGTTCCTTTTATGATATGTACAATAAATTCATGAAGTATAACACAGGAAAATAAGAAATGCATGTATGCACAGGCAAAAATCTATCCAAGTGAACTCTCCCAGTCGTGCTAACAACTTCTTTCTTTTGGGAGAACTGTGTTTCCATCAAAGGTTAATGGAGATGTACCTTTACTTGATTAAGGACTATATTCTTTTAGGCAGATTCCCCAGTGACTTGAAGAATATGTTCATGTGAATAATGCATTAAACTGTACTTTTAACTTCAATGTTTTTACTTTTGGCAGTTTGGTTCGAAGTTCAAAGGAAACGCTTTGAACAAATCTCAGTTTTTTACATTTTCAGCAGCGTTGGGATCAAAAGACAACATGCACTTGCACCCACCACACTTTCATTGTCAATTTTGCCAAAGTGTAGAGCATTAGCTTTGCTTTTATGTGTGTGTGGGTGTGTTACTGAAGTTAACTGGAAAGGTACAGTTGGATTTGGTCACATTTACTGGAATCAAAAAAAGACTCAAACAATTTCAGTCCAGTTATTGGCACATACAGCAAACCTATTACAGCTTCATGTCATTGACCTTTTTTTATTATTCTGTTGTTGTTGTTACTTTCTCTTGACACTTTTGTGTTTTGTTGGAGGGGGCATTTTTGCAAAGCTTTTTGTATCTCAGCATGGCACTTTAAAAATACATTGTCACTTACATAGATTATAGAGTATAGATTATGGTCGCTGTGCTCCGGATTGATTGTGCCCGGTTACGTAGGTGCACATGCTGAGTGAAGGATGAGAGCTCAACATCATGTTTTTAATAAATGAATTTAAACATGGCCAGACACACAGACCCATGTGATGCACACAAACATCCTACATCTGTTGGTCTAAAGGACCGTCCATAAGTTTATTGGTGACACCTGGGCCCAGTTGTTCAAAAGATTGGAAATTGGATTATGGGTTTTATTACTGTATGTATGATGTTGTGTTATTATTGTTGTATCTTGAAAATGGGTTGGTGAAATGTAAAAGAGGGATTCTGAAATGGATGAAAAGTTTCTGGATGAAACTTTCACTTTGTGTTGATCAAAGGTTTGTGTGTGACTTTGGATACATTTGATCCAAAAAAAATGCAAATTACAGGCATGGAAAAAGCAAAAAGCATATTTGCTGATGATATAAAATATATTTATATTTTGTACAATTGTTGAACTAGGACAGATGCAGTGAAAATAAGGTAATAAGACACAAAGCCTTTTGGGATAAAATTCCCCAAATTTCAAAGCTCTAAAAATAGATCTGCTGTCGAAGTGTGGCGCTTGTTCACTAGAGGTGGGTCTAAGGCATCAGATGAACAAAAATCTTTTGTACTTACATTGTTATCCTGATGAAAATAGTTAATGTCACACATGCACAAACATGATTAAAGATTGTGTTCTTTCTTGTTTAATCCATTTCTTAATGTAAATCCTGAGAATGCCTTTGACTAAACACCACTGTTCTTAGTGCCAATTTGAAGAGAGTGTCTGAAGTGACCAGGTCTTATCGGGTGAGAGTCTTCTCCTATGCAACGTTGGGAGGTTTACTACACTGCGTCCACCTCTGGCATTGAAAGTTTCTCACTAAGCAGCCTCATGATTCTTCGAGAGCTTGTGAGAAGGGATGAGGCTATGCTTTTAAAATACCCGCGGTGAAACCCCTGAGCGATGGTTTGTGTCTGTAGGAGCTACGATGAGGATCAGTAATCGATTCTTGGCCCACTAAAGAGACACACTAATAAGGCACGGTGGATTTCCCCCCCATCTCAGTGTCTCTGCTCCAGTTCTGCTGCCCCAAAGTTTGGGTTCGTAAGTGCCGACAGTCTGGATAAAGACATCTCAGGGACTCATTATTGTGCTTCTGCCTTAGATACCCTTTGGACCAATGGGATGACTTTGTAAACCCTGTCTGGGTTGTTTGTCCTTTGCTTTAAGGCAATATGATCATCTACATCGATGGTAACTTGAAAGCATGTTGTAAGTCGCTCTGGATAAGGGCGTCTGCCAAATGCCATAAATTATGTAAATGTAAATGAGTGAATAAAAAGATTGGATTCCTAGTGGGGGGTCCTAATGAACCGGAACTGATGACTGGTGACTTGGTAACTTAAAAGCACCTGGTAAGTCGCTCTGGATAAGGACGTCTGCCAAATGCCATAAATGTAAATGTAAATTATGAATATAACTGCAGCATAGATGTGATATTATAAACTATTCACTGACATTTCTTTTCATTGCATTTTCTGAGAATGGAAATGTGTATATGTCTTTGTTCAGTGCCTCCAACAATGATGAAGAGGCTTCAAGTTGTCCAAACTTCTGTATGAGCCCAGTTGAAAGATGTACCCAGGTCACACTGTGGCCTTAATGGCCATTGTTGAGCGATCAAAAATGAAAATGAATATGAGTCTGAGTTCCAATAAATCCGAAAGTCTTTTTTTTCTCCATTGTTCCTATTCTTGCTCCCTGTCAGTGAGAATTGATGGAGAGCCATGCAGCTTGAAAATGGGAACGGGCTCTGCAGATAAGAGAATAATGTTGTGGCGGTGGAGTGGAGAGGATCTTGGTCTTTGGGGAGTGCATCGTGACAGACCGCAGTGGTCCATCGTGCCGTCCACTAAATGAATTTTCTACAAAAATTCCAAGAATTTCCGCAGGGAGTTCCATGTTCATGACCGGCAACTGTTATCCATTCTTTCTCTTTGCATTCACTTACATACATATCAAGTCGAACATTTAATTTTTTTGTGCTTCTCTATGGTGCCATTTATTTCAGTAGTAGCAGTTCAACTTGACCATTAACCTGTTTTGTTTTTCCTCTTCACAAAAACCTGATGTAATCATCAGTAAGATTCCAATTACATACAAAAACTATAGGGTTTTGACTTTCAGGGCTAATTTTCACACCTCTGTCAGGTCTGGCAGAGCAGAGCCTAAAAATGTTGATTTATGTCAATGTTTATGGACCTGATTGTAAGTAAATGGAATTTAGCCATTGTGCTATTCTCTGCCAGCATATTAAAAATTATAGAAAGTAAAACGATCTTTAAAGGGTCTGATTTTGCAAGCTTTTATATAGGTCTTAGTGGTCCCCTAATACTGTATCCGAAGTCTCTTTCTAAAATTCAGCCTTGGTGCAGAATTACAGCCACTCTGAGCCAGTCTCGCAATGAGGTTTCCCCAGGACGCACCATTTCGCTTTCTGTAGCTTTAAAATGGTAATGCGGAGGAGAGAGGCGGGGCGAGGTGGAGGGTGAGAGTGGGGCTAGCTTGCCAAGTTTGGTGAAGTTTTTGTCACGTCCATGCGGGCATGACGCGGCGGGTGCACGGAGAGCAGGACGAAGAGTGACGAGAAGGAAGGACGCTATCACCTGACATCACGAAACAGGGGTTTAATGGTGAATCACAGGACAGGGGAGACATCCGAGACATTGACATTAGTGAACACAGAACATAACATTAAAGACCTGACAGCGAACAGAAACGAACAGGGCAGCTTTATACAATTAACACAGGTGAGAACGATTAGGGAACATTTCACATGACTACAATGAAACTGTAACCGGAGTAACCCCATTTCGGACCGGATCGTGACAGTTTTCTGGGCAAAGCATGAGGAAGGGTAGGTTTCTTTTTGCTGCACAACGTCATATTCCAAATTCCATCTCTAGGACCATAGACAGGCTAGGAGGATGAATGATCATGTCATCAGACCTTTTATATTTCTCCAGCAGCCACTACACTGAGTTACATTTACATTTTACAGCATTAGTTGGACTAAGCGATCCTGTAAGTTGTAAGAGGGTGTTTTCATGGATCAGACTGAAGAATGTTGGCATAATAGAATGCAGTTTTTGTGAAATGGTGAGTTTGATCAGCAACAATGTAAAGGTAGGTGATATGAGTCAAAGTGACATATCTGAATGCAGAACATTACCCAATGCAGTGCACTTTCTCTGCTGATGTGTGCCTTTCACTGATGTGTATCTTCTAGCTGTGTTTTCCCCAGGGCACAACTCGTGACATCAATTTGCCTTGGATGCCCATGACCCTATCATTGTTTTGACTTGATTTCCTTTACTGGACAACTTTTGGTAGGTCCTGACCACTGCAGACCTGATACATCCCACAAGTGCTACAGTTTTGGAGATGCTATTACCACCCACCTAGTCATTACAATTTGACCATTGCGAAAGTCCCTGAAATCCTTATGTATGTATATCACCTGTAAGTTTTTTTAATGTTATGCCTCAACCATTTTTACAAAGGTGTGTTGAACCAACTGGGGCCAAGCAGTCAAAATGACCAGAATGGACCTGCAAGGACCAGTGCTTATGCTATAGATTCCAATCAGTGTTCTTGCCTCATTATCTGCCTCTTAAATGCTAATGAGCTTTAACTCAACAGATGCAATACCTTTCCAAATCTGTAGTTCACAATGAACCCACACAATTATGGTGATGGTAATTAGCATGCCCTAATTTGCACTGAAGTATGGCACCAACTAGACTGCTATTATTAGTATTTGCTGTGCAGGTAATGATCAGCAATGGATCAACGCTACCTTTATTTTTGTAAAACAATGCTCATAAGTTATTCATAATTCAAAATAAACAAAGATAGGATACATACAGGTTAGTTTTACACAGATAACAGCAGGTGCACTCACTTGTATTGGAATTAAGGTAACACAGTCCACAGTAGCACCCCAAAATGTCAGTCCATGACACATGGTGATGTTGGGGAGGAAGGGTCATTAGCAAGACAGTAATCTACATCTTGGTCCAGAATCAATTTTAACACTCCACTTCGGTTATATAAAAAATGTTTAAAAATGTCCTGCTCTTTAGTGTTGTGCATAGAGATCCAACTCAGACAATCAGAAGCTAGAAATGGTTCAAAATGACAGAAAATATAGACCAGGGCCAAAATGAACCTGATTTTCATCTCATTACTCTTGTCTCAGTTCCTCATTAGAAATTCCTGGTCTTTCAGTGAAAAGGAGGGGGGGAAAAAAGGACTGTGCATTCTTTCATTACCTGCCAAGGCCGTCAGGGCCGTACAAACATTGACGGCAGGTAATGAGGTGCTGATGGAGAGGCCTGACCAAACAGTAAAGTGATTGCCATGACAGCCAGGCTAATACGTGGGATGAGACCTAAAGATGGCAGCTATGGCTCAGACAGAACTGCCACAGAATTTTGATGGGAGGCCAGGAGTTTCTCACTCACTCGTCTAATTTTTTTCCCATACCTCATCCACACAACAGCCATTCCCTTTCATCTCCACCACCTGAAGAGAAAGCCTTCATGGTTAAAAGCCAGAGGTATTGCCAGCCTTTGTCACCATCCACTTTAAAGGACTCTGAAAAGGTTGAAAGGCAGGACTAAGCAGTGGTGTAGTCTCAAGTGCACAAGCTATGGACAGTTTATCCTTAAAGGAATGTGTTTAACGTGTGTGATGTTGTGTGTCCTCCGTAATGTGTGTAATGTTGTGTGTCATATGAGTTTGATCAGCTCCTTGGGCCGTGAAGGATCGAAAATCCATTTTGTGGCACAGAAAACACATGCTGATCGTGATTAGCATTGTGACAGCCGGCCGACCAAGTCGGCAGGATTTTTGCTTCGATGGACGCCATCTGTAATCTGCTGCTGATAAACGAGTTTCTGTCCGCGGTGCCGGAAACCCCCCCCATCTCGTCGCTGTGCTCCGGATTGATTGTGCCCGGTTACGTAGGTGCACATTCTCTGGCAGGCTCTCATTAATGGAGATGGAGACATCAGCAGGCAGAAGGGCATCTGACAAGCGACATGAGAATTTGGTACTTCTGGGATGCCACAGGTGTACTTTGTTGAGTGTTATCTTTATCTATACATAATTACAACTGTACAATTAGTTTATCTAAGCACAATACAGAGAATCTCTATTTCTCTATGATGAGAAGCATGAACAGTTCTCTGCATTGAATGGTAAAGAGCAAAATATTTGGCAAAAAGCTTTATAACATATCTTGAACAAGATATATTATTAAAATAAATGCTTTTAATGAAAAAAAAAAGATTTCATGAAAACATGAACAGCATCAACTCTAAACTCAGAGTAGCTTCCATAGAAGTTTTATAATAAAAGCAGTTATAATATCTGTAAAATGTGAGATACAGTGATGACAGACTCATACCCACCCAAGCAAGGATACTGGAAACTATGATGACAAACTGGCAAAAGTGGGGTATAAACAGCTCCAGTTTGTCTGCTTCCCTCCGGCTAAAACCGGGGTATGTGTGCGGGAGTGAAATTCTCCACCCACAGACATTTTTCTCCACATCTCTTTAAACCGTGAAGCTGAAGCAGGAGTCATAGATGCCAAAATTTTACTGAGTGGTCTTTGAGTTACCTTTACAGCAGAGAGAGCAATAATGCCCACCCTTCCCCCCGTAACGACCAATTACACTGATGGATCTGGTACAGCCTGTGCGGGTATTACTCAAAATCTAGTTCTCTAAGACCGGCTCACAGAAGAGGAATGTAGTGCGTAATGGGAGGTTCGTTTTGTAATGTACTGAGCACGTGGCCATACGCCATACCTTCAACTGCCCATGTGAAAGCATTGCAGGTAAATATGATTTTATTTAATTTATTTATTTTGTATTAAAGTTTAGGTAACGCAAAAAGTAAAATGTCAAAGGCAATGTAATTTGAAATAGTTTTTAACAAAGGCTTGCGTATGGAGTGTTTATAAAGGTTTATGTATACAGCACTGGGTAGCATAGTATCTGCATACCAGAATTTTGTTCCTGAGCTAAACAATTTATTGCTTTATAGATCAGAAGCAGGACTTTAAAGTTGGTTATAAAGAACTAGTGATGTGATGCGAGTGTTGAAAGATCTTTGTTTTTTTTGTTTTGATTTTAGGTGTAGTTTTTTTAATAAGTTGTTCCTGGCTGTTCCCTGTTCAAAATCCTCTGAGACCTGGTGAATCTTTTTTATGTGCCATGAAGTCTGCTCAGCATTCCGGCATTAAGAGGATTTTTTTTTAAAGAGGCCTCTTTAGGTTTAACAAAAGATCACCAAATTTAGATATAATGACACACCCAATGTGTGGTTTTCAATATAATTACACAATTACATAACAAAATCAAATAGAGAGAAACATATTTGTGATGCCTAGGTGCTCGCAGCACCAACACAACCAGTTTGGACACACCAACTCGGTGGTTGTTATGGAGACTAAGATTTTGAAGAATCCAACTAAAGAAACATATTTAATATTTTTTAGCCGGTGAAGATGAAGTGTGCTTTGGAGAGACCACAATGTTCAACCGTTTGTCTTGCTTGCTTTTTTATTGTTTATTACAGAACCTCTCGTGTGTCTTCATTTTTGTTCTATGATGTAAAAATGCAGGACCAATAAATGAGAAGTGTGTCCAAACTTTTGACTGGTAGTGTATATTGCATCACAACATTTGTCTGTGTATCCATGTCATAAACCATAGTTATGGGCTCATTAAATCGTAGGTATGAATGTAGAGGGTTTAATAATTATGTGTTAAAGTTATCCGTCTTATCCAACACTTATAAACCAGAGAGATATGACACGAAGCAGTTGAGCTCTTTTTACTTGCAAGGAGAGCGATCAGAGACGACCATGCCTCCAAAAGCTCTGCCGTCTCTTCCGCTTCCTCTCTTTTTATTTAATAAAGGGCGGTACATTCATCACAGGATCACACCATATAAGCTTATAATTTGCATGTAGGGTTGTCTCTTGGTAGACGCTCCATCGCCAGGTCTTCTTGTTTTCTTGCTTCGCTGCGGCTGCAGGCCTCCTCTTATCAAGTCGCGGTCATTCTGTTCTGCAAACAACCTTTAGCCCACCAGTTTCTCATCCAAGAGACTAATGATTAAATATAGTGCGCATATTAAAAAGAATAATACAGTTTAATACATGTGAGATATAAATGTCAAAAAGGAAATAAAAGGTAATTGCATGATAACTTACATATATTTTCCAACATTATGCATGCTCGGCAAAAGAAAGAAAAAAAAACTGTTGATTTCCAGCTAAAACCTATGTTCATGGCTCAGGCCGTACGTTGTTCTTGAGTGATGATAGGTAAAATTCCACTCTACACAGTGTTTACATTGCCACCGCCGACCATAAAACTGTTTACGTAGTCGCTGTCGACACACACACACACACACACACACACTCCTTTTCCCAACGTGGAGGCTGTTGGTCTAATTTATCAATTAATCAGTGTAGGCAGGATGCTGGATTTCCCGGGGCCATTATGGAGGATTAAGGATTACCTTCACACCCGGCATAAACAGGGGCGTACTTCAATATTCAATGCATTTAAATCAAGTCATTCAGTCCCACAAACGAGGCTCACACTACAGAAAGAATTTTAGACTCAGTATTTTTTAAGGTGAGATATTTTTCAAATGTAATGCTTTCTAAATAGATGGCTGTTGCTGAGCCTTGTGGCCAGGAGCCTTGATCAGGACTCCAGCAGCTTCCTCACAATAGGGACGAAGATAGGAGAATTTAATTAGTGCGGCTTAATGATTCCTTTTATTAGGCCTGGGGTGTCTGCTCTCCCCTTGCTCGTGCATATTCATGATCCTGTTCTCTTTTATTGTGCGGACCAAGAGGAGAACACCAGGGCAGACACTCTGGGAGCAGGGATCTGTCGAACAATACAAGTTTCAGCTTTAAGGATATCAGCAGTTTGCAATGTATTAGACAATAGGTCAACAAATAAACAGTCCTGGCCAGGGTTCTCACAGAGTGAAGTGCCGATGTTCCCCTCGTGGCTGTGTGGTTTTTATCCATGTGCTCCAGTTTCCAGGGGAACGTTAGAGTACTGCATGCCTGCGGTTAGACTTTTGCACATGGAATGCAATTATATGATTATGGGTTCAGGTGGATTTTTATCACTACACACGTAATTTTAGATTACATTAGATGATATTAGGCTGCAAAATGTCAAATGCTACGTTGATAACAATAAAAAAGCTGTGACTGGACAATTTTACATTACAAAATAAAAATTAATTGTCTGTTTTAGTTTCATGTTTCGTTTTGTTAATCGTCCCAAAATCTGACTGCACTGTGAATAAGTCGAATTATTTGCAAAAAAAAAATGGAGCAGGAAGGGATAAAACAGGACTTTGCACTCAGGGTTGCCAGATTGGTCTTGAAGTTTTCACATAATATTGCTTGAGGAACTCCATTCATATGGAATTATGTTAAGTCTGTTGAATACTTATACAGTAGATTTGTGTTTCATTATTTATATTTTTGGATAACTGTTGGAAATTTTTTTCAAATATATACTGAAAGTGAAGTGATTGACATAGTTATGCACACATCAAAATGTGTCCTCTGCATTTTACCAATCACCCAAGCCATGAAAGGCACCTGGGGAGCAGTGTGTGGGGACGGTGCTTTGCTCAAGGCGACCTCAGTGGCACCTTGGTGTTTTGGGATTTTAGCGTGCAACTCTTCGGTTACGAGTTGAAGCTTGGCCATCACTGCCCCATACTAATGAGAGCATGTTTAAATACACTAGAATGTGTTAAGCAGGGTGAAGGAGAGCTGCCAACGATTGTATAAGGCTCGTCCCATTGTACTTTATAATGACAAATATTATTTTTTCTTCTGGGTCACTGAAAAAAATGACTCAAACTAAAAGGGCTGGGTGGGTAGATATTTCGTCTACAAGAAGCACTCCAGTCTTGTGTTACGTGCTATTATAAAGCACTCTGAAAATAGGCCTCTGGGTTATACGTGTGGTGCAAAAAAATGTCCCTTCATTGGTGTACACTTATCTTCATTTATCTAAACTACTAAAAGAAAAATTTAACTGTGATTTGTGGGTGAAAATGAAAAGTTGGTCCCCATGCACACCGAAAGCTTACTACATTAACAATATACAACATTGGCATCATGCACTGATGCTCTGTGCAGGTTCCTTGTACCCAATGGTTACCCACATTCACAGGAACCGCTTAATTAGCGCTTTAATGAAAGATTGGTCAGATTTTTTCCATAGAATTGTAGAATTCACAAAACAATTAAGAAGTTAGAACCGGGCCAAAGGCATCACCACAAAGCAGAAATAAGATGGAATTTGAAATAATTGGAAGTCTGTGAGATTTTCTATTGAGATACGGAGCAAACCGCACAAATGAAGGGCCGTGTTCCTGACCTCATTAAATCTCATGTGTCCGTCAGGCAAGCACAGACAAAACGATGGATTTAATTAAAGCATTCAAAGTTCCTGTATCTCTTTTTTTTGACAAGGGGATAAGACCTCTGATTGTGAACAGGGTGTCACATTGTCAGAGTTCACATGAACCAGATTTATAATTAGTATCGGCTTGGAAATTGGCAGGCTTTCAATATGACATGTTAGAGGAGAGTAAGTATTTTGTTTACACGAAATTAATATTCCTGCGTTCTACAATTTATTACGGGATTTTGAGTTCCTGTATTGTTCTAGCTTGTACTACACATTAGTTATGCATCATTTCAGAGCCACTGTAATTGTACACTGACACCATTATTTCACATATCAAAATCAAGACTAGTCAAGGATTGGTATTCTGGTGTGCCGATGTGTAAAAAAAGAAAAAAAAAGTTAATTTAAGTCCTGTCATCTTCAATTTCATAAAGAAATTAAGCTGTAATTCAGATCATGATGAGCCAACAGTCGATCTCAATGTTGTTCTACAGTAATAACCTTATCCCTACAAGATTCTATTAACAGAACTCAGAAAAACGTATACCAATCTGCCAGGATGTCACTTGGATTTGAAAAATAGATGACAGGGGAACATAATTCTAATGACTTTGTGAGGTTTATTTTTAATCAAGACAGAAGTGCACAGAGACCAGCGGTGCACTAGAATTACAGACTTATCAAGGCTGACTCTAATAGATTTATGTGATAGAGGTATTAATTGGTTCAGCTAAGACATGCAGCTAGAACAGTTTGGATGTCATGTCTATGGATTTTGTTACAGAGATTAATTTTGCCTGCTAATCAGAAACGTAAAGAATATTAAATACTTACTGTATCATCAGTTTTGTTCTCAGTCCCACCTTAGAGACTAACAGTAAATGCTTTTGACCTCTGCAGACTGCTCTAGTACAGTTTCCTGTCTTCCCTGTCTTTGACTGGTCTAAACTGCTCATCGTCAGATTATCAGCAGTGTGTGAAATATACAGGCATGCCACTGGTGTTGACGTTCATTTAAGAAGGTCAGGGGACAAGTAAGGCAGGGCCAGAGGAGGAGAAATCCTACTGTGAGTCTAAATGGTTTGAGAGCTGCCTTGTCGTTTCAGCATTGAGCTCCAATGACTCAGCACTGAATACGGTGTCAATGCTGACTATCAGCAGTTAGAATCACTCAGTTCCACGTTCTCAGCTGTCACATGACAGCTAACAATGTGTTTTATTATTTGTGTGTGTTTATTTCAGCAGATTTATTCCTGATCATGACTGAATTTTTTCTGTATTTTTAGCATTACCAAAATGCACACAGATTTTGTAAATCTGGAAAAGAGCTCGATTGAAATTGGACAACTGCAGCTATTTTGCAATAATGAAAACAGCCAGCAAATGGACAAAAGGTCTCAGCAAGGCTCTACATATTTTATACATAATATCATTTTTAATACTTGTAAAGGGCAAGTGGGCTGTTCTTATTGGTGAATGTAATGGATAACTATAAAGCCATTGGGCTATTTGTCATGTATGAAAATGGATGGGTTTACTTATATTAAAAATGGAGCATTGTCTAAACTGTTCTCGGTATTCAGACTCTGCTATGCTGTTTGAGGTGAAGAATGGTGATGGTGCAGACTGCTAGGCTGTTCTACGTTAGAAATCCACTATGGAGGTGCCCTGATGGAGCAAGATTGCACATAATGATGTCTCTTCATCTGAATCCAGCCACCAGTGCTGCACTGCCACTGGGGCTTCGTAGGGAGACGACAGCGGCACAGCAAAGTGTCAAGAGTTTTCACTGTTGTCCGTGAAATGGCGCACCCTTATTACAGCAAACACCCAGGCATTATGGACAGATCCCCATCTCCCTAGGGGGGTCATTATGCCAGAGCTTAGCTGCCTTTTTGGGAACTCCTGAGTAGAGGGTAGAGGGAAGAGACAGCAAACCCAAGGAATGAATCAAAATTAATACGGCTGAGAAAACACAATTCACCATGCCAGAGAAACTCTATCGAACCTCCTGGAGACAGGAGAGTACACCCCGTCAACTCCAGACCACACCGCACATGACGTAAAGATTGATATACGTTCACTTTTTTCTAGGATTGGGGTTGATGCAGTTTTCACATCAACGGTAATATTATATTCTTGAATATCAAAAAAATCTACATTTATTAATGGATTTGACTGTTATCAAAACCATGGTTGGACTGTTTAACACTAACGATACTCAGACACATATTGGACTATTTAATACCAATCCTGATGGTTACTCTGTCCTAGAGCTGCAGACATTCAAAAGAAATTTAGAATTTAGATCAGGAGATGTTTTTAGTTCTGGCAATCATGCCAAACCACATGCCTGCGGGATTTTTTTTTTTTCCTGTGTCTTCGGCCCTCGTGTCTATTTTGTTTTGTGATTAATAAAATCCCATTCCCAGAATATCCCGTCTTTGCTCTTCCTTCCCCCTGTCAGCTCGTGGACATGACAGAAATGTACATTGTCACGGCAGGAAGTGGACAGTACAAGATAAGAGCTGCAAAAAAATAAAAAAATAATCACAGACTATGTCGACTGTATAATATAAGATAAATGGGCAAACTTTTAAGCTCAGGGGGCCACATTGACTTTTAAAATGATCAGACAAGACCGGGCCAGCACCAGATGCAGACATATCAGACATTACAGTGTTAATATTTGCGTTCACTTTTAGAGAGGGCTGTGTTGCTTATCAGCCTTCACTTCGGAGAAAGCCTTGCTAAACTTAGAAAGAAAAGGAAATGAGCGGGTTGGATGCAACCAGAGCTTTTAATATGTTTGTTCAATTACAGTTCAAAATTTGACTCCTTTTAGGGTAAAGAGACAGCTCTTTGCAATATTTGGTGTTTAATGATTTGCACGTGTTGACTTTAAGTTGATAATAAGTTGTGTAGAGTTTGCAGAGTGAAAGTAAAGTGATTCTCATTGTGAAACACAGCACAGCACACGGTGCCCGGGGAGCAGTGTGTGGGGACGGTACTTTGGTCAGTGGCACCTCAGTGACAGTTGGCAGTTTGGGATTCGAACCAACAACCTTCCAATCATGGGTCAGCTTCCTTGCCTGCTAGGCCAACAACTGCCAGTTAGGGTGACCAGATCACTTCTTTTCACTGAACATGTCCAGCTGGGTTTTTAATCTCATCTGGGTAATTAAACATTCGTGACATCATCGGCTTCTACACAAGTATTCGTGCTAGTAAAATTACGGCATAAAAGAACGCAACCCATCTACAAACGTGCAGTCTTTGTGAACGCCCGTCCTCCCTACCCGCAACTATTTTCTTTGGATAAATAAAATTTCTCAAGCAACACGCTAACCTAGTTCTTTTATACATAGCATAAAAGAAAAAAATATACATGCAGTGTCATCTTCATTTAACATGGCAAAAGTATTTGCGGCTACCAGTGCTTTCTTTTTTGGCTTTTTGAGGGTTGAAGGATGCCAACCCCCAGTATAGATGATGTGAATGCTTGACAGTTTCTCACAAACTGTTTTTATGAATTATGGTCTATTGAATTAACTACTGTACACACTTTGGTGGGAAATACTACTAACTGGCCTACTAAAATAATATGTAGCTTATTTTAACACCACGGCACATATTTATTAAGGCTGTCTCCATTGCATGAATCTCCATTGACCTATGCTTTAATATCATTGCCAGTTTAATAGGCTGTTTGATGCATGTAGCTAAAAATGATTTTGATTAATCATGGAGCTGAGGTCTGTGTTATACAAAATGTTCTTTACACATGTCTTTCTGCATTTTTATGGGGAATGAACATTAGAGAGTGGTATTTCATAAACTTTGCATGAAAATTAAGGGATTCAGGAACAAAATTATTCATTATTTTATGTGCAAATCATTTATATCCTTTTTGGGTGTTACTGGGAGGGAAATCTAGGACTTTGTAATATGAAATGCTAGTAATCATGCTTTTATTAATCTTTAAATAGGATTAACAATTGGTCAATCAAAATGCAGTGGCCAATTCTTTATTGAAAAGGAACGTGATTAATTGTCACATGTGACACACAGCACAGCACTCAGCGGACACAGTGAAATGTGGTCTCTGCATTTAACCCATCCCCTGAGGGAGCAGTGGACAGACATGAAAGGCAATCAGGGAGCAGTGTGTGGGGACACTACAGTGCTCAGTGGCAGGTTGGGGTTCGAACTGGCAACCTTCCGATTACGGGGTTGTTTCCTTACTTGCTAGTGCAACCACTGTTCCTCATTGCTCACTGTTTGTAGCAGAATAAATAAAACCCTCCGTTTTTTTGCTGATCTCACCTCGCTCTGCCAATAATCATCACCATTGTCAGATTACCTTAGCCTAGATGTCTTAGCACAGATTTTGCTGTCTAGACCAAGGTCAGCCTTAAGATGAAGCAGACATGAGGTCCATTTCCACCATCAGAAACTCAACCTGTCATGTGTGCGAGTTCGGGGACGCACTCACAGACATGCTTGGAACGGCGGAACAAGTTGTCGCACAGGGAGTGGTCTCTGGAGGAGCTGGGGAGGATGCCGGAGGCGCTTGGCCTGAGGGGGGGGAGGCAGAAGGTGAGTGGTAACGGGAGTGGGGCAGAGGACGCACCGCAGCACGCGGGAGGGGAACTCTGGCTCTGTGGGAAGCAGCGGGGAAGGAGGCGAGGTGATGAGGCTGGGATGGACTAGGGCAGAGGAGAACAGGAAGACGGCTGGGAGGAAGGTGGGGCATCGTTGCAAAAGGTTGGTAGGGTGGTAGTAGCCTAGTGGGTAGCACACTCGCCAGTGAATCGGAAGACCCAGGTTCAAATCCCGCTTACTACCATTGTGTCCCTGAGCAAGACACTTAACCCTAAGTTGCTCCAGGGGGGACTGTCACTGTCTCCTTGGCTGATCTTGCTCCCTCTGGTGGGCTGGTGGTAGTATGTTGGCGTGACAGGACCATGACACATCATGACACATTCCTTCTGATGTGGTTGTGATTTCAGACACTTGGAAGCTAGAACTAGAAATAGTAAAAATTAGTTAAATGCTAAATCAGACTGTTAGACATAGAAGCCAACCACATCTAGAGATACTTGGAGGAAAAGATTCTTATTCCAGTGCATTAAACATGGACAAACATGGTCAAAACCATGGTTGGACTGTTTAACACCAATGATACTCAGACACATATTGGACTATTTAATACCAATCCTGCTGGACACCTATTGCATGGTTACTCTGTCCTAGAAGGGGGTCCTTTTCTGACACAGACTTTCCAAAGGTTTCTTCCATTTTTCTACATTGGAGCTTTTCTGTCTTACATTTACATTTACATTTAGAGCATTTATCAGAGTGACTTACAATCAGTATTTACAGGGACAGTCCCCCTGGAGCAATTTAGGGTTAAGTGTCTTGCTCAGGGACACAATGGTAGTAAGTGAGATTTGAACCCGGGGCTTCTGGTTCACAGGCGAGTGTGTTACCCACTAGGCTACTACGACCCGTGGCCTTACCTTGTGTTCAGAAAGGGGGTGATTTTGGGCTAAATCAGAAATGAATGTTTTTGAATACACATATTTGGATAATTTATCAATGAAAATGTAAAATGAGAAGGTGGACAAGTCCACTTTGGCATCCTGAGCAAAAAGTCTAAGTAAATGTTCATGTTTGACCATGTCACAGAATTTATGTCTTCTAGATTTCCAGAAATGAATAAGAGAGGAGAAGGACTAAATTTACACTTTACATTTAAGGCATTTGGCAGACGCCATTATCCAGAGCGACTTACAACGTGCTTCCATGTTACCATCAATGAAGTTCACTAGGACCCCCAACTATGAATACAACATTCACTATGTTGTAGTTTCTACACATAAGACAGACAATAAACAGGTTACAAGTTGATCTAAATATTCTCTAAAGAGGAAGGTCTGTTCTGACCTCAAGGGGTAGTTCATTCCACCACCGAGGGGCCAAGACAGAGAAGAGTGTAAATGAGTGTCTTCCTTTTACCTTCAGAGATGGAGGGACCAGGCGAGCAGTTCTGGAGGCTCGGAGTATACGAGGTGCAGTGTGAGGTGTAATAAGGGCTGTGAGGTAGGATGGTGCTACTCCATGTTTGGCTTTGTAGGCCAGCATCAGTATTTTGAATCTGATGTGTGCAGCTATTGGGAGCCAGTGGGGGGAACGTAGCAGAGGGGTGGTGTGGGAGAATTTGGGAAGGTTGAAAATCAGTTCAGGTCCATTGAATCTCATCAGTTTGATATCAGAGGAACAATGAATCTCAATGTCAACCTTTATGTGAGCCTTATATAAAATGAATGTGTTTGGTTGGTTCCCTATCTCTTCTGTATATAATTAAAGTGGACAAGTAATGTTCTAACTGAAGGCAATGCCTGATACTCCATGACCATTTTCATTGTGTACAGGAGAGTTCAAGGAATTAGGAGCACTTAGGGGGCAGTGATGACTAAAGAAGTGGATTTTGTTACCGAAGATTTGCAAGTTCAAATCCCAAACTGCCAAGATTCCACTGAGGTCCACTTGAGCAAGGAGCTGCTCCCTTGGCGCCTTGCATCGCTGCCCACTGTTCACCAAGTGTTGTGATCGGTTAAATGCAGAGGACACATTTTGATTATCACAATGACAAAAAAAAAACACTTTCCCTTTTTCATCCACCAACCCTCCATTCTGTTGAGGACATTCCACCATGTTGTTGAATTTGGAGGCGAGTCTCCATATCAAGTACACCTCATCTCTTCCAGCCAGGGCTATTAATCACCACATTCCCAAGTGTACCATCTTCAAATAAACTAGAATAATGTTAATAAAAGAACTGTTTGAATTATTAACTTTCGATTAATCATTTAAACTCTGTGGTACTAATTGCAGCCATCCAATTGAGACACTGGGATTAAATGTTAGATTTCTCTTCCTAGGCATTCACAGCAAGAGATTTTTGATGAAGACAATTCTCTGTGAGGGTTGTGTTTGCTGAAAACGTGGACAAATTTAAAACAAAGGCCAGACTTGATAACCTCTTCTTCTCCCAGCAGGGCATTCCTTTTACTACCTTTTTAAGGAGATTTACCTCTGAAAATACTGTTTGAGTGCCTGCCTCTGTGTGAGTGCGCCTACTGTCAGAGCCTGGCAGTGGTCTGTTTAAAAAGCATTGCCAGGGACCCCCTGCCGTGCAGCCATCACCTGAAGGAACACAGGATGAGTAGATTTAGCCAAACTGTCTCAGCCCCTACTGAACTGTTTTGTTGTATTATAAGGGACTAAAGCTAATTAGTATTCTTTATTTTTAAAGCCAATTACAAACCAAAGAGCCATTTTCCCTTCACTGCATCAGATATAATTACATCAGATATGTTAAAGAAATAAGCTCCCTAATCGTATTAGCATTTGTAATTCTAACCACTTGGGCAGGTTTGTACTCACATTTAAACAGAAAAAAAAAATTGAACTGGGAAAAAAGGGACCCACACTGAACCAAACCTGAACCAGGCCTGGCTCTAGTTATTGCTATTTAGTGTTCACATTAATTTATGTATATCAAAATTACTTTGACAAAACCTGAACCCATGCATCTAAAAAAAAAAAAAGATATTTCAATATGAATCGGTATGTATTGCTAACTTTCTACGTGCTTGCAGTAGTTTGTGGACAGGCGTTTCATTGGTAGCACAAATAAAGGCACAAACATTGCATTCTATCTTAACCTTTTATCAGTTAAAATATGCAATACAATAGACATAGTTGGTTTCATGGGTCAACTTTCTGTTTGGGATCTTTGATTATTCCCTGCTTAGTGTACATGGTTGGGACGACCATGTCCCATCCTTCTCAACATGGCCAAAATACAGTTTTTTACCTGTATTTTTCCAGCACTACATCAAGCTGACACCAAATAAAGTTTTTTATATTGATATTGTTTGGATGGTGCTTTACCTACTTGTCGGTTGGGGAAACAGGCCTGCTGACAGACATTTCAACATGCTCTCAGGGATTAAATCATCTGAGACACGTTGTGATAATCTGTCAACCAGTTGATGGAGCCTGGCAGAAAGTGTCAGATTTGAAAAAATGTGTCCGGCCCTGCTGTCAATGTCCCACGCATAATTCAAGATGGGAGAGGGGGAAAAAATAAAAAAGAAAGTTGTGTCTAGATTGAGAAATGTTAACATTGACTTAAGGTCATTTGCTAGAGGTCTTACGCAAAGGTCACAACTGAGCGATTTTATTATGAGGTCAAAATGCACTCACTCAGTGTTTGAGAAATAACACCACAGGTCCCCGGAGGCATAGAGCCTGTTTTTCTTAGTACATTTCATTTCAGATCAGTTCAGTTACTCAAGCACTCTCTGCAAGGTCTCTGTAAGTGCCATACATCTGAACACAACACAACCTCCTTCATACTTCATAAAACAAATGACTAATGAAAATGCAAAACAGGTATGTGAGCCAAAGTGGGTTGCATTACATTGCAGTGCAAAGTGGGTCGTCTGGTCACCCTAAGCACAATGAAACAATTAAACATCTCAAATTTAAACCTTTCAGTAATTTCAAAATCACATTTCGACTTGACATAAAATGAACACACTCCATGACATTTGGTTTCAGAAATTAACTTTTTAAAGCTATTTATTATTGTAAGACTTTCAGGACAATCATGGTCACTGAGGGGTAGTATAAAAACTGCAGTAATGTTTTATTGCGGCTACAGCATGTCATCAAATTCCTTACATGTTCAGAGTCACTCTGTGATGGAAGCAAGACTACTGAACTCCCTCTGTGCATTCTACAGTCCCAGTCCCCAAGCAGAGGCTTTTCCTCAAAACCTCTCAAAGGAACTGTGTGGAACTTGTCTCCATTCATTCCTTATTGATTTTTCTTTCCACACTAAATTGGCCAGACAGATGAACCAGCTCTGCGGTGACTCTTTCATTAGAATTTACTTTAACGTTAATGCTTTAATCTCGTTCAGAGAAGAATCTCTCACAAAATTGCAATATCCACTCCCATTGCTTTTATCACCATTCCCCATCTCAAAGGATCTAGGTTTCTTGCCATCAAGCAAGGGTATTTTGCAGGATAGGTTTCAGACTCAGCTATTCATCTGCACAGAATATTTATATTGGCCGTGAAACTGTGCCAGGGAAGACTTCTCAATTGTGATTTTTTTTCTGCAAGATATGGAAGGGCAGAGAGAAAATGTTTGTGGCCATGCCGTTGTAGGGAAGGTAATTGTGTGTGGAGACTGGGAGTTGAACACAATGATGAATGTGTCGATCCAACCACCTTTGTGGCAAACAGGGAGGTGGAGGCTGACCCACTTAAGACACATCTGAAGGTGATGTATGGCAGATGTTGGAGAACCGTACAGTAAGAACCGGGGAGGAGGAGATAGTATGAAAAAAAGCATTGGGGACCTCCCCTAGCATATTTAATTGCTCTAGTTTATTCTAAGCAGATAATTGACAGCACAGCAGCAGAAATTTTTATATGGAATAACAGTGAATTGGACACATTTTCACTAGTAGCTTGAGTGCCAATTCCATTATCTGGGCATGTTAGTCCAACTTTGAGAAGACTAATGTAGTAATCTTAGTAATTTTACAAGACATTATCAAACAAATATTAACTGGTAATAATACTGACAAGGCTGCAATCTATAGAGTTAAATGCAGGGTAAACTCAGGTACATTTGTGCATCGACAGAATGAGTTCAAAAAAACTTTGTCACAGATGTGCTCCATGATGAGCTGAACCTCCAAAGAGCAGGCCCAGATTCATCCTCTAAGACAGATGGACTCTGGTTTGCCCATATTACCTCCTCGCCTCAGAAAGCAGGATGTAAAAGGTCAAACTTGTGGTTGCAGTTGCCTCACAGGGGACTGGTCTCATAGTGAGAGGTCTCACGATGACCGCTCACGCTTGGTGATGCATGGTACCTCGACGGACTTGAAAAAATTGCAGGTTATTTGCCATCGTGACAAATGACCTCTATAGAAATTCAGTCTCACAACTGCATAATGAAAACTGGGGTGCCACCCTGAGGTGATTTTAGGTCACATTGCTCATTGACCTTGGCTATTTCATGTAATAGTAAGCACACTGAGCAAAAATATGGTGAAAGAACAAGGCTTCGAATAGGACTGCCATATTTCCTGTCTGAATATTCTAGCATGCTATTAATCAAAATTTAAAAGGCACAAATTTATAGTCTGTCCAAAATAGCCTGGTATATTGAAAAAAATGAAATGTAGAAACCCATCTTAACACTTCTTTTGCCTCCAGACTTCCAATAAAAATCTCAGTCCTTCTAAGCAATTGATTACATTTATTAAAGAAACATATCGCCTTTAGGCATCAGTAAAAGACCAAATAGTATATAAAACCGGTGCATAACTGGTACTTCTGGCAGCTTTTAATTTAACTGCATTTGTGTCTGTGTTTTCCACACAGTCTTGCGGAACTGGTAGGCATTTTTGGGCTATTTTGTTCAACTCAACCTAGTCAGAAACAGGGAAGATGAAGTGGTGACCGGAGTAAAGGAGGAGACCTCAGCGGAGCATGATGGAGAGCAATCACTGCATTCACTGACTACCGGTTACTAACCAAGGCAGGGTACATTCAAAATGACTGATAGGTAGTTTACTTCACCTTTCTGGTGAGTCTGAGGGCAGGACAGATGATATGCTGACTTGCCTCTTGAGGTGAATTGAATAGTAAATGGATATCAAAAAGGTTATGTTGACATTTGTAGTTGTTCAGAATTATTTAATAATAAATAACAAACCAGTTAAACGGTAAAACTAACACTGATCCACTAACACGCCACTAACATTGAATGACATATTATGCTCATATGAAATATTTACATATGTTGCCAATGTTGCCAATAATCTTCAATAAATCTTTCAAGCAAAGTACATTGCCCTGCTAAAAACATGTAATGAGTAATTGCTGTGCTGATTTATAGGTAAAATCTGGCAGTGAATTATGTACCTTTCTCATTTCTTAAACAGCCATATAGGAAGATACAGTATATAACCATTGAAAAAATTTCACTGCTTTTCAGAACGTTATTGTTCTGCAATAAGCTCTTGAAATTGATTGCTGAAATGACTGAAACTCTGTTAAATTATTTACAATATTAAAACCTGGAATGATGTACCATCATCTGAGCAGAAAAAAACTGTTGTCAGAAAAAAATATTGAATGGACAGTGGTTGGTCGACTGACAAAAACTAAGTTTAAATGGACAATGATATGTCAAATGCATGCTAAATATGGACAAAATTTATAATGCAAACATGTCTTGTTGGGGGTGCTCTTCATGAGGGATCTTTTTTTATTAAGAATGAAAATAAGAAAGAATGCAGCAGGGCACAGGAAGCCACTGTATGTGTGGTCAAAGCTTGAAACACATTTATGCATGATGTTATGCATGGTATGCATGATAGCGACACTGTTTTTTTTATGTTTAAGGATCTTCTAAATATATATTTTTTAAAGTCACAAAATAAATCCAGTAATAAATAAAACAGCATAAAACATTGACATTTACAGAGTAAAAGGCATGCTAGTCTATTGGGTCAATATTATATCAGCTTTTTTATATAGCTCAGTATTTGTCTAATTTACCAGACGGCCTTATCCAGAGTGACTTACAATCAGTAGTTACCGGGACAGTCCCCCCTGGAGACACTCAGGGTTAAGTGTCTTGCTCAGGGACACAATGGTAGTAAGTGAGATTTGAATCTGTGTCATTGGGGTTTTCTGTGAGTGTGGTACCCACTAGGCTACTGTAATTTTAATGTTGTCTAATATATATTTTAGATTACACACTGTAACAATATTAGTGTTTATGACCTTTTAAAAAAGAATATTAACAAAAGTAGTGACTACCATTTAGTAATACGTTTTATAAAATGTAGCTGAAAAATAGTTCGGAGGAATGCTGCAAAACTCAATGGGAAGGCCAATTCATCACAGGACTCCAGACACCCTGGAGGCAACAAGAGAGAAGAGGATGATGAAGAACATCATGAACAATACTGTCCACCCACTTTCCATTCTGCTCTCTTGGTGCACTTTTAGCAAACAGCTCAATTCAACATGGTGCTGCAAAGAGCTGCTGGGGACGTTTTCTGTCTGCTGCCATCAGATGCCGGCCTTCAACCAAACATTGACACATGCCAGAACAATTTCACCTGGCAAAATCCACCATGATGTATTCTTTGTTTTGTATTTTATGTTTTTCCTTTTTTCTTTTCAAAATCTAGCCACACACTTCTCACCTTGTCATGAGAGTGTGTACTTTATGATACTGGTACATGGGTACTGCGCTCAGTGTGTATTACATATGTATGTTTAATGTGTTCTTTTCAGGGACAGACATGTAGGACATAGAAGAAAATATTTAAAGCGCTATACACAGTTTCATAGCCTTACAATTTCTAAATTGAAAAAGAAACATTTTACCATGAAACAGGAAATCGTTGATTAGAGGACAATGGGAAGTTTCGAAATTGAAATTAAATGTGTTTTTACAAATTAAATGCATAATTTGGTGGTATTACTCTTCTGGACCCCAAACGAGTGAGGAGTCATATGCCATTTGTGTATATGCCTTTACAGAAAATCAACACTGCAGAGATGATTGATTATTTCTGTATTACACCATTTCGGTTCTTTTTCTAGAGACACATCAGATGTGTGTGTTGTCTTTCTATGCAGCCACCCTCAGTGCAGAGAGAAGAGACAGCTAGTCTCGTTAACATTGGCAAAAATTAACTGATTGTTGTTTTTGAATTTATTTTCATGCATTTAAATATTTTGTTTCCATTGTAAGATGGATACATTTTTTTTATCATAACAAATGTTATAGACCTTGGCAGCTCAAATTAAATTTCAATAGCTGACCCTCAACACAGATTTTTTCCGTGCTGTGGAATATTGGACCAGTTCTTATCCGTGGCACTGTCGAGTGGGAGTGCTTGGCTTTATGCTAATCCACTCTGCAGTCCATGGTTGTGGCTCGGCCCATATGCTTGAATTCATTAGGCCTGTGTACTTGGTTCCGGTTGGTATTCACTCTGTTCAGTGTCGACTCTCCTTTGTACGATTTCCATGGCACAGCCAAGGAGATGAGTGTCTATAATGGGGAGCTGGAGACAATATATCATGACCTCAGGAGTGAATTTGACAAATCTGTCTTGTTTTGTGAAGATTACAGCTCCAAGTTTAAAACTATAGTTAAAAAAGTTTTTTGTCTTGTGTACAAAATGACATGTTCAAATTCCACTTGTGTCATGTAAGTTCATGTCATTTATTCTGAATTAGTGCCTCAGCTATACAAATAAATACTCTCTTCAATTGAGGAGAAATTAAGTGAAGGAAGTCAAGTATCTCAGGTTCTTCTTGGGATCACAGTGGTTAAAGGAGTGTTGTTCCAATCTGCACTTGTCACTGTGTAGAGCACAGCATGAAAAGGGCCATTTTTACAAGTAAGCAACATTGCAAATTGCAGTGGAATTGTAAATGGACAAAGGGCAGAGAAGATTGTTCTGTTTACTTGCCCGTTCTTACACATGGTCAAGAACACTGGATAGTAATCAAATAACCCGATCTTTATATATGCTAGTGGCTGAGATGAAGGTCCTCAGCAAGGTTTCTCAAACTGTTTTTTATGAGAAGATATAAGATTTTTTGCTGATCATCTTGAATCTTGAACTTGAACTTTAGAAGGAAGTGGAGAATGGGCTGGTTAAGGCCCATCATCAAGATACAACTACAGCAGTTGTATTCTAGGCTTGTCCTACTGACAGACATTTTATCTCCTGGATAATGTGTTTGCACCTCAAGAAGATCTAGAGACTGTTGCTGGGGAGTCAATATGAGGTAACTACTCTACATTCTTTTGGTACCTGGCACGTAGTTTTCCACCACTTTACTCTCTCCAAGTCATCTTCAAACCGACATTCAGAAGGGAACAATGGAGGATAGTGAATCTTAAAAAAAAAAAGAAGAAAAACTGGCCTGGCAGGTTATACATCATTTACAGTTAATTGGTCTCTTCAAATAATTTTTAAGCAACAACAGTATTCAGAAGCGTTTGTTCCAGGATACCAAACACCTGTATTTCCTCCATCGACCACAATGTGGCTTTGTGTTGTATTAAATACGTCAGTTATGGGGTGGTAGTAGCCTAGTGGGTAACACACTCGCCTATGAACCAGAAGACCCAGGTTCAAATCCCGCTTACATTGTGTCCCTGAGCAAGACACTTAACCCTAAGTTGCTCCAGGGGGGGACTGTCCCTGTAACAACTGATTGTAAGTTGCTCTGGATAAGTGCGACCAGTGTTCCGTTTCGGTCTTGATATATGGTCACTATCACAGTGTGTGTATGTGTGTGTGCAGGGGAAACAGAGATGAAGATGGCAGATTCCATTAAACAAATACCAGACCAGGGCCACTCTAAGGATTACAGAGCCCCTTTCAGATCAAAGGAAAGAAAAAACATAGAGCATCACAAAACTTGGAGAGCAATCGCTGTTGATCTAAGTTGAGGACAATCGGGCCATAAAGTCCAAGACACCGCTTTAACCAGAAGACTGGGGCAGAGGTTACGCAGGCTTCCTGCCAAAACTTCTGCAGAACACAGAATTTTTTTTTATTTAATTCTACCTGGGGCATCTAAAATCTCTGGACTCATATCACTTGGTGGGACAATAGACTTTAATTTCCCATGTACCATGTTCAAAGGACATACCTAGTTAATTTCAGGTTTCCTAGTTATTTACAGGAATGTGGTACCCCATGGTATGGATGAATATGCATATACTTGTTGGTGTCTCTTTAACCACCAATTTATAACCTGAGTGAATAGTTAGAGTGTAGTGGATAAGTCTTATATCAATTTCCTATTATAAGGATCAAAATGAACTCATCTCCGGTCAAATGGTCAGGAGGGGAGAAGCAATGTCGGTCCTCCCTGCAGCCTGACACCCTACTACAGCCATTGGCTAAGGCCTCAACCTGCGGTGTGGTCCCTCTGGAGATAGAGTTGGCATCCCATTACCAACTTCAAGGAATCAAAAAAGATTTTACACAACAGAGCACGGCAGAACAGAAGAACAGCTAGACGAAAGGCAAAAGAAGAAGAAACAGGCCTAGTTGTTAACACACTCGCCTTTGAACCAGAACACCCAGGTTAAAATCCCACTTACTACCATTGTAGCAAGACACTTAACCCTAAGTTGCTCCTGTAAATACTGATTGTAAGTCACTCTGGATAAGGGAGTCTATTAAATGCTGTAAATGTAAATGTAATCAAGCAGCAAAACCAGAACCAAGGGTACAACTTCAACCTTCAGAGACCAGCAGCACAGCTGATCAACAAAAGCAAGCCTTATCATCAATAAAGTAGAAGCCTTCTATGTCTTAATGTGTAAGTAAGTGAAGTGAAGTGATTGTCACTTGTGATACACAGCAGCACAGCACACGGTGCACACAGTGAAATTTGCCCTCTGCATTTAACCCATCACCCTGAGTGAGCAGTGGTCACCCATGACAGGTGCCCAGGGAGCAGTGTGTGGGGACGGTGCTTTGCTCAGTGGCACCTCAGTGGCACCTTGGCGGATCGGGATTCGAACCTTCTGATTACAGGGCTGATTCCTTAACCACTAGGCCACCACTACCCCGCAAAGCTGCATTAGCCGGGATGTAATCGTCCATCAGACAGAGAACACGTGATGGATCGTGCATAGTATATTTGCTTTGACTGTTTGTTGCATAAAACTGCCCCCGTGGTACTTGTCAGGCCGAACTGTATTATTAACATCATAACCTGCTCCTTAAGATTGTACCTCATGATCTGATTAAGGTCTTTCATGTAATTTGTAATAGTCTTAGAACTTGTATACAATAAAATTCCCAAAAAGCATTTCTCCTGAGTATGTTGAATAGCTGCATTAAAATCTAGAGAACCTACACTGATAACGATCAGACTTGCTCTAATTTGACAACCTTTGGGGATGCTCTTTTTGTCCATGCATTTCTATAAGAAAATTATTATTAAAATAATTAGAAATTTACTAAAAACCATGTCATTATGAGTCAATTCACAAATTGATTCACAACCACACATTTGGGCTCAATTTACAGTACACGTGTACAACTTGTGGTCTCTCTTTTTTTGAGGTTGACCGTGGCTGTCTGCTGGGCCGGCCGTGGGCTTCCTCAGGAATTCCCTCCGTGTGGCCTTGGGGAGTGCTGGTGTGATCCTCACCAGCAGGTTAGGAGCATTGGTGCGAGTCAGTGTGACTCTGTCTTGTCTGGGTGCTGAATTCCTGCCGTGTGGTACGGTCTGGCCAGCAAGTTTGGTCCCAGTCATGTGTCATGGCCTGAGTCAGTGTGACTCAGGGTCACAGTTATGTGTTAACAGTCGAGGTGTCTTTACAGATGTGGTCGTGTGCGGAGTGTTCCCCAAGTGTGTGAACCTTCCCTTTCCAGTCTCCACTCCCTCTTTCCCAAAGCCGATTCCTAAATGTTGAACTTGAAAAGCTAAAAAAAAACAAGTTAACAGGTTCCTTGTAGTGTAAGAAGGACACTGGTGAAAAAAGTATAATGGTGACCAGCCTGGCCTGATTCCTATGATGAGACATTTTTCATTTTCTGCTATTAACAAATACTGAGCTGCCTAATAAATTGTGTTGGAGATATCGAGGTTACTCTTTTCCAGGTAGCTCATTTGTGCCTAATTTGGCTCATTGCATAAAAAACATTGCATCACTCTTTTTGGCACCGGGAAAAGTTGCTGTCTAATTGCTGTCTATCATTCCAAACAAAATCAGGCAACTGAACCTGTCATTTGTTTTGCACGATCTGAACTTTAATAACTACATAGTGCTATAACATGTTTTATTATTTTTTATGCTAATGACTCACTGCCACATACTGCACACATAGAGCATATGAAACATCTGCTCCAGGAGACTTTAGAAGAATGAACTTAAGCAATAGAGGCATCTTTGATCCAGCACATAGATATTGTTTGCTGTCCAGGCCTTAATATTTGCAAGGGGTTCAAAACTATGTTTCCTCATGGATGCTTAAACAGAATATTGATCACTGTTAGGTGTGTATTGATCAGTCATTTTTTTTATGAGTTTAGCTTCCCAGTTGGCCTGTTAGGGTACTGGTGATTTCTACTTGTTCAGATATTGATTCCTGTGATGTGACCACCATTACTTTATTGTACGAAAGGACAGTATAGTTTGAGATATACAGCTTGTAGATAGACTGGACAATAAATTCAGTAAATCCTTTGATTATTTTTATTCCTTTTTCAATATTGATGTAACAGATACATTGTTTCCTCCTTTTGGGGGAGGGGGTATTTCACACTGGAACAAAAAGTATTAGCACCATATTGACAGGGCAGGCCATAGCAGCATAGGCGATATTTCAGCTATTTTACAAGAGGAGAACATGAATGATAATATCTACTTCCAGTCTCTAAATAAGGCTTGGATCCGGTTTACCTGAAATGTCACTTAAGCCAGTCGATAAGTGGTGATGCAACTTGATGTAAGTCGTGACAATGCATTTATTCTGCTGTCACTATTCCCACACTCTTCCCACACTATTCCCACGTCTGTGGAGTATTCTGTCAAAACGCCTCACCTCTGGCCTTGTTCGCCCGATCTTACTCACCTACTGATTTGTAGCCATGCCCTGGACTAATTTATCAACCTACAACCAACAGCACCACAAGGTCTTAGTCACAGCTTTTAAAGTGCTAATGAATTTGCATTTTTTAAATATTATAGAAAAACACAAAAGACACAGGGCTATGAAATAACATACCTGAGGTTATATAATAAATAGGGTTGGGCAATTTTTTAATCACATAAGTGACTGAATAATCACGATTAATCACATTGTTGAGCATAACATTCAGTAATAAATTCAGTAAAGACATTTTCTTTTTTCTTTAACTTTAATTAATCACATTCTTTTTTTAACTTTAATGTCATTGTAGTAATGAGACATTGTAATACATTTTTTAGGTGCTATTTTCTAGCGCAGAAAAATAAAAATGATCAGGAGAGTGGGAGTGCACAGTCAGAGACAGGCATGCAGAGCTGGGTCTGGGTTCATTGCAGGTAGGACGTACAGGGGAGAGCAGGGTGTGTGGCTGTGGGGGATGAGATGATTTGTCGGCAGTGGGGGAAGCCGTGCAAGGTGGATGCTCTGAGCGCTGCAGCAAAAAGGAGTGCATTCATGACACCATGATGGTTCAGGCTTAGATTTGGGCGGAGAGAGTCAGATGCAGGAAAAGATAATATTGGGAAGTCAACCGGGAGGTTGGGCGGTGTCCATGACATTTATATTTATGTGTATTCAGAGCCAGACTCTCAATATAAAAATAATAACAATTAAATATCTTTAGAAAATTGTGTTGTTGCCATTATTTTAGAATGCACCAACATGACCATAAAATGTTAAACTGTAAGTAATAAACACCAAAAGAAAGGTAACAAAGGCTTACTGGCTTCTCTCCACCACCTCTACCAGAAAACAGGGATGGCTTCCAACAGTCCTGAAGGTTTATGCTGAGCACTTTCTTATCATTACCTCATGTCAATGAACATCTTATATGAAGCGGCTTTTGATGAGGACAGTAGTGAAGAAAGAAAAGGTAAAAAGGGATGACCATGAAAAAGCAGATTCATCAAACATACTTCGCTTTCTCCTGCAAAAAAAAAAAAAATCATAACTGCCATGTAGTTCAAAAATTTGGACTGGTAGTCTGTGTCTCTGTGTCTCTCTCTCATCTCTCATATATATATATATATATATATATATATATATATATATATATATATATATATATATATATATGTGTGTGTGTGTGTGTGTGTGTGTGTGTGTGTGTGTGTGTGTGTGTGTGTGTGTGTGTGTGTATATACATATATATATATATATACACACACATACACACACACACACACACACACACACATATATATATATATATATATATATATATGCTGATGTGCTGTTTTTTTCACTGGCACAACTAATCACCACACATTTCTTAACTGTTGAGACATCTGAAGTTCGTGACACATGTTAATGCATAAGCTGGTTTATCTGGGGCAAGAAAAGACCTGCCGCTGGTATTGAGTAAAGAGTAAGAACAGCCTGAGCCTCTGTGACTCGAATCGATATTTCATTTGTCCACGTGAAATTGCCTTCGGATCACCCGGCACACACATTTTTGGACTAGATTTGTCTGTCTGCATTTACATAGGCCTCTCTCATGCAACCTATGTTTATTCCACAAGCCAGATTGGCTGAATGGAAACTCGGTAGCTGCAGTGATCTTGGCTTGAGGCCTTTGCGAAGCTCTTTGCTTTAACAAATCACGGGAGATGCATCTATTTTACATTAAGCTTTTTCATTCGGACAAATGTCCCCAGACAGATTACAAAATCACATTTTCAGAAGCCTTCCGAGTCTCAGACGCGTACCGTGACAGAATCTATATGGAACAATGGGGGCGGCTTTGTTTTATTTGTATGGAACACTGCAAAAAGGATAATGCACAGACCAAGGCAGACATTCATCAGGAAGGCAGGGTGTCTCAATGGGAGCATTGAGCTTCTCCCATTCTGATTCAATTTCAGTTCCAAATATGGCGTCGAGCACAAAAGTCGTTGTATAATTGTTGATTTGGAACCTCTCACCCTGGTTAGCAATTTTCCTCCCCTCAAACACACACACATATGTATATGCTCCAATCCAAGGCTATTATTGGGACAACAGGAGCCAGGGAGACCAGGTTTAGGGGCCAGCGTGATTTGTGTTTCATTTCATGCTTTGCTGGATGTGAAGCGGCAGTCGCACGTTTCAACAAATCTCCTTTCGCCGTTTCATACCTGACTTGTTTGCCGACTTTGCTTCAGAAACTGCAGAAGAGGAGAAAGTCCTCTGGGTGCGAGCAACAATTATTTTTGAAAGCCTGTGATGTAGTGCGGTTATGTGGAATCGTACACATTCGGTTAGGGGGATGCTGTTGTCTCCTTTTCTTTCAGAAACTTTATTAGCTTATTAATTATGAAACAATGCGCAGGTGGCTCCTCTGATAGAAAACAACTTAATTTTTCTGCCGCAAAAGCCCACCGTAAAAACGCCCTTCACATGCTCGGCGGGGAGGTATACAATTAGCCAGGAAGGTAAAGTGCAGAACGCAGCAGATGAATCTGAAATGAAGACGGGTGAGTCATGAGGACCATGCGGCACGGAGAATAGACGAGAAGGTAGACTTCGACTGAACTGGGAGGAGGCCGTTTTAAAATAAACACATGCTGAAGATGAGTGAAAGCATTGTGACGGCCTTCAGATGGACCTTTGGTTGCCTCCTGTCATTTGTCTGAGGTGAGTAGTAGGGATGCTATCAGCGGGATGATGCGTCTCTTGGGGGAACGCCACCAGGGACGAGAGCGGCTCTTCATCATGGGGGACCCAGTTCTCTGGCGTTTGTTCCCGCACGCTGCAGAAGTTTCACTCCATCTAAAATGATTCAACTTGCAGATCTGCAAATATGATACTAGAAATATTGCCCAGAATTGTACCATTCCAATGAATCAAACATGCCTGAAGCAGTGGCATAAGCAGTTTTAGAAAATTCCTTTCTGTGTTTACCTCGGGTATATTTATTACCTGCAGTAGGGTGTGCTTTATCTGTCTGTATGCAGGGTTGGGCAACATGCTACAAAAGGTAGTGAAGATTCAACCCTGAATGCAAAATTGGCCACTACAATAAATGTGGGGCTTGTTTGGTAGTGTAAGTATAAAGACGTTCTTAGGATGTATTTAAATAAATAGATCTTTGCACATTTTACTTAATGACAGGCATTGGTTTAAATCCAGAATGAGGAATGAAATGAAAAAAATTGAAAAAAAAGAAAGTGATTGTCATTGTGATACACTGCAGCTCAACAAAATGTGTCCTCTGCTCTTAACCATCACCCATGGTGAGCAGTTGGCAGCCATGACAGGTGCCCGGGGAGCAGTGTGTGGGGACGGTGCTTTGCTCAGTGGCACCTCAGTGGCACCATGGTGGATTGGGATTCGAACCGGCAACCTTCAGATTATGGAGGCGCATCCTTAGCCGATAGGCCACTACGCTCAAGTGAGAGCAGTCAGTCATCAGGATCCTCCCATCTCTTCAAGATGCATAAAAAAATGCTTGGAATTTATCTGAAAAAGCTAAGGTTCTCCTGGTTTTACAATATTGAAAATAAAGTCCCATACAGACAGCCTCCCTGACGCTCAGCACGAGCAGCAGTTCTAAAATAGTGCTTGTTCTTTTGTGTATTCAGAATACTTTTATAATACAAAAAAAAATACCTTTTTGATGTGGATTTAAATGAACCACTGTATGTTTTCCCTTTTGTAGTGCTGTCAATAAAATCACCAATAATGTATCAACATGAATAATACACATTACTGACTGTCATCCACATATACTTTTGATTTTATGAAGCTCTTCCTTCATGAATGTGGGTCTTATGACTTCATGTCTTGGCATGTCACCTGTGGAGGACTCCAACTCTGGATATGTCTAAGAGTCAAAGTCAAAATGCAAGACGCAAGTGTTTTAGTCCAGTATGTGTCCAGTAAGTACGTGATGTCCCTGCTTCTCAGCCTCTCTGGTAATCCCTATGCAAGGGCTCTTCAGAGGAGAATTGTCAAATCTCAGAATCAAGAGGAACAATTAATATTTTGTCCTGGCACAGTGGAAGAACTCTTCATCCTTAAACAACTGTGTGAGGTTGCATCCACCCCCCCTGCTGGCGTGGAGGTGGAATGGGGGCCGTGACGTCAATGTTTATGAAACATAACAAACAAAGTATGATTACTCAATATCATAGTCCATATTCTCAGCTACAAATTCCATGGGAAGTGCACCTGTCTAGACACATCTCTTCCAATATGTAGACTTGGCCTTTTATGATTTAATGAGCTATTTAAGCCTACCATTGAACTACCAACCTGTCTCTCATTCTCATTCTGTAATATTAGAACTAGACATTAATCACATCCTGAGAAACACTCTTCGGAAATTTACCCAGCATCGGCTGAGACCGGAGCAGGCACAGTTAAGTGGATAAACCCATGGGTAAAACCAACCACGACTAGATAGGTTTTTATGGCTTGTGTAAAATGTGATTGTAGATACAAGCAGAATACAGGATCTTTTGCCAATCCAGTAAAATAGATGAATTCTCATTTTGTCAAACTCTCACCTGTGAAAATATACCATCACATTCCGTTATGACCTGTTTGTTTAATTTTTTTTTTATATCTTCACATTCTCCATAAAACTGACATTATCAAGGCCAAATCAAAAATGTTAAGGGCATTCAGAGGAAAGAGAGCGAATTGCCACCAGTGATATCTGCGTACAGGCCTGCGTTTGTCTCACCTTGTTCTATTGTGTCAGCAAATGCAGAGGTCAACGTTGCCCTGTCAAAAAAAATTCTTCCACATTTTGCAGTTGATCACCCAGCATTAAATGGCAGCCATTGGCCAACAAACTCTGTTGGTCTCTCCTACTGTGATTATGTATTGAAGAACAACATATTATAACATTTACTATGCATGGCTATATTAGGCAAAATGTTGGACTTTTTTGTGCTTCACTTTTCTGCCATGTAAATATAGAACTGATTACTTTGGTGGTCGAAGGTCAAAGTCACTGCGAGGAGCACCTTGAGGGGAAATTTATCAAAGATCAACTGATAAGATTTTGGAGAAAGGTCACTGCTTTTCTACAGTGTGGCCGTATTTACATGAAACAGGCTTGCAGAGGCAAACATCACTTTAATTGAATGTTTGATTTTGAAGCAGTATTTGTGGTTTGAAAATGTCCCCACAATAGTACTATTGTGATCGTATGCTTTCACCTTTTCTTTAAATGGTGACTGTGGTAGGCCTATATTGTGGCAATTGGGAATTAGATGTGGTCTAGTGAATTGTTTTGAAGGCCCTTTTGCAGTTAATCTCGGCCATCCCTGCAGACTGTTACTCTGCTCTGTAGGTCAAAAAGAAAACGCTCGATAGGTGACCTGTATAAATCATTAAACCTGTTATAGGTGAAAGGCTCTAGGACTCTTTGTCCATAACCTGACATGTGTAATTAAGGATTCACATTTTTGCCGACCATTTCTCTAAGAGCCATTCTTCATCGAGGCGAGGGGAAAAGATCTCATGTCTTTGAGGCATATTACAATGGGCAATTTCAGTTGCTGATGGCGGGGCTGGCTGTAGGGCATTGAGCCACTTGGTGGAGGATCATTTGTAGCCAGTCAATCAGGGACCACACAGACACCAGAGGATGTGCAGCAAAAAGCACAAGTGCCTGCCTGACAAAGTGCATGAGAGGGCTGGCGAGAGGGAGACGGAGAGGGGGGGAAAAATAAAGTGCAGTCATGTCAGAGGCGGCTGGCTCGTATCTGAGCGGGTGGACGAGGATGGATTTTTAAAAATATATATTAAAGATATGAGCAAGCCATCTGCTTTTACTCGAGTGCAGCAGAGACACATAACAATTGCACATAATGGATTCAACAGACTCAGACAGAGTGCAGAATATGTGATCATTTATATATAGACACATGCCTTATTTACCACCTCCACTACTGCATTGTTTTTTTTTTTTTTTTTTTTTTTATTGTTACACCATGCATGGAATGATAGGAGCTTTGGCTCCAATTCTTCCCGTCTGGCTGATGCACACCTTGCAGGCATAACTGTGTCTTCCTCACCTGCTCAACAGATGGTTAGACTCAGCAACTAGTGTCTCCTGGCTTTATATAAAAACAAACGGACACACTGTGTGGGTTTAGGGGTGTGCATGTATGGCTTTTTTCCCCCTGGCGAGTTCATTCGTACTGCTCATTATGCCTATGCCCTTGCATAGACACAACTGTTAATTAAATGGCAGTGCCTAAGAGTTTCCACGTACAATAACAGAACACCAGACAAATCGCTGACAGCTTCTTCTCCATCGATAGTAACACCAATGTTTAAAGTGTGTTTGGCATCTGAAATAAGGCCGACCCGGATGTCTGACCACCTCCATCAATCATAAGCAGCCCATGTGAAAGGTGGCACACCGAAACTACAAAGTGTCAGGCTTGATAAACACCATCAGAGCTATCATGAACAAGATAAACACCGCCTTCGGTCAAAAGGAGAAGCCGGGAATGGACCGAGGGCCTGATAACCGATAGGCAGGGCCCAATCTGATGTGCTTGTGCAAAGATACTACCCAAAGCCCATCTGAAAACATTTCCTGGGACTCCTCCGATTCAGAAGCAGTGGGGTGGGTGTCCTTGTGGGACGGTTTGCTGTAACTTTGTATCCAATGCATTTTAACAAGGTGCCTATGGCCAGATTGTGTGGCGAGGGCTTTTAGTGTCCCTCAGAGTGTTTATTTGTAGATGTGCAACCCCACTTGTATATGTGCGCATCCTATGAATTGCAAAGGTGTCACCATGAGGAAAATTTTAAATCAGGTTTACCATTAAATGAACATATTCATTATATTTTATTGAAATTTTTTTTTTTTTAGCATTGAGAACACAACCATCTAACTAACTAAAGGACATTGTCCCTTGAAGGACATATGTATACAATCATATAAGAAAATGATTATTTAAAATTTAAATATTATTTGATTTAAATATTAAACAATCCATTCTTTATTAAGAATTGTTCACATATCAGTGTCCAATAATGTTTTATACCTAAAAAAAGAAAGAGTGAATTTTATGTGTATTTTAATGGAGAAAAATGATAAGACACAATACATGCTAATTAATAGTGTTCCCCCCTTTGGCCGATATAACATCAGTGAGATACCTTTTGTAGACTTTTGCCAGTCTCTGACATCAGAAGAAAGTTTGCCTCATGCCTCAATGCAGAATTCTTTCAGCTGTGAAATGTTTGAGGCGTTTCTTGCATGTAGGGCCCGTTTCAAGTCACCTCACAGCATCTCAATGGGATTAAGATCAGATGACTTGGCCATTTCAGGACTCTCCACTTCTTATTTTTTAGCCAGTCTTTTGTGAATTTGCTGGAATGCTTTGGGTCATTATCATGTTGCAGTGTCCGGTCGCACAGTTCTTCAAGCACCCTATGATACACAGTAGAAATTATGATGTATTCTAGGACGGTGAGTTGGCCAGGTCCTGCTTCAGCAAAGCATCCCCAAACCAAGCCACCTCCATGCTTCACTCTTGGTATGTGGGGGTGGTTGTAGCCTAGTGGGTAACACACTCGCCTAAACATGTCTTCTGTTCTGGTGTACAAATAATTAAATTTTAGACTCATCTGTCCAAAGAACATGATTCCAGTCATGGTCTTTGTCTACATTTGCTCTGACAAACTTCAATCTGGCCTTAATTTCTCTTAGAGAGCAAAGTTTTCTGCCTTGCATATGACCCATGAAACTTGTCAAAGTCTTTTTTCTGATAGTAGGGACATACACATTGACAGTAGCCAGAGCCTGCTGACGTTCCTGTGATGACATTTCAGGATTTTTGATGACTTCTTTGAGCATCTTGCGGTCTGCTCTGGGGGTGTATTTGCTTGGACGGCCAGACCTGGGCATGGTGGCAGTTGTTTTGAATGTCCTCCACTTGCAAACAATATTCTGGATGAAAAATGGCTAATGCAAATTTTTAAATCCCTTACCAGATTTATAAGCGGCCACAATCTTCTTTCTGAGGGCATCAAACAGCTGTTTAGATCTCACCATGGTGCTTCAACACTTCAACAGTGAGGAGCACACCAAACTAAATCTGAGGTTTAAATTAGGCAAGGCTAATTTATGCCTCTCCAAAAATTGCATTCTTTTAAAATTACATTTCACAGAAAGTATTAAATATCCAAAATGTCCAAATATATATTTAAAATATACAGGCTTTCTTAGTGTGTCCTAATTTTCTCACATGACTGTAGGTGCAGTAACTTTGACAGGTGCCTTAACAATAACAAACCCATTTCCTCAAGCAACTCTGGCATGATCGTCCTCCATCAGGCTGTCTTGGGCCTACCCCTCTTTTTCTTGCAAACTGGCACCCATTTGAGGGCACTGTTATGGATCTGGTCACCGAACACTCTAAGGACATGGCTGGGGCTTCTTATCTTGAGCTCTATGGACAAGAGCTGGCTTTGTGAAGTCATGCATTGACATATTTTTGGGCGCCTCACTCGATGCTCAATTCTTTTCATATGAAGTCTTCAACTTTCTTCAGACACACATTCAGTGAGTTAGTTGCTTTAGTTAAACCCATTACGTGATCTTGTTTCTTCCTGGAAATCAAGCGGCACAATATAAAATATCTTGTCCTTATAAAGGATGTCTTGATCACTTAACTATTTATTTTGTCAGGCTGGTCCTTTGTGGTGTGACAATATTAATTATTCTTCAGAACTAAGGATTAAGGATTTTTATGCCACCATATGTCAATTTCAGTCTAATATTCATTATTTCTAATCATTGGAAAGTTTTAGCTATGCATGAAAAAAGACAGTTCTCGCTCGTAACACATATTCATCGGCTCTGCTGTCCTGGCAGGAATTCACTTGACATTCACATTTTCACTCCTTTCCTTTTGCCTCCACTTCTACTTTCATGATCACCCCAGAGAGAGTCTAGACCCATACGACATTGTGGAACTTCAAAAGCTAATTGTGATTGGATTGAAGCTCGGCAACAGCAACAACTGTTGCCTCAATGGACATCAACGGTTTATACCAATGAAGCTAAGATGCAATCAATACATTTCCCAAAGACACTGGAAAGGTGGTATTGAACTTTTAGTGCTCATTAGAAGAAATGAGGTTAAACGCCTTCAGCTGAGCTAAACAGACCTTCACGAATCCTACCTGTTCTCACACAGACCTCCTCCTGATGGACTGCCTCGGTTCTCCTAAAGTGGCACAGCGCCAGGCATTATGGATGCCGCCGTTAACATAATCAGTGCATCCTGCGCCATTGAGAATGCAGCGAATGTCCATTTGCTGACATTATTCAGCGCATTGGCAGCGGAGACAGGGGCATGAATAAAATCCCTTGCTCAGGCTGACCTTGTAGGGGCATTCAAAAAAAAAAAAAAAAGAGGGAGGAAAGAAAACACAGACAATGCAGAGAGTGAAACTTTCTACACGCGGTTCATAAATAAAACGACGGTTCTTGAGCCCGGTTCTGGCCGGTCACACCTCTCTCGGTAAGTTAGGGCCCTCACTCCTCGGATAATTAGCCATTTATTTTTCCACTAAGATGACTGTGTGTGCGCTGGCACTCATCCAGGACCGATGAAAAGAACGCCCGTGGGGGAGTTCTGCCAGAATGTGCTCTACCAAAAAGAAAACTGGCACTTTCTGAACACGCGATCCGCTGGATCATATTTATGCGGCACTAAATTAGACTAAGCACACGGGGAGTGTTCTCTGAAGTCACATAAAGTATATCTTTGGACAAACTCCTTGCTAGTTATCTGTATCTTCATCAGTGGTGTGTCATTGTTTCATTTCCCAGATGATGGGGCTTTTCGAGACCGTGTTCAAAAAGAGGTGGATCTTATAAATGTGATTAACAGTTCTCGTGCACACTACTTTCATCGTTCTTTATATATATAAAATTACAAGAACGATGGAAAATTGTTTTTCATCATGTATCGAATTGAATAGAATGGATGGAATTATGAAAGTATTTGTCAGAAATAAATCCATTCAGGCTCCACCCCTATGCTCTAACTCAATCTCCGACCACGGCTGCCAAGCTGAACGTGCATTTTGTTATCTTTTTAATTTCCCGATGGCGAGCTGATGAATGTGAACATATTACAGAAAAATATCTCTGTCGGTGGCTGTTCTCACGGCTTTTGCGCTGTGCAGTGTGCTTGCATTCTTTGCCGAAGGCTCACTCTCCGGTGAAGAACAGGAGACGTCTCGGGCCGCTTCAGAAGCGGGGCTGGCGTGAGGCAGGCATGGGGGTTAGGGGACCTGACTTGACGGTGAACCCCTCCAGCTCAGCCATCCAACCCCTCTTAATCTCAATCAGACGAGGTTGGGGCATCATTAGTCACTAGTGAGGTATCTAATGGAGGTCTCAACCCTTCCCTCTCCTCCCTTTCCTCTCTCTCGTCCAGTATCCCTCACTCCGGGACAGAGTTTTTGCTGCGAAGCTCCAGAGGACACCGGCCATCAGTGATTGCTTTGCGCAAACCTGCCTCAGCCTGAAGCCAAAGTACTCAGCCATGACCAAAGAAAGCACGATGTGGAGGGCTCTGTGTGTGTGTGTGTGTGTGTGTGTGTGTGTGCCAGAAGAGAAGTGCACAGATTTCTTCTTGCATAGCTGTAAGTTTGTTTCTGATTTGGCAGTGAGCTGTCTTCCGCTGTGAGACTGACCTCCTGCAGAGCTGGTTGGTCCCACTGGTATCCAAAGTGTTGGTTTTACATACAAGCCACAGTGGCACAATCACAGAGAAACACACACAGAGAGAGAGAGAGAGAGAGAGAGAGAGAGAGAATGAGAGAGAGAGAGATTGGGGATCGGGATCAGTACCTGTCTCTAGAGGGAAGCTGGAGGGCACAAGCTCAGAGGACCACGGCTGATGACGGCACCAGCGATGTTGAATGTTGAGTCAGAGAACAACAGAATTCTGCCGCAGTCTCACGCTCCTCTAATTTGTGGAAGATGTACCCTGTATCATATCACCTTCTCTCGGCGTGCTTGAATTCACCAGAGGCCTTCAGACAAACCCTGGTATAAATGGATGTATGCATTATTTTCCCGGCCACAGCAGCATGCCAACGTCCTAGTGACAACGCTGTTGGACATGGAAGTATTCCTGAAGGTTGTTATTAGTTAATTGCGCAGCAATCGATTTAAGGCTCGTTCAGACGTTCCCTTTGTTCTTGTGTGAGAAGTGCGAGCGAGGAAGTGAGTGAGGCACTGGTCACTCTAGATGGCAGTAGTAAGTCACTGCATTGTCATCCGCTCGAAAGATGGCACACATTTCTGTAGCATCAATTTCAATTATTTCCCAGTTAATGGGATATTAAAAGTAATACAATGATAAAAATATTCCAAATATAAAATAATATATTACTAAAGCTTGGATGGTTCAACATCAACAGCCAAAACAGGATGAAATAGGAATGGTCAGTCGGCAGAAGGTTCTCAAATCTTTCCTTGTTTGCTGAGATTTGGTTAGTCTGATGGTCTAATTGGCGGCTCATCATGTTGTTGTGTTGAAATTCAAATAATAATGGATGTCGCTGTCTTTGAAACAGAAATGCATTTTTTTATTGAAGTGAAGTTACTTTATTAAAAGTAAATGTGAAAGGGCAAAGAGTAATTTGGAGTAAGTAGTTAAGACAAGACTATGTCCTGCATAGCCAGAGGTTTCCCTGTTTCTATGAGTTTGTATAAAACATACATTCATTATGCAGCATCCTCATTATAAATATTTTCACGAAAAGTCCAACATTTGCATTTAAATTCAAAGACATTTTAATGTAAATGTGTCTCGCTCCCCACCATTAAATCACTTGCATGTCCGCAGCTGCCCACCTGCAGACAGTCCTTCTGTGAAAAAGATGAATAAACAGGCCGTCTGAAGAGAAAACAACTGTGAGTGATTTATTTACAGTCATGGAGACAGTGGGCTAGTCATTGTCTCAAAAAAACATAACTCTGTTTTTCTCTCTTTGTTTTTCACAGAAGTTATTGTGACACTGTCTCTCCCCCCCCCCCCCCCCCTCTCTCTCTCTCTCTCGCTGTCTCTCTCACATGCACACCACACACACATGCATGCTTGTTAATATAAAAAACTTAATCCACACTGATGTGAAGCACAAAGATACATATGACAATTAAACATACGTATGTGTTAAAAATATGTTTTTTGAACAGCCTATGCAGTATAGAATCAGAATTGTGTTTGTTAGCATACGCATATGGGATTTGTCTCTGTCTCTCTCATGCAACACAGTAGAATACAATACTACAAGCCCATATACAATTTGTACCATGTACAACTAGATCTTATTTACAGATGTGCATGAGAAATAAGACAACACAACATACATGAAATGCAAGAACAACAGTGCATGCATGGGGTGTAGACCAAATAGCATTGGACATTGAACATGGATTTATAGATTAGATATTAGTGAGGGTGATAGGGTCAGGGAAGAAGCTGTTTCTTTGTCTAGAACATATACAACAAAAGATATTTATGAAACATGCATTTGTGGGAGTAGCCTAGTGAGTAACACATTCGCCTATGAACCAGAAGACCCAGGTTCAAACCCCACTTACAACAATTTTGTCCCTGAGCAAGACACATAACCCTGAGTGTCTCCAGGGAGGACTGTCCCAGTAACTACTGATTGTAAGTCGCTTTGGATAAGGGCATCTGGTAAATGCTGTAAATGTAATGCATTTGATTCTTTTGATTCCTGGTAAGAACCTAGCATTAGAAAAGACAATTTTTCTTCACCCCAACCTGTTCTATGGTAACGTATGCTATTTAATTATTTTTCCCTATTGAGAGAACTGATTCCTTTACCAAGTAACTGTCATCTGAGCGGCTGATAAAAAAAATTCCCCTGAGGCCCAGCGCCACTTACTGAAGCTGCCACACAACAACCTGCCTGTTCCCCGCAAAACGCCCTGCATCTTCGGTTCCGCACCTTCCATCATGCACAGATCACATCACACACGTCTGTGTAAGGCAGAGCAGTGTGCATTTACTACTTTACTCCCACTGCCCTGACCTCCACAACCCACCAGTGCTCCATTTCACCCACTAAAACACCAGGCATGGAGTGAGGTAATGTAGGCCAGGGGGGGTTTCCTCCGAAAAACAACACAAAGCCAAAGGTTCTCTCCACCGTCTCTTCAGCGCCGGAGACCTGGCAACAGCTTCACCTGGTCCACGGCAACCGCGAGGGCTGCACCTCCAGGCATTATTAATGCCTGCGCGCCTCCAACCACACGTGAGCGCCTTCTCCGCAGCAGGCAGGGAGGTCAGGGATCTGCATCTGTCTGTTTCTGCGGAGATGGAGGCGGAGAGAGCCCACCGACTACACGGGAGCTGTTTACTATGCGCGCCACGTACCTGCCTAGATATGAGTCACCAGTGGTGCGGAATGGAAGTGTCACTTCCTGCGGGACGTTCAGTCGTTTAATTACAACCTAGGACATCCTTAAGTCCCTCAATTTCCCGAAAAATGTACAGTTGCTACCCTGTAATGGAGCCTCATGGATTTAAATAGGCCAGTAAATGTTTTTTAGATATATTTTCATGTACTATATTAATACCATGTACTTACTGATTGCGAAGGGGCCGCTGTCTATGGTGCTGATTTACGTAGTATGAAGAGCCTAACATCTTTGCAGGGGCTAAATATCTTCTCCACAGGTTAGTTTTGGTGTTAGACATAGAGTCATAGACGAAGTCATAGACGATGTTTCAAACAGGTAATGTGAGAATAATAAATGTCAATTGAGCTGCTACTGTTATAAATGCCATGCATGCTCCATATGCATGACCAAGGGCAAATATGGCGTAGTAATATTTAACTCACGTATGAACTAGAAGAATCTAAAAAATTCATTTGGACAGCCCGCTCCTCTTTATTGTTCAGTAAGTACTCTTTATTTACATGGTGAATACATTTTTTTATTTTTTTTTAACAAGGCGGGATGTGAAGGGGTTAATGGAAATACTCGTTTTTCGCCGGGCCGGCTGCCTGTCGCGCCTTTTAATTGCCGACCTTTGCCGGGCCCTCATTTTCCACACTAACGGCGACGGTTCATTAAAACGGAGCCCAGTGGCAGAGCGCGGTGTCGCACACGTCCCCGGGCCCGCATGCACGAGCGCTGCACATTCTGAGCTGCAGAGAGGTGGAAAAGCGCCATCCGTTTGTTTACTCCTCCGAGATGCTTGTTCTGATCGTCTCCGCGTCTTGCCACCGGCACCACGTCGCAGCACAGCTAAAAATAAACACGGACACGTTCGGCCGTCCCGGCGAGGGGCCGAGAACGAAAAAGAAGTCGCGATGGTGAGGAGGCCGCAGGTCGAGGAGAATCCTCGGAATAAAGGCGGAGGTGCCGCAGTGGCAGCGCCTGGCCGGCAGCTATAACCTCGGGCGTGGCGGTGTGTGGGCAGACCCTCTGCGCGACATACCAACAGGCCCGGCGGGCGACGAAAGCGTTCGGTACATAATGCCTTCACTTTACATAACTAATGTTGCCTAAACGTCTACAGCGTTTACCAGACGCCCTTTTCCAGAGCGACTTACAATCAGTAGTTACAGGGACAGTCCCCCCCCTGGAGACACTCAGGGTTGAGAGTCCTGCTCAGGGACACAATGGTAGTAGGTGGGATTTGAACCTGGGTCTTCTGGTGTGTTACAACCACTAGGCTACTAGCACCACAAACGCTGGTTTTCGTCGCTCTCCAGTGAAGGTTCGACTGAACTGTGATGTCCCGCTCCAACTGGGTGTCTTGAGAGTGATGAGACGGAATTTTCTCACGTCTAATTAAACCGACAGATTCTTTTCCGTTTGCTGTAAATGGCGTCCATGATGTACCGGCAGCTGTTGTTATTTCCGGGGACGTTCCCTCAGCTCTAGTCCGCGGGACGGTGCGGCGCGCCGCACACGCATTTAATTAAGAGGACATGCTACGCTACAGAAGTCCAGTCCGTCAGTCTGTAAATATTTGATGAAAGGCGGCCCTCCGGGACATTTCTCCGCAGGCCGGCCGCTTTGCGTGAGACGAAGGACGCCGCATCCCTCACACGGATGAGTCACTTCCGATTAAGGATGAAACTCCGGGGTACCGGGGGGAGCTGAGTCGATGTAAACGCGTTACTTGCTTTAAAGTCTGGTTGCCTGCAAGCAGCTTCGTGATGGTGATGGTGATGATGATGATGCCGTCACCTGTTGCACTTGACCTCGAGGGTTCATGGTTCTTCACCATGATCTTCTGTCTGGCCATTTTTTGACGATTTGCTGTTTAACGTAGCCACAAATCTTCACAAACACACACGTATGCTAATGTTGGCAAAGTAGCAAACGTATTATTACTAAAGCGCAACTATTGCGCAACCTTTAAAAGCTACTTTACTTAAACCCATCAGAAACTTGCTGGATCAAATTCATCTGTTATTGTGCTTTTCAAACAGCCTGTGACTTGTGTTCAATGTGTTTTCTTTATTTTCATGACCATTTACGTTGGCAGATTCTCACTGAAGAAACTATGAATGAACATATAGTATCTTGTACACTTTACACTTCAAGGTGACATCTCTGTACCTTCTGGTCCTCGGACGGCTGTGGTCCAATCTGGTGTCTAGATGGGCTTCCTACTTGAGGAATGTACTTCGAGGTACTGAAATGGACTCATGTGAGAACCCATCTTTCTGACGAATGAAGTCAACTAATGATGCAGAAGAAATGATGATGCACAACCCTCTCTCACACACCCACCTCTCTCTCTCTCTCTCTCTCTCTCTTTTACACAGAGGAAAAGCGAGTGAGACACACACACACACACACACACACACACACACTTGTTCACACACCGCATCCATCTGCCCCCGCCCTCCTCATTCTGCTGCCGTCCGCTCCCGCGCGTCCACGTGCCCGCCCGAGCTCGCCACCGGAACGCGCGGCGCGGCGCTCGGACCCGGATCCGGACCCGGACCTCCAGGCTGCCGCCGTCCTCTCCTCCCCGCAGCGATGTCCGACCTGCTCCTCGCCCTGCTCGTCATCTCGGGACTGGGGGATTTATTTTGTGGCGCCCAGGCGCCCCGAGCCGCCGCTGCACGGGCAGGTAAGACATGAAGCCGAGTCCCGAGTCCCGACTTCTCACCGGAGACACTTCGGCTCGGTTGGTTCGAGGGTTTGGGGGGTTCGAGGGTCCTTCGGTACCGGCGTCGGGTTGACTTTTGCGCGCGCGCGCGAACTGGTTCTCGTCCCTCGTCCGGTCCCACCGATCTGCGTGGATTCTGAAGGTCCAGATGTCCCTTAGACGTGACGTCGATGTTATAAAAATGTCACCTTTACCAAAAAAAAAAACAAAAAAAAGATCGTAGTCCATGGGGTCTCCAGAAGGAGCCAGTGGAGGACAGTGTTCGACTTCGATGCAGCACCAGCACCACTGACCGGGTCTGAGCAGAACTTCACTGCCGTCCTGCTGCTGGTCCCGTCAGATCACCCAGCAAGTAACACACACACACACACACACACACACACAAACACACACACACACACGCAGATGCGCACATAGCAGCCTGCAGACCGCAACTTCTCTGCTTCATGAATATAACTTGAAGAAACGAGTCAAGCATGTTGTCTTGTATTGGCTATTTGGGGGCATTCCCTGCTAAACGGGGACCCGTTTCTTAGAGGTCCTTGTTCTAAGATTTGCTCCCAGGAGTTGACTAAACAAGCCCACACACCCACGCACACACACACACACACACACACACACACACACAGGGTGGCACAGTCGTCCCCCCTTTGACAAGCGCTGCACGTTTACGATCCCTCCCTGGAACGTCTGCGGCGGAGCTTTTCACGTGAATGTCAGGCCGAGGCGTTATAAATCGTCCCGCCCTGAAAACCCACTGATCGTGGATGAGCCGGGGGCAGTGTCGTGTCAGCGTTGGGGGCGCGGTCTCTCTGCTGCCCGGGGTGGCGTTCGATGCAGAGCAGCACACGCCTTCCATCCCGGTGCCACCCCGTCCCGGATAATCCCATTCCGGCTGTCGAAACGTGCACGTTCTGGTTCTGGAGTGAGGTTGCCCGTCCCTGATGGCCCTGCACCGGAGACGTGCCGGGTAAGATTAGTGATGGCTCAACATTGCCGGGAAACCTGTGGGCCGTTGTGGGAGGCAGAGTAAATAATAATTTCCTAATGAAATCAGGAAGATGGTCTTCGAGGGCTAATGAAATGAGATTATATCTGCGTGGGCTTATCGTCATACCTGCCACTGGTTCTTAAGTCAATAAAAGCTGCGGAGAAAGGGTGGTCTGGTGGGGAGTGTGCAGGGTGATGCTTTCCACTGCTGGGTCCGGTTGGGTTGGAGTGGAACGGCGGTGTTGCCGGGTAGATGAACACCTGAAGATTTATTTCCAAAGAAGAATTCCAAATGCCGGGCGACCTTCCTGGGGCATCAAATGGCAAGATTCAGATGATTTAGATACAGTGACAAAAAAAATGGACCTGCAACGGCAAATACCAAAGAGTTACTGAAGCCTCCAAACACAATGCACTTTTTTTTTATGATGCAGTGCATCATGGGGCTTTGGGGTGGGCGTGTCTTGCTCAGAGTTTACATATCACTCAGCCTGGTCTGATTTCTTTCATTGTTTTCCCATTTCCTTCACTTGATGCCATGGAATGAATAATACTAGTAATAGTATAATTAAATAATAGTAATAAGAATGAAGGGTGGATATTGACGTGATTAAGGGACTAGATAAAACTGCCGGTTGTGGCACTTACTGATGTTCGTGATTCTAGCTATGACTGCAATCGGCCTGTGTTTTTATCAGGCATATCGACACTGAATCACTAATTTAATCTAATACAAATTTGTCTGAGAAATGAACATTTAGCCAAGGTCGTATGTAAATGTAATTTCATGTCTCAAGTAAAGTTAAGCTCAAAAACATTACCTACTCAACAATTTTGGCCTGATTACTTATTAAGTTTAGTCAATTTATAAAAAATTGTAACTAATTTAATCAAAAATTTAGCAAAAAAAAAAAAAAATATATATATATATATATATATATATATATACACACACACACACACACACACACACACACACACTGTATACTTCACATTGCTCACAGCAGAACTTTTTATAAAATGGTAATTTGTTGGACAGTCAGTGGGGTAAATTTTGGGTCTAAGTTGGGTCTGATCTTGCGAGTCAGAACCGACAGTTGGTTGCCGCTTGCCCACCATCTTGTGTAAGATGACATTCCAGGTGATTTTATGACGGCAAGGCATTTGACTGTCAAAAAATGGTTATTGTTATAGACGCGACATATTGAAACCATGTGTCACACATAAAAACAATGCATACGATACGAATGGCGCATACAATGAAATGTGGTCTCTGTACCTCAGCGGCACCTTGGCGGTTGGGGATCCCTTTGCGATTATGGGTCTGTTAGCTTGCTCGCTAGGCCGCGAACGACGCCTGTGGAGCAGTGTGTGGGGACGGTACTTTGCCTAGTGGCTTCGAACCGGCAACCTTCTGCTTAGAAGTGGTAGGCCAACACCCTTCTTCTGTGCTGCACACTGCTGACTCCTCAGCTTTGAAAGTTTGGTGCCACATTTGACCCCGCCCGAAAAGCAGGGGCACTAATTTGACCAGAAAGTGCTGCCTGAAAGGGTGGAAGAAATGACAGAGTCGCGGCGGCCGCCGTTCGCGCTACGAGGAAGTGATTCATCCAGCACCTGAGTGGCGGACCGTTTTTCTTCTATTATTTCTCTTGGCGTCGGTGACCATGTCTCATTCTGTCCAGCTGGGTTTTCTTGGCTGCCAGAGCCTCAAACAAGTCCGGTTATGGGCTTGTTCAGCAAATTGTTTTTGGTAATTAATTTAAATGAAAAATTCTGGTGAGGGCCCAGGTCCAAACATGACCAAATGGAGCTTCAGCTCTTTGAGGCTGAACCACAGACAAAAATCCTGTGTTTCAGAATAACGGGCAATTACAGATTTGTCTTTGGCTTCATTTGTGCTTTATGCATCATTAAAGAAATACGCTATGAATATAACACGACTGATAGACTGATGGGTCCTTTTTTGTTTCCAGTTGCTGCTGAGCCCTTCATTTGGAAAATGCTTGTGAATGCGTGTCTGACTAATGCAATTACTGATTTGCGATAAAGCAATACGCTTTTATCCTGTGAGCCCACAGAAGGGAAATGCAATTTAAAGGTAACAAAGACGCGGTAAATAAGCATCGTCTTCATAAGTCAGGAGAGCTCATATGAAGCAGCAATGAAAGGAACGGTGAGGCTAAATCAAAGAGGCAGACCTGAACACACCGATGAGCCCGGAGACTCGGTAAATGCGTTTCCGGGCAGACCACCTCCCGTCAAAGTTACTTCTTTGTGTCTGTGATGAAATAAGGCCGCTCGCGATGTTGTAATCGTGCCCGAACGAAAATAGTTTCAAAGTCGCTCGGTTGTGGAGGGTTGTGACAAAGTGAAATTTACATTCGCATCATGCATTTACATTCGCAGCATGTGGTGGGACGTAAGTGGTCTCGACCTTGTTCTAGCTGTGGGAAAACACTCATGGGAGGATAAGAAAGTAAATCTAATGATGGCTTCATATTAGCCTTTTCTAAGCCAGAAGGACATTGGACATTAGGGCCCATTAACTTCATTGGTACGAGCTGAGCAGCATGACCCAATCCTGATTGGCTGAGAGTTATTCCGGCTGCTTGATCTTGCTTGCCCACAATCGTTGTCTAATCGCACGATAGATCTAAGGTAGCTTTTCAATCAAGTTCGAATAAAGGGTTAGAAACAACTCTCTGCCTGTGTCACTGCGGTGGTGCACACTAATGCACTAATGACGTCTCTTTATTGAAAAATGGATCAAAAAATTGGCCGACCCCGAGGAGAAAATGACAAGTTATTGGTCAAATGTGAACATAAATATCTTGGTCCAATAAGCGAGTCATCAAGATACTTTTTGTAAGGTTTTAATGAATTGTCATTCAGAATGTCATCGGTATGATGTCATCAGTGGCAATAACACTCATGTTACCTCTCACTGTCGGCCATGATTCTTGGTAGTTGTGTTATTGTGTGAAATTCCATATTTTGTTCGGTGAAACAGTATTTCAGGACGCTGTGTTGTGGTAGATGGCTGTATTACTCCGTGCCACTTCGGTAGTAGAGGTCGTGACCTTTTCCTACGGTCGATCCGTAGAGAAACTCCCGTTTCGCCTGCGCTTGAGTGAATACGTAACGAGGTTGCTCGTGAAGGTGTCCCGCGGATAACACCTGCCTGCCCGCCCGACAGCCGACGCGCTCGTATCGGCAAACACCTGTGGTGAAATAGACTTGCCGACGGTGAGGTTCGCACTGTGCGGCGAACGTCGGCCCCCGAGCCAGACTGTCGAGGAGCCAGTCCAGCTGCCACCTGGCACCCACCAAGACTGAGGGGCCGATGCAGGAGCGCCCGAGAGAAAATTAGCACAGAGAAGTGATTCATGGGAGCGTCTGCGGCAAAGACCCCAGGCGCGGTAATATATATATATATATATATATATATATATATATATATATATATATATAAATAAATTAACTATTAACTTTCTCACAGCAGACATGCCGGAGAAAAAAAAAAAAAAACACACTGCAGATACTCATTGCCAACACCGGTCTGTAATCCCACGCTCATTCATATTCTAATCTTGTTTGACGGATGCGGCGGCTGATTATGCATGCTTCACGAGCCCCTACGCCGCGTGCCGGCATGCAATTTATAGGAAAAAAGGGATCGTCTTAATTTCAGGTCCCTTTTCCTCGGCAAGGTGGAACCTTCCTGGTGACATCGGAGGCGAGGGCTGAGCCTCGGGGCGGGGGAACCGAGATGCGAATCGGCGGCCTCATCGGCGATGTTCTGCCTGTGCCGCAGATACGGCAGCGCCGCGGGGAAGCGCTCCGGCTCGACCTGCCGAGCCCCTGGGAATATGCACAGCGAGGCTGTGGGGGGGGGGGGGGGGGGGGGGGGGGGGGGGTTGGGGGGGTTGGGCGTCTGGTGATCGTCTCCAAGGTTTCCCACCCCCTGTCTCGCGGTTAGTCAGGAACTCTTGTCTGAGCTGGGGCCAATCCCAGAAGAGGCCGGGAAAGAAAATGAAGTTGACACAGGGAATCAGAGATGCTTTAGTCTGTTTTCTATGCTAAGCCTGCTGATATTAAAGTCAAAAGTCCTGGCTTGAGAGGTATTTGCCTTTTGTGCCGTTTTAAACAGTCTTGTGGGGGATCAAAAAAAGCCACGTTTGAGACTTGGCCGGTTAATATTATTGCAGAATGGGTCTCTAATGACTATCGATGGAGATGCTCAAATGCAGTCCAGACAACTACTCACAGTCTAACCATCACATGGGATTGGAAAACAGGGAGACCAGATGCCACGAACCAGATGTGGTGAAATTAGTATGTCAGTGCGAGACCCCGTGGGACAAGTGACGTTGATTTTATTCCAGAAAAGAACTCTTAACATTCTGTTCTTTGTATCCGTGATATCTCTGGCTAGCTTTGTCCTTATCTGATTTACTGTGTAAAATATTCACTCATGTCGTGAGTGTTTGAGGACATCCACTTGTTGCGCGAAAGAAAAGCTATTTGAGTTTTCAGATGTACAGATGTGATGTCTACATGCATGAAATGTGACACTATTTTGATGCTCCGAGTCTCCGCACATCTCCATTCATACAGATGTAGTCTAACTTAGATGACTGGGCCAGCACACGATGGCCTGCTGCCAGCTATGGAATATCAGCAAGGCCTTTTATATGCTTTATAGACGTAGCTGACAGGGGTGCAAGGGCACAGTGGTGGCCTAGTGGTTAAGGAAGCGGACCCGAAATCAGAAGGTTGCCGGTTCGAAAACCAAAATGCCAAGGTGCCACTGAGGTGCCACCGTCCCCACACGCTGCTTCCCGGGTGCCTGTCATGGCTGCCCACTGCTCACCAATGGTGATGGTTAAAAGAAGAGGACACATTTCATTGTGTCACCGTGTGCTGTGCCGCAGTGTTTTCACAGAATCACTTCACTTTCCCAGCCATCCCACGGTACGGTTTGTACCTTGTACGGTTTGTTATTTTCTTGTGTTTCTTGTGCCATGGTTGGTCTGTTCAAACACATTCCGGATAGACAGTTGGCGTTTTGCTGCGGTTACTTTTTTAATCTCTCGACTGTGCTTCTTCGCTAGTGCTCGCCATGCATGTTTGTTTTCTTTTTTCTACCTCATCTGTGTGCGAGTTGCACTTCCAGCTACGCTTTAGTTACAACAGTTTGAGAGGCGGCGAGTGGGTGGAGGCACAACAGTGAACGAACATTAACTTTCACCCATAAAGGCTTACAGCTTAACAGGCTATGATATGCAAAGTTACTGTTAAGTTGTAAGCGCCAATGGAAGAAGTCCTCCCGCGAGTTAATATCCAGTCACTGGACATTCCTGGATCAATAAAAAAATGAAATCCTGCTGTCCAAAAGGAGAGATTGGACAGACGTGACAGTCCAATATACAGTCCAGTGCCTCTGCACCCCTAGTGCCTGTTTATGATTGTGCAGCTCATCTCATAATTTAATCAATCTTAACAAGTTACCAAATAAACTGCCAAACATTGAGCGTTATTGTCTGGCAGCATAACAGATCTAGTGTGTGTTAGCTTGGAGTGTCATCTTGCATCACATTGCTTCAAGATTTATAGATAAATGTCTGCATGATTATGGCAAAAACCATTTGACCTTTGAAACATCCAGTCGTAATTGTTTAACAATTTTAACATTTTGCATTTTAAGAAGACTTTCTTTAAATATCACTTCACACCAGAAAAGTTCTGAAATACAAAAATGGCAATCTGGAATTTTCTGGGCAACTTTGGGCATCTTTGTGAAAAGGAATGTAGTAACACACGTGTTATTTTTGTAATAATTTGAAGCCAAAATTGTAATCAATATTAAAATTTAATTTATTGCCCAGGCCTACATGTATTTAGTAAGGAACATTCTATTCTTGCCAGGCCAATTTTGTCAGTAGTGTTTTCTACTCTGAGAACATCATCAACAAGGTCCTACAGTCCCCTTCACTTACTAGCAAATCAAACTAGCTTACTTACCATCAGGTGGACATTGCAACATTTATAGTTTTAGTTCTGATTGATGAATTTTTGAATCTCATCTATTCACTTGTCCCCCAACACCTTACGTCTTATATAGTGCTTCAAAAATATCCCCCAGCACCTCAATATGCAGTACGTGGGACAATATACTGTGACGTCTGATCACTTTACTCGCAGCAGAATAATTCTATAAATGTTCTCAAACCAATCACTGTAAAATCGCACACTAATTAAACCAAACTCCTGAACTTTGCAGAAGCTGAGATCTTTTGCCATTAAGTCTATTCTGTTTGGTTCAAAAGACTCCTCTGTCTCTCAGTTATTATATTTTTAATTGCTTCCCACGCAGTGTCTCTGCTACTCTGATCTCAGCAGTGGATTTCCACGGATGTGCCTCCAAACAGGCTACCTGCGTGACAGCCACCGTTAAGTCGAGTTGGTTTTCGCTTCCCCGGCTTTTGCCGTAATTAGAGGCAGACTTCGGTGTTCGTTTCTCTCCCCTCTCCCCCCATCGTGGTAGCGCACTCATGCCTCCTGCCTCGCCGCTGTGCCTGAGTGCCCCGGGAAAGGGGGCCGGAGATGAAGCACTCAGCCTCCCGAAAACAAGGGGCCTGTCACAGCCATCTGCCGCATCCTGCCAGATAAACAACCACTCCTCTGAAATGTTCAGTGGTCTCAGAGACGGGCAGGAACAGAGAGGGGGGCGACGCGGAGACGCCTTGCACTTTTAGAGAGCGGTTTGATTGTTTCAGTCGAATAAGCAAAATACTGTGGTGCTGCGCTGAGAGGCTGTCATTTTTTGGGGTGGAAAGGCGGGGAGCGAGCGGGGTGATTCTGGCTTTGGGTTCATCTTTGAGGTTGCGTTGCCCAGGAGACATCAAAGGTACCTGTGATAGCCCAGGGGCCATGGGGTGCTCCTGCACCTGATTATGGAGTCCTGGTCCATACAGCTAATACCGATTAGGCTCGATGGGCAGGACTCCATGAGAACTGTTCGGCAGCACCCAGTAGGTGCTGCCACATGTATCTAGACATTATTTGTGCTTGTTTTGTTCTGTTGTTCTGGACACACGCCTTCAGGACAGTTTATGTTTATGATTTTCTTTTTGGCCATCATGCCCGGTTTGATTTCTGTTTATAATAAATAGCCTTTGTCAGAACACGCCTCGCTTCTGCGCCTCCTTTCCCTTCTGGCCCCAAGTCGTGAGAGAATGTGGCCTCCCACACCAGAAGCGTAGCATGCGAAGTAAGCAGAGGAGAAGACGGATGAACCTGTGATGAGTGCGGGGTGCCAGCGGGGATCACTGGACAGCTGGCCCGAAGAGAGTGTTGCGCTATGGCGAGGTGAGCCATGGTGGTGTGGCACCGCGATCTGAAGGAAGGATGCCATCCATATGATGGGGTCGTGCCATGGCGAACCATGCCATAGAGCGGTGAGCAGCGGACTTCTGGACGGTCTGGGAGCGTCTCCTGGCGGGCATCAGCGAGGGATGCAGAAAAAGCGTCAGTAGGGACGTAAACTAGCAGGGTTGGTATCTGTCCTGGCCGGTCCGGGACCCGCCTCCCTTGCATGGCGCCTGCAGGGCTTGGGTGATAACAGCAGGTGCACCTGCACCTGATTATGGAGTCCTGATCCATCCCAGATGGACCCATTTACGACCAGGACTCCATAAGAACTGTTAGGCCACACCCAGTTACTTACCTTTGTGTTCGTGTTGCTCCTCTCATTATGGACACATGCCTTCGGGACAGTTTATGGTTATGATTTTTCTTTTTGGCCATTGTGCCCAGTTTGATTTTCTATTTTTAATAAATATCCTTTGTCAGAACACGCCTCACTTCTGCGCCTCCTTTGCCTTCAGACCCCAAGTCGTGACTGTACCCAAAGGACACAGAAGGTCAGCTGTGACCATGAATTTTACCTGGTCTTTGTGCTGGACATAAGACCTCAGGGGAGTCTGAATATTTTTCCTGTTTTGAAAGAAGCCTATTTCTGTGCAGGGGCAGGGACTGTGCTCATAGATGGTGAAATATGATTGTGTGGTATTGTGCGTTTTTTTTCACTCACGTTTATAATCTTTTTTGTCAGATTCAATCAATACGATGAATGATATGCAATGAGACTGTTATTTGCAGAGAATATACAGATTACATACAAGACAAACAACATTACTTAAGGTGCATGCTACAATGAGTAGCATGAGTGGGAAATGAGTATATGAATAATTTTGGATTTTGTAGATGAGAAGCAGGATGTAATAAAGTCTGAGGAGTGAGAGTAGTATGGAGCATTTTTTTTTTTATGAGGGTGGTGGCATTAGGGCAAGTATGTTTTATGGAACAAGTCACTGGTATAATGATCATGTTTGCCAGGGCACTCGTTTGTTACTTATTACAATGATTTTTTTTTCAGTTTTACCGCGCAACACAATGCATTTCACATCGAATCACATTTTAAACATGAGTTGCGGCAGAATGAAGAAGGGGCGGATGCCTTCGAAATTCCTGGAGGGTTACGGGGTTAAGCTCCACAGAAAGGTAAGCATTTTGATTCGGTTTCTCCTCAAGGCTGTTCATTTCTTTGTAGAGTGACAAATGACAACCCCCCCGGCAGGGCAGGTGAAGCTGACAGGACAGCGTGGTTCGGGCTGAAAAAGAAAAGCACACATTACATAAACAACAAGCCTCTGATTGCGCTCTCGTGTGTGTGTATGTGTTGTGTGTGTGTGTGTGTGTGTGTGTGTTTTTCTGTTCATTTCTCAGCAAACAAGCACGACTAGCGTGCCATCAGCGGGGGTTTAATTATCAACGAGCGAAGGTAACCTTATCAAATCGTTTCCAACGCGGCCGACGTTAAATTGATTGGTTAATTATGGTGTATTGTGGTGGGAAACCGGACTGCCTGGTAATAAAGTAGCTCCGGGGGGACTAATCCACTGCGCCCCCTTTGGCTGCTGACTTTGGCTTTAAAACGTTACAGTGTCGCCTTTTGAATTGGGATCTTAACCAGGCAGACTCGCCCTTCCACAGGTGTGGAAGCCAATCCTGGGTCATTGAGCATCACCAGGCAAGCGGGGTGTGCTTGTTTCATTACTGCCGCACAGAAAGCAACAGATGTGTTGGATCCGTAACGTTCATGTCGCTGTATAATTGAGTTGGGCGTCATTAAACTACATGCTGATGAAAGGAGTGACAAGTGACTGGCACAGATGCGCTGTTTCTACATTTTAAACTGCAGGATGTCTCAAGCACCTTCATTTCCATATTTTTAAATTCCAGAAACGGAATCAAAGAATGTGCTTAAGGGAGAAAGTGGAGATTAAGGATATATATTTTTTTTCGGGATGGGGTTGACAGTGAGTCAGTGATTATTTCCTAAACCTCTTGGTTACTACATGAGGAGTAAGTAAAAAAAAAAATGTTACATTTGCATTTTTTTCATTTAGCCGACAGTCTTGAATAACTTAACATTCAGTAATTACTGGGGCATCAGCCCTGGAGAGGCAGCATTGTTGCCACGGGGACAGTGTATCGATCTTTATTTTTTTATTTCATTGCATTTTTTACATTTACAACGTTTATCAGACACCCTTAACCAGAGCAGTTTACAATCCCTAGTTACAGGGACAGTCCCCCTGGAGCAACTCAGGGTTAAGTGTCTTACTCAGGGGCACAACGGTGGGATTTGAACCTGGGTCTTCTGGTTCATAGGCGAGTGTGTTACCCACTAGGCTACTACCACCCTACCATTTCACTTTGTTGTTTTGGTCTCTTGTCACACCAGAATATTACAGTTGCACATATTTCTTTTACGTGATTAAACAGAGATACGGCTTTAATGGTAGATTTTGGGGTTTCTCCTTCCAGCTACACCCATTACCCACCACTCACTATAACTGTATTAATGAGACAAAGCTTATTTTTTGTTGAGGAAAAAATTTCATTCTTGGTCCCGGCCTGACGTTTTACATAATGTAAACGAGTTAGGATGCAGGGAAATTAAGCTACACCATGAAAATAGCTACAGACATTTCTGTAGTAAAGACTTGTGCAGATTAACACAATCAATTGTTACGAATCGCACTGCTCGACAGGGATCACTTGAACTTGGGTAAGACGGGTATGTAGATTGTAGGGTGTACTGTATGTATGAACCACCACCAGTGTTCAATAGTGGTAAAATAAAAAAACCACTAGCATGTGTAACAGAACACAGTCATCTGGCAAATGTTCAAAAAGTAATATACGTTTTGGGTGAAGGTGCCCTTGTCGAATGCTTACTTTCCTCAGGATAGTGAGACACTGTTTTACTGTCAATGTCACACCCACACAGTGATGCCAGCACTATTAACACAGAATTTGCTGTCTTTCTGTGATTTACTGCATTGTGTTCTTAAAAGAAATAGATCCTGTTTTTCTTTTCATTCCAGTAATTAAAGTGTTTTATTTGCATTGGCACCTCAGAATAAGATAGGGTGGTGGGAGCCTAGAGGGTAACACACCTGCCTATGAACCAGAAAGACCCATATTCAAACCCCACTTACTACTATTGTGTCCCCAAAGTGTCCCATTCCTGTCTAGGGGGAAGGAACGTTGGGACAATGTGAACTAGGTGGATGGTGACAAGGAGGAACACACGGGGCAAAGTGCAATAAAGTGTATTTATTTAAAGTGCGGGAAGTGATATATACGGGCAAGCCAGCTAGTGCTATATTCACCACCGCAAAACCCTCAACCAACACACACCAAACTATATACAACCCCAGCACAGAGCCAAACACACTAACAGAGGGGAATCCATGCACGGATAAACACACACACGGGTGCTCTGCGAGCGCTAGGCCACCGTTCAGCCATTCTGGCTTAAAAGGAAAACATAGCATACACACAAGCATACACAACCCCATTAATACACTCCCAGGGTGCTAAGCACCCAAGGCACCCAAGACGCTTAACCAGAGTTGCTCCAGGGGACTGTCCCTGTGACTACACAGCTTGTAGGTCGCTCTGGATAAGTCTTAATAAACGCCGTAAACGTAAATGATAGATGGATTGACCAAAGGAAGCAACCCGGATGCCTCTACACTCCGATGCCCCATGGGTGCCTCCCCAGGCTGCCACTTATGCCATGTACATTACATCAGCCTGACAGAATAATGCAGCACCATGCTACAGATGGTGCCCAAAGCTTTGTCTCCGGTTCCTGCAAATGATGGCATCATTTGTGAGGAAAATTTTTATCCTGTTTTTTTTGGGTTCTTGCAGCACTCCCATGAATGCAATTTGTGTCCAGTCTCCGAACGTGGACTTTAGCTAGTGAGTCTCAAGTGAACTTTCCTACTGTTCCAACTTTCTCCATTTGTAGATAATGGAGCTCTCACTGTGGTTTACAAGACTCCTGGCGCTTTAGAAGTGGCGCTTTTCTAACCGTCTCCAGACTTTTTTTTTTTAACAATTTCTAAATGTCTCAGCTCATGTTGAATTTCTTTATATTTAAGCATTATTTGTAACAGTTATTATAATTCAGTTGATTGAACTGGTTGATACTGTGGCTACTTTTATACTTACCTTGACAGTCTGTAACATCTGAAAACTGAAAATGCCTTGGAACTTTTATCTGTGACATATACATTGTAGGCATGAACTAAGCACTACACAAAGCTCTCAGTCAAGCTGATTAGCCTGGCTTTAGAGGAAGGCGTTATAATTGTTGGGCGAAAAAAAAAAAATTGCAAAGTTAGCTGACAGGCTGTCGGTTTGACAGTCATAACAGCGAAGCGTGATGTACTTTGCCAGGAGCATTATAAAAGATCCTTTCCACCCGGGACACTTCCTGTTCAAACTGCTGCCCTCTGGCGAAAATTTCAGTAGAATTTTTTAACAAACTGTTGGGCGTGGACCAATAGAATTGAAGTCTTATGTCTTTCACTTTCCCGATTTCACTAATCAATATTTTTTGGTTACACCCATCATTATTTCTGCACAGATAGAGTGCAATTTTAAGATATAGACTTTCTATTCTGTGCATAACTTTAACCGCTGTGACAACCATGTATTTCTTTAGGCCTTTAAAACGTCTGGTTTCCCGTTTAGGCTCACTGCAGTGGAACAGCTCTAAGTTCCTGCATCTGACACACATTTGACAGTTTTTTTTCATGGAAGACAGAAGGTGTCTTGATCTCCGCTGGAGGTGCGGTGCCTGGGCCCGGAGTCGGAGGGGCCGGACTCATGGGCTGGCTGCAGTTTTCTGATTGCTCAGCTGTCATGCTGACTCCACTGACACGGCGCTGTGATGAGGTCGGCGTTGGCCTTTTTTCGTCCTGATGTGGTACGTGAGGTGCTTTCACAAGAAGCTCTGTTGTACTGTTATCTTGGTTTCTTCAACATAGACGGAGTGGCAGGCTGAACCGAGAACAGTCCTGGGCGCTATGCAAACATCATTTAAACCATCCAACTGGTCACTTTTACACTATGTGTCATATGTGTCATAATACTCAAATTTAGACTCTTTAAAAAGATTTTTTTTTATGCTCATAATTGGACCGTATGGTGGAAGGAACAGACCTTTCTCTTATTCCGAATTCATTTGTAAATTTTTGGAGCCAATTCCCCAGCGAAATGTGAGGAGTCACTCTTGGCAGCACTTCCAACAATATTTTATGTTCCAAAGAGTATGGTCTCGAGGTCTCAGGGAGGAAATTGTACTTTTGTGTCTGTGAGTCAGAAAGGGATCTCGATGTGGATAATTTGCTGTAGCTGTCAAGACTGTTCCGTAGCTCAATGTGTTACGCTGCACATTGCCGTGAAAATAGAAGTTGCGCTGCTAAAGTGCCTCCTTTGAAGGCATCCAAACATCTTTCTCCAGACCTTTAGAGGTCAGATTTCAGAAGAAAACTGCCAATTATGGACTGAAGTCTTCTTGAGAACCTTTGATAGAGTGAACGGTGACACAGGCTTCAGTGGTATAATGGACACGTGTGGATTTACTGTTTTTTTGTTTTTTTTTTGGCCTTGTTCTTTTTAGATTGACACATGGGGGTGGCGAAACCTGTCCATAATTTAACAGATGCTGTCTGCCACGTCCGCAATTTCAGACAGAGGCGAGTGATTCATGGATTCCGGATCACGGCGGTGGCGAAATCAAAATGCTTTCATACAAGTTGCAATGGCGATGCCTACAGAAATGGCAGCCAGCAGGTGCCCTGAGGGACCCTTTGCAGATAGCACTTCAAAACATTAATTTTCAGACTCGCCAAACACAAGCAGCCAGCCTCAGGCATTGTTTCCCCCGGAGGACTGCAGACGATTCATTATATAAAGGGCCCTCACACAGCAGCCTCCGCACTCCTTTGACCTAATGACTTTCTGGAAGATTCAGCGAGGGATTATACTGTAGTTCATCCTCATTTCCTTTATCGTCTGAGGATTTTCATTGCACACCGTTTCAGATTTTTTCTTTTGATGTTGTGGCACACTCCACGGTTTCACAACTTTTAAACATTAATCTTCTATTGAGAATTTGCACGGTTTTGTATGTGAGTTGGAGAAATGGAAAGGGAGAGGTAATCCACTTTTTCAGCGTCTAGGTTCTGTGCTTAACCCTGAGGTTTTTCTGATCAGCACACACACCTGCGGGTTTATTAAAACATGCACAATAATGATGTTCATTTCATTACCAGTCTTTTATTTGACTGTATGGGGGGTTTAGTAGTATGAGAATGGTTTATCAAAGTGAATTGTAGATCTGTAAATGAGAGGTTTGTTAATGGGCCTCTGCTCATTATTGTTGCTGCAGAATAAAAGGATGGAGAGAGGGAGTCAGCAGTGTAATTGAAATATGGGATGTATAATGTTCGAGTTTCTCTTGCACTATATATATGTATTACAGCGCGGGTGAATGGTGGTACTCGCCGCCCTAATCCTGCCGACAAGCCCGAAAAGAAGAAGAAGAAGAAGAAGAAAGGAACAATCTTTACATGACCGATGATTGAAACAATGATATGGACACAGCTGAAATGCTGCAAAAGGTTCATCAGCACAACAAGAGATTAAAGGGGGGGGGGGGTCCTCATCAGTCCCATTATGAAACAATACGTCTTCGGACAGCAGGCAGCAATGTGCTGATGACATCTTGGGCACGTGTTCCTTCATAATGTCATTAGCATTATGAGAAGGCTTCTTGTAGAGCGTTGCACATCCCCTGAGGATCGCTGAGTGTGAAATTGTCAAGCGGGCATCCAACTGTTGCTCGTATTGTTTTTTTCCTGCTTTTTGCCATCCTGTGTATGTGTAGGTATTCTTTTTGCCTCTGAGGGAGACGAAACATTCATGCAATTATATCAATGTTCACTATTAACAATACAGGGAGTGCAGAATTATTAGGCAAGTTGTATTTTTGAGGAATAATTTTATTATTGAACAACAACCATGTTCTCAATGAACCCAAAAAACTTAATATCAAAGCTGAATGTTTTTGGAAGTAGTTTTTAGTTTGTTTTTATTTTGAGCTATTTTAGGGGGATATCTGTGTGTGCAGGTGACTATTACTGTGCATAATTATTAGGCAACTTAACAAAAAACAAATATATACCCATTTCAATTATTTATTTTTACCAGTGAAACCAATATAACATCTCCACATTCACAAATATACATTTCTGACATTCAAAAACAAAACAAAAACAAATCAGCGACCAATATAGCCACCTTTCTTTGCAAGGACACTCAAAAGCCTGCCATCTGTCAGTGTTTTGATCTGTTCACCATCAACATTGCGTGCAGCAGCAACCACAGCCTCCCAGACACTGTTCAGAGAGGTGTACTGTTTTCCCTCCTTGTAAATCTCACATTTGATGATGGACCACAGGTTCTCAATGGGGTTCAGATCAGGTGAACAAGGAGGCCATGTCATTAGTTTTTCTTCTTTTATACCCTTTCTTGGCAGCCACGCTGTGGAGTACTTGGACGCGTGTGATGGAGCATTGTCCTGCATGAAAATCATGTTTTTCTTGAAGGATGCAGACTTCTTCCTGTACCACTGCTTGAAGAAGGTGTCTTCCAGAAACTGGCAGTAGGACTGGGAGTTGAGCTTGACTCCATCATCAACCTGAAAAGGCCCCACAAGCTCATCTTTGATGATACCAGGCCAAACCAGTACTCCACCTCCACCTTGCTGGCGTCTGAGTCGGACTGGAGCTCTCTGCCCTTTACCAATTCAGCCAGGGGCCCATCCATCTGGCCCATCAAGACTCACTCTCATTTCATCAGTCCCTAAAACCTTAGAAAAATCAGTCTTGAGATATTTCTTGGCCCAGTCTTGACGTTTCAGCATGTGTGTCTTGTTCAGTGGTGGTCGTCTTTCAGCCTTTCTTACCTTGTCCATGTCTCTGAGTATTGCACACCTTGTGCTTTTGGGCACTCCAGTGATGTTGCAGCTCTGAAATATGGCCAAACTGGTGGCAAGTGGCATCTTTGCAGCTGCACGCTTGACTTTTCTCAGTTCATGGGCAGTTATTTTGTGCCTTGGTTTTTCCACACGCTTCTTGCGACCCTGTCGACTATTTTGAATGAAACGCTTGATTGTTTGATGATCACGCTTCAGAAGCTTTGCAATTTTAAGAGTGCTGCATCCCTCTGCAAGATATCTCACTATTTTTGACTTTTCTGAGCCTGTCAAGTCCTTCTTTTGACCCATTTTGCCAAAAGAAAGGAAGTTGCCTAATAATTATGCACACCTGATATAGGGTGTTGATGTCATTAGACCACACCCCTTCTCATTACAGAGATGCACATCACCTAATATGCTTAATTGGTAGTAGACTTTCGAGCCTATACAGCTTGGAATAAGACAACATGCATGAAGAGGATGATGTGGACAAAATGCTCATTTGCCTAATAATTCTGCACTCCCTGTAATGTTGAAAATATTATATACAAAATAAACTGTAAACCTCTGTGAAACATGCAATCAAAGTAGCACATGTACTTTTATAAAATATTACATCATAATACCTGAGACTTTGTCTCAGGCATCAGTCATGATGAGGTGGGCATTGAAAGATTTCAGCCTCTGATTGGCTCGTAGGTGTGCATTAAAACAATAGAAAATCATAGTTAATGGGGACTAAGGGCAACAAGTAAATCTAAGAATTACTCCCAAGATTCTGTGCTGTTCTAGTGATGCAGTACCTGGGGGCTGACTGGACATTTTCAAGCCTTCACTTATGCCACTTTTCAAAATATCAGCAGGGCTGCATGGAAAATAATGCTTTCTAACTCTACTGTAGTTACTTTAAGAAGAAATGTACCAATAAAGAGCATACATTTTTACAATTTACTTTATTCGTCAAACATGTCTGAAAATGAGGTGTTGTGTTACACTCAGGGTTGAGACCAAAAAACAGAATACTGGTACATGGCAAAATGTGAAATTTTGGAACAAACGATTGAAACAGTCTTTGATTAATCTATTTGTTGCCATTTTTCTAAATCGTCTAGCCCTTGCACATTACATTTTTGGACGTCTAGAACCAGACTTTGTGTATTGTGTTTCACATCGCAGTATGAATGTTTTGCCGCGAATCCTGTGAGTGACCTTTCTGTGGTTTTCGTTGAAACCATGATAAAAGCAGGATAATCCGCTCCACCGAGGTGTCCGTTTAAAGACTGATTCTTCACCTCCTTTAACTCACACCTCATCCGGGATTATCCCCAACTTCAAACCCTATGATAAGCTGTGTTTCGCCTTATCGCATTCAGTTGCTTTATCCACACATTAACATATAAAAATTTCCATACTAGTCTGAGCCGTGTGCCGAGTGTTTTATACTCCGGCAAACATTTCCTTCTCCGCCTCGCCTGGCATCGCCAGCCCCTCTCTGCATCCGCCACTGAGCAAAGAAAGAGTGTCTGTATTTTTGAGAACTGCCCCTTTTTAATGGCTTTTTGTAGATTTTTGACCTTCAGTTTCCCTTTGTGGAGCAGTTTTAAAGACATCAAATTCAGTCCTAGGCTAAATTGCCATGGATGGTCTGGCAGAAATGCCGTTCACGTCACTCTAAAGGCTTTTTTCTTGGTTTTTAGGAGTTTGTAAAAGGCCAATAGCGCTAAAGGCCGTGTTAAACCCGGCAGCATTTGCACACCAGACCATCAGTTTAAAGAGATCGTTGAAATGGACTTGTGTACTTTTGGGTCTGAACCCCAGTGGAAGAGTAAAAATATGAAACAAGTGCAGTGCGTTTTAAGGCCCAACAGGAGACTGATCAAGATCCTACGGTGCATCTAAACTAGACGCCGCTGTCAAAATGCAAATGACTTTGGCGGCGTTGGGGTTCGTCCTGCGACATAAAAATAAACTGCCAATCATGGGGGGGCGCCAGCACCTTTAATTAAAGGTAGAGACGGCGTTATAATAAGGCAGCGCCCTGACGGATTGGCCTCATCTCATATTTCATTTTACGGCACGTTTTATTTTCCAAAGAACCTTCGGCCGCCATCTCTTCAGCCGGCCGATCATAGACACTGATCATTTCCGCCACAGAGAAAATTGAATTTTCACCTTTTTATATTAGCCCAGCTTTACCTGGTGGGATTACAATAGGAGAAGGGCTGCTTTACATGCCACTCAGCTTTCATTTGGGCTGCTTATATACACACACACACACACACGCCTACAAAACTTTCGAGATCGTTTGCTCGAGTTTCATTAATTGAAATTTCTTTCTGGCACTGATGTACCGATTTGTTCCATTTACTATGAACTCTGCACTGGGCCCTGAAGCAGAGAGGAAAGGAAGAATCGCTTTGTACTTTATTTGACATCAAATTTTAATTCCTCAGCTTCCTCAGCGGGAACATCATGAGGGGCTTTTTATGGGATTTATGTGTGTTCTGTGGTTGCCTCCATTGATCCTGAGTGGTTTAATGTGGTGTGCGTGCGTGTGTGTGTGTGAGTGTGACAGTGTGATGCGCCGTGTTCAAGTCCTTGGTCCAGATGCTGCATAACCAAATGTGGTTCTCCTCGACCGGTACTAGGCTGTGGTCTGCTGCCGATGGAGGAGAGGGAAAGCGCGCCAGAGCGCTGGATCTGAGCGGCAATGCGAGAGCGAAAAACGATCCCTGGGGAGAGCGCGTTTCAGAAGTTCGGTGGCGTACTTCAGTCAGCAGGCGCATCAGCAGGAGAGACGTCTTCCGCGAACTGAATCGTTAGTTCTGCACAACGTGGTCCAATGTGATAACAGAAAAAAAAAAATCACACCGGCAACGACAACACGCCACGTCTCTCCATCTGCTTTTGGAATTTTCTTCACCGTTTGTTTGGGTTTTTTTTTTTTTTTTTTTGCACCAACCCTGTGCATTATGCATACCGCAGGTGTCTCTGCAGCCACGCCGGCACAGCAAGCGGCGAGGAAAAAAACCCAGATTAATCATTTAATCTCCCCAGCCGCGCTTTGTTGTGCTTCCCTTTTTCTAGCCGTTCTCCAGCCCAGTCAGGAGGTGTTTGTTTACCCGCGGGACCGGGAGGGGCACCATGCGTCATGTCTGGTTCTGGAGTTCTGGAACAAGTCTCGAGAAAATTACCCACGCAGATGTGACACCTCAAGGCCTGGCCTCCACTCACTCCCCTTTCCTTTTACTCTACACCACATTTTCCAGACCTTGCACCATGCAATCCCTTCCTGTTTCTCGTTCTGAACACCTATAAAAAAAAAAAAAAAAATATATATATATATATATATATATATATATATATATATATATATATATATATATGTCCCTGCAAAGCCCGTGTTTTTCCAGCCCTGAGATCCTTCATGTCGCTGATCCACAGGAAGTGTTCAGAAACCGCCATGACCTTGCATTTAAATGGACACTTCAGCTGCTGCGCCCCGGTCACATAAAGGCCATTTAAAACGCTGAGATGTGTCCTTTTTCTTTCCCGATGGCCTTATGCTCTAGTCTGTCTGTTTGGAGCTAGTGAAAGGCTGCAAAATAATTGAGCCTGAATGCTCTTCAGAGGAAGCCATTTGCCGCTGACGCGTCCTAGAAACGTTGAATGCAGCCGCTTCTGCAAGGATTACAAGTCATGAATGCAAAGCTGTAGATACCATATACTGGTTCAACAAATGTATTGGTGTGAGAAAGAAACTTGCAAGTTGAAGATGTCAGTGGAGGTGCTTTCATTTCTCTTTGAGACATAGAATTCTTTCATGCCTTTTTTTCATATAAGGATCCAACCATATGCTTTTATTAATGTTGATGTTTCTCATGAGTCTAAATTAGTTTTCTGTACGAAGAAATCTTTCACCACCATATACGGCGTTTCGAAAACTTTTTGCGCCTTTCTATTTCTATGGCAACCGTTCCATGACCAGAATTTCAACACCCACATTTCACATTTAACATGATGCTGATGTTTTTTTCTTGTTTTTGACTGATTTAATATGAATTTGGATTTTGATTCCAGATTGTTAATTCATTTATTATTGATGAATAAGGACACAGGGAGTGTACATCATCTAAAATGAGGAGGTATTTTAAACCTAATTCATTCTGGGTGGATAAACATGTATATGTGTGTGTATGTATATATACACATAACACACAAACACATGCACACACACCACTCCACCTTACCGAGTGCTCTGTTGTTGTGTCTGTGTGGAAATTTGTCATCTATTTGCAACTATGGATGTGAAATTGGTCTTGAATTGCCTGTGTAATGGTTTTAAGACCACCTAAAACGTAACTTGTTGAAGCCTGTAGAGTCCCTGTCTGTATCATCTCCAGCTGAAATGTGATTCTTTGCGGACGGCCGCCTTTCATTTTTTGTTATCATTGTCTCCCTTATTGCCCGAAAGACAACAGATTGTGTCCCGTCCTGGCGCTCCTCGGCGATTCTGTCAAATCATATTCTGGCGTCGGGGGCATGCTGTTCGAGAGTCTGGCCGCAGTGGCAGCCCACGCTGGCTGTCACCTCTCCTCCTCGATCGGATTTGCTGATAATCTGGTCCAAGCTGTCCGTAATGAAAGCCCGGCCCTGGACGCAGCCGCACAAGCCGGTGCGCCCGGGCCAATTTGCAGCGTGTGAAACGGCCTGTTTATATTTTAACCATGCTAATTTGCTGCCTAACTGCACATTATCAGTGCCACTGAGGCGGAAATAATTCACCGCCTGCAATTTTCTTAGCCTAAATATCACGTGGGTCAAGTAGCCATTTTATAACGGTGCTACACGTGGACAATTGCCCAGAGTGCCGAATACAATACGCGTCCCACAGGTACTCCCTTTGAATGCTGTGGCATTTGGGTAAGTGGATACGTCCCAGCAGGCAGATAGCCTCTGCCAGGCTCTTCTGTGAAGCGCACTATATGTTTGAACACTCAGTATGCATAATAACAAACGCGTTTTGTTCTTGCCGTGTATTGAAGTGCATGCCGCGAAAACACAGAGGTCTTTGTGTAAATGGATGCGAAAAAAAATATTAGAAGTTCCGCATAACTTGTTTGCCGAGCATCGTTTCAGACATACGTACACATGAATCCTAAATAGTTCATGAGAGGGCTATATGAAGTGTGTGTGTGTGTATATATATAGATATATACATTTCCACCCTTATTTTTTGGTTTATTTATTTATTTGTTTATTTCTGCTGGCTGTATTGCAGGATAAGCAGGAAGCGCACGTCCAATACTCAGTCACGCGCTGAAAACATCGGGATCAGCAGCCCCTGCCACGCCTCGACAAAAATCTACGCCGCTTCCTGCAATTCGCTCTTAAAAACAACGGCGCAGAGCTAAACAAGTCCAATCGATCACTAGCAACCTGAGAGGGTGCCAGAGTCCCAATCCGTACTCGTCTAGTGCTTATATGCCTTCATGGTATAATGTAATGTGGTATAATACCCACTTTTATTCATTCTGCCATGTAATTAATCTGTTCTTGCAGCAGGCACGTGAACATTCTTCTTTAATTCATTTATTTCCTTTGTCATGATCAGTGTTGTGTGTTTGTGTGCTTCAGCAAAGTAGTTGTCGTTTATTTTGCAAATTACTGCATGTACATCTCAAAATTGTAAAAAAAAAAAAATAAATTGCCTATACATGAATGTACAGTCCTCACCCTGTGTCCAATGTCCAGGGATGGACACCACTCTGATGTGGTGCTGATGAATGCACTGGTGAAAATAATTTAATAAGGAAAGTCAGTTTTGCTTTTTTTCTGCTGCTAACACAGGTTGAGTATCATGTTGGCTCCATTAAAATCAGTGATTCGAGTTGCTGAATAAGCTGCTTTACTTTGATGGGTTTTTTATGTCTTCTTTACACTTCTGTCCACGGTCTCCTGTTTCTACATCACCAATCAATGTATTGGTTTTAATCATCTTGTAAAGCTAAAAGTAGTGCAATTTTAGCAACACTTATTACTGGAACTGAAAATAATCCTTAATAATACAACTACTGCTTGATAATATTAATCATCATCATTATTCTAAATACTAGAGTGTATGTGACTACCATTTGTGTGTGAGTGTCTGCAGGAATAGTAAAGGAAATCCGGATCGGCAGCTTATCTTGCCTCCGATGCTTGGTGCAGTTTGCATGACTCCATCCACCTGTATTATAATTGTAATTATTACAATTACCACCTTATCCGGCCCATTCCTGTGCAGGGCATCGCCACTTTTTTTCTTTGAAAATGACCTCATGGCATGGATTTAATGTTTTTTTCATGATGAAAATTAACCCCTGGAAGAGGGTGTGGCCATGCACATGGTCTCCGACGACACTCTGCTGCCTGAATCGGATAGAGATCTTTGCCCTGCTTGATTGCATCACCGCCACCAGGCTGAAGCACTGACACGAAACAGGAGGGAGGCCTGGGCTCATGCTGTGCTCCCCGATGTCTGACCCAGCCGTCTGTACGTTGCAGCAGATTTTGTCGGGCAATCCGGTTCGAGTCCACTGCAGCCTCATGGCTATTATGCAGAACCAGGCCGTCTCTGTCACAAACATACACCCTTCCACGTTCAGATGACGTCTTGTGTGTGGGGGGGGGTTGTGACTCAGAAAGCATTCTTGCGGCATTTGTAAAAAGCCCGAAGAGATAATTAGGAGCTCAAGTATGCAGATGGGCACTTAAAGCATTAACGTCAGAGTCCTGACCTCCACATAAATCAAACTCTGTGAGATCACACAGACAAAGGGAATAAACTGCCTCTAAAGAAGGACCGGTACCTTAAGATGATCATACAGCACTGTACCAAAGCTTCTTTTTTAAAGACACACAATTTTTATTTATAGCATAGTATATCCATATCGATTTTTTGACAACTGAGGTCTAGTTACGTTTACATTAGTGCTGCCGCCTCTCAACAAGGCATCCTGGCCTCCTTCCATGACACCCAAGTTCTTCCTGTAGTTCAAAGGCATGCAGATTAGGGAACGTGGCGTGTCTGTGTGTTTGTACCCTGTAACTACTGGCATCTTGTTCTGGGTTCTTTCCCGCAATGGGCCCAGAGGCTGCATGGATAGGCTCCACCTGCACTGATGCTTTACATTACAACCACGTCTTTGATTTTCAGTGGGACGCTAAGAGTTTTGCACAAAACATGTCTTCACCAATGCCGTGTTAGAGGAAGCCGGGTTTGCTGCCAAGTGCTCGTGTTGGAGAAATGAAGCAGAGGGCCAAGGATCGATTCCCCCCCCGCTGTTCGGCCTCTCCATACTATACCATTCACTACCTTCTTCTAATCCAGGATGGTGAAAAAGGTCTGGCTGTTCAATATGTTCCCCTCTAGCTGCACAAAAAGCAGCCCAGCCACACCAACACATTCAGGCAGGCCAGGAGACACGTGTTAAATGTATATAGAGCAAGACCAGTGGTTTGCAATGCAGCAATGACTGGGATCAACGGCATAAGGGATCTAAATGTAACTTTTTTTTTCAGAAATGGGTCAGTCCAGGGTCTATAAAAGGGCGCAATGCTGTCAGTCTTTTGGCCTGTCTAGCTAGTGGCCGGAGCCACTTATGCCCATTCAGATTGAGCACTGTAGCTTTGTAGCTATTTAGCAGCTTGGCTGGTCTCAATTATGATGGCAAAAATAAAATCACGAACACAATATTGAATTTGATGGAGTGTGGTGTCCCAGGATGGGCTCCAATAGGTGCAACCCTGATAAGAAAATGTGATTATGGGTAGTAAGTGACTGAGAGTTTTATGGTCCAGTGTTTATGAAAGTAAAGTAAAGGAGTTAAATAGGAAAATGAGGACAAACAGGACGTTTAATGCCATAACTAATGTAAAAGCTGCTGAGTATTTTGCTGCTGGGTCAGCTCGTTTTGCTGTTTGTTACAAACTACATGGTCAGTGTGGTGTGTGAACCTGCAGCTGCGCTCACATGAATCTGTACACACGTCTCTACACAGAACACACGCTTGCTAGAAAGGGACATTTGCCAGCGATTGGGGCTGGCAGAACATTTTTCACATTCCCAGCTCCAACTGTAAGCTGTCCTCTGTTGACATTCACATTTATGTATGTCTTCAACTTTTTCCTTTTAGGGTATGTCTTGTATGGATAATTTGACAGGAGTCTTTGAACGTGACTAGTCCTAGCACTCTACAACAATGCAATTTACATTTACATATATGGCATTTATCAGACACCCCTTTTCCAGAGCAAGTTACAGTCAGTAGTGACAGGGACTCAGGGTTAAGTGTCTTGCTCAGGGACACAACGGTGGTGTTTGAACCTGTGACTTTGTGTGTGTGTTGCCAACTAGGCTAACACCACCCAATTTTGGAGATGGAGAGACAATAAAACACACTAGTGGACAATGAAAGTATAGCAATAAGTAATGCAGATACTCTTGAACATTCATATGATAAATCTCTACCCTGGAATCCATTTACATTTTTACATAGCCTACATCCTTCTAACAAGTTATTAACTAAACTATCACTGAGAGAACGTTGTATTAAGATACGATGTAAACCCACTACACTACACTCCTCTACATCTATTAGTTCCATTTTGCTGCATGAACCTTTGCATGATGGGTATTCATGTTTTCTGCATCCCATGCATTCCATGAAGCCTTGAGCGACAGAACACATTCTGGAGAAGAACACTGTTGAAGGACAAAGACATAATTCTGTAATGGGGAAAGCAATGTTTCATTATTTCATTTTGATGTCAAAAATAATTGAGAGCACAAGAAAAAGAGGAACAAAATATGTTCAAACAAAATATGTGAATCTCTGGCGTCATAACCAATTTGTCAAATGCGTTTTTTTTTGTGTTAGATCTTCACAGACAGAGCTACATGAAAAAAAAAACCATTACAAAAAGACTTCAGCTGCTCTCTGTGGTAAGGAGTATGGAATGCTGATGAGCAGAGGGCATCTGAAGAGAGACAGTCTAACACCAAACGAGGCTAAGATAAACCTATAGATCTGGGACCTAAGCCTGAGAATGTGAGCGAAGGGTCTCCGCCTTCAATGGGCAGGCACTTGGTGCAGGGCGGGGCGGCAGCCCATCGCAGGGGCACTTGCTGCGTAATAACGTTGCTTTAATACGTGACCTTGAGAAAATAGTCAGAGTTTCACTCTCTGCGAACCAGTCAGGGTTTATAGGGTCACTTTCCACTCACACTAACCGTTTGGACATACCTACTCTGTGACAGTTATGGAGACTCAAATGGAGACATTTTGAAGAAGAATCCAATGCAAGAAACATATTGCATATGCATCATGCTGGAGGAGAGTGAAGTATGTTTGATGGATCTGTTTATTCAGAATCGCCTCATGGCTGCTTTGTTCAACATTTTCATCATCAAAAGCAGCTTCATGAGATACTCATTTACATGAGCAAATGATAAGAAAGTGTTTAAAAACCTTCAGGACTGTTGGACACGATCTTTGTTGTCTAACTCAAGGTGTACAAAATAAGTTTGAAAATGCTGCCATCACACCCAAAGCTCCCTGTTTTGGACAGATGTAAAAGACCAACTTTTTTGCCTTGTTTGTTAATTTTTTTATTTATGACATAACCTGATGTGTTATTTCAGTTCTGTGTTTTTAATTCTATAATATAAAATTAAGACCCTAAATGAGTAGGTGTACAGACTTTTGTCTGGTAGTGTAAGTTACATGGCTGTGTTCATCACTATCTAAATCACTATTTAAAGACATAGTTACATTTTTCTGAATTTATGACCAGGTAATAGAACTTGTATTAAAGTATTAGCTCTATTAGTAAATTTTTTATCATGTTGGATAATTATTTGAATTTATAGTCACACATACTCATGTCATTTGAGCATAATTTTGTATTTTGCAGTGGAGAAAATAATCACCATGGTCAGTTCTTTATCATACTTTATCATATCATGCTCAATATTTTCAGTTTATGGTCTTTAGGAACAGTTTTAATGGTTGCCATGTTTTTGTTCATGAAGGCTTCACCATCGTTCTACCAAATTTATGCACACATAGAATTTCTTTACAAAATCTCCTTTCCAGAAGACCATCATTTTCAGTTTTCCCTTGTCAGCCTGTGCATCTTTCTGCTTCTGCCCGGATGCTGAAGAGCGCCGGGCGCTTCTGGTCACGTCGCCCAGCACTCTGCCATCCCCCTGTAGCTGGGTCTCCTGGTGCGTGACCTTATTCCCGGTGACATTTTCGCCCATTAATCTCCCGACGTCGGGTGATGGAGTACCTCTCTGAGTCACATTGTACTCGTGTCACCCTATTTCATGTGAGGTGGAGGGGTTCCTCGACCCAGACGTGAGTGGTTTTGCTCGGGCCGAGAGGTGACGGTAATTTAATCAGCCCTACCTGCAGGACCCGTTGTCACTGTTTGTCTTATTTATTTGTGCTTCATGGAGACGTACAGACTCATACAGCGGTGCATGGTTGGGTCCCTTTGAGTATCACAAAGGGGTGGGGCTTCAGGGTGGTGCTCATTAAGGCAGGCATTGACTGATGGACTTAATGCGAGTCCTGACCGTCTGAAAACTGCAGCATCCACTGGTAGTGATTGATTATTAAGTAAAAGATAAAGACCTGTCAGACCCAACATTAAAACATGGCTAATATTGTGTTGGTCCCCCTTGTGTGACTGAAAGAGGTCTGACCTCTGTCATGTGCACTCTGGATGTGGGGTCTCTGTGGACCATAGACTTATTTTTATGGCACATCTCACAGATGCTCAATCAATTTGAAGGGTTTGACAGGTTCTTCAAACCTTTCTGTACCTATTTTGCATTTTGATGGGGATCGTTATCCTGCTAATGAGACCAAAATCATGAGGGAATATCATCGAAGGTGTTCGGCAACAGCCTTTCAATTTGATTTTGTCAATTTTGTCGTGGCAAGAAAAGGATGGAAGGACACAAACGCACGACTCACAAACAGGGTTTTAAAAAAAATGTACAGAACACAGTGTCCCTCACACAAACACCAAACATGAACATGCAAAACACGGGGGGAAATTCCGAATGACAGAATAAGGACCAGACATGGCAAGGATACATCTATACTAATAATTACATCTGAAAACAATCAGGTATCAGGAGCACAAGACTGAGAGCACAAAAGTGTGGCCTGGGAAAATGGGGAACCGGGGGCTTCCCGGAAATGTCAAGGTCGTGACAGATTTAGATATAAATGGCAGGACCCAAGGTTCCAGCGGAATGATGAGAGCATCACACTGCCTTTCCTGACTTGTCTTCATCCCATAATACTTCCCGCTTTCAATAGAAGGTGGTAAATCACCTTCTTCCATTGCTATATGGTCCTTTTCCGAAGCTCCTATGGCTGCTTTTCATTGTTCAGCAAGGTCCCTTGGACTGGTTTGCAGCCACCCATAACCTTGAAGCAGATCCTGAGGCCCAAGTGATCTAGCATGACACTTTGGTCCTTGTCACTCAGATCCTTACGTATCTTTTGTAGCCAGGTAATCAAGGTTATTCCATCTCCTAATGATGTGGCAGATCGTGTGCTCCAGTGTCGTGGTGCATCTGGAAAATATAGTGCCATTAGCAAACCACTGGAAGCCATTGACCTACGTGCTTGTTTCACTCTATTTGAAGCGAAATCGAAGTGTGTTTGTAAAGGTTTATAGCATAAAACGGGATTATGGGTTGTTTATGGGCTAAGTGTTTTAATAGTGTGATGATGCCTCTCTGGGGACCTCAGACAAAGCTGATGGATATTACAGGAATGACCCCGTCACCTCTATCAGATCTATGGCATCATAGCCTGTAATAACACTTTATGGATCTGTTGACGGACAGGCCCAGACGTCCCATACAGACAGAGCCTCTTATCACAGTGGGGTGATATTGGATTAATGTCTCTCCCCTGTTCTGTGGGCATTATGGCTCATGGCTGCTCCTGGCATCTCCGTTGTGATACTTGATATATTTTGCTGATGAATTGTGAAATCAATGCAGCTTGTGGAACGTGGTGAGTCCCAAAGTCAAAGAAGTGCCTTTGCGCGGAACATTTATTTTTGTGTGGGCTGCTGCTGTTACAGCTCTCTGTAGTGTGAACGGTTGCCAGATACCTTGGCATCTCTTATACCATGAAACAGAAAAATAGGCATTTTCTGAGGACACAGAACTTGCAGAGAAAATTTGGACACATTTGTCAAAAATCTACTTTAAAACATTAAATCTGGTTTCTGTGGAGTGCATTTGCATGTTCATCTATTTATTTTGGTTTATGTACGGAATCCTTCTATTGAACCTGGAATTAAACTAATGTCTTTTCACACAGAGAAAGTGCACGTCGATTCCACTTTAAAAAAATGTGCTGCTACCACAGAAACAAGGTCGTCTTCCATTGTGTCGACCTTTTTGGGCTTGATGACAAAAAATGTCAGTGAAACAGTAGCAGTGCAAAGCAGAACATTAAACATATAAAAACAAATGCATATTTTTATACATTTTATGTGCTAATACGCTTTATGTATCACGTGTGCACACACATTCTGTACACTATAGTGTAGTGTAAATTTAGTCATTTTAAATGTAAATGCAATATTCATAAAGCTTACAATAGTTTTTTTTGATTATGAGTCATGATAACCAATTCCATTTCATTCAAAACTTGATTGAGGCTGACGGGTTCCTTTTTTAATTAAATTGTAAAAATGAACAACCTTTTAAACATTGTTTTAATATTCTGTATTATTCTTAAACATTTACATTTATGGCATTTAGCAGGCAACCTTTCCAGAGTGACTTACAATCAGCAGTTACTACCTGGAGCAATGTTAGTGGGTGGGGTTTGAACCTGAGACTTTGTGGTCTTGTTCATAGGCGAGTGTGTTACTCACAGGGCAGGTACCATCCAAAATGCTAGTATGTATGGCTGGGTCTTGTATGTATACACTGGTCTTCAGAAAAATATATTTTCAAACGGGATATAGCTTCTACATTAAATATATTCTTTATAGATATAATTTAATGTTGCCTTAGATTGCAACCCCATTTTTTATGTGTTGGCATGAAATGCTGAATCAACATCATCAAAAAGGGCCACATTTTAATGAGTAAGACCAAAAGGTTTCTGCGATTTATATACAGTCTTAGCTGTAATCTGGATGGTCAAAAAAAAATATTTGTTTTAAGAAAGCATTCTGAAAGAATTCTGCATTCATAATACATTCATATATGATATAACGAATGTTTGTCAGGTTTGTGAAGGTCCAGAGAGAATGTGAATGAGCTTTATGACCATCTGATTTCAGATGGGATGCTTTTCGAAAGGGGCTTTCGCTGCCAGGGAGGGAAAGCATGCACCGTACGAGCATAGGCGCGACCTCCATCATTTTACTGTCACCATTGACAGGCAGAAGGCAGGTCAAGAAGCACAGCAAGAGTATTACTCCTCCCGCTCTTCAATTTCTTATCTTGAGCATTCTTTTTCACTTCTTCTTCTTCTTCTTCAAAATGATTCTACCGCACCTAAGAGGCAGAAACTGAATTAATAATGAATAGTCCTGAGACACCCAATGTCCAATTTCACCGGATTTCACCTTGGAGTGACTTTGCTCAGGTATTGAATCCCGATGGGGCCAGATATGTGCAGCAGGAGGCGACTTTTTTCCCCCTCCTCCCTCTCTAAGCTGCACAGATGAAAGTGAGGTGGCCGATCTGGCCGCAGATCTCAGCAGATCTCGTCTCCTCACGCCGTTGTCACAGGACATAAGCTCAGGAGCGAGGAGAACGGCGATTTTTCAGGGTAATTAAACCCGTGTCTGCCCGCGCTGTGTCTCGCTTTCACGACGGCTGCCTTCTGAATGAAACACCCCAACCCCCCATGGGGTGCTCTTCTGTGCCGTGTTTTCTTTTCTTGGCTCTACACCGCTGTAATCTCCACCAGGAGACGTTTCAATTCTAGCCAGTTGGTGTGGCGAAATGAGATTTCTCTGCGCCGCTATCCCATTGTGCAAACTGATAAATTATGCATCGTCCAAACACTGTTTAGAGCCGCTGATCAATACACTCCGCTGTTTTTCTTATGAGGGATCTCCGAACAGACACCTTGTCATTCTGTCAAACATCATTAGCCTGGCACACGTTGGCATGGATTAGGGCTCGGGAAAGGTAACTGTGGCAAAGGAACATACCGCGCGTTCAGGGTTTCCATCTGCTTAGTAAAGCACACACTCCGGGGGACAGACTGCTTAAGTCCTTATGCCAGATTTTCGTGTTATCGGGTCAAAATTCTGATTTGAATGACCAAATTCATGATTTTAGAACCGAAATAGGATCAACAAGCAATTCCCAGTAGCACCGAACCGTCCGCAGTGGAATGGGAACGGGAGTGTAGACCAGCTACTGATTTTCTTTCCATGCTAATGTCACAAATGTAATATGTCTCCCACCATGCATCCATGTACGCTGCAGTGAAAGAACAAACTGTGTTTATGCTCATAACAGTGTATTCAGAGATAACATTTTAAATAATATGTGTGTATGTATGTGATTTAAATTACTTAATAAGTTGCTGCTATCACATTTCGAAAGTGAAGTGATTGTCCTTGTGAAACACTGCAGCACAGCACACGGTGACACAACTAAATGTGTCCTCTGCTTTTAACCCATCACCCTTGGTGAGCAGTGGGCAGCCATGACAGGCGCCCGGGGAGCAGCGTGTGGGGACGGTGCTTTGCTCAGTGGCACCTTGGCGGCTCGGGATTCGAACCGGCCACCATTGCCCCCCTGCTAGGCCACCACTGCTCCTTCGTGATCGATTTGTGGATCTGTGTCATAATTCATGCCTTAACCTGAACTCATATTTATTGGAAAACTGGTGCCACATACAGGGAATGCATTTTATTAAAAACAAATGTTGTGTTAATACATGTAGTATTACATGTATTAAATAAGTCTAATTTGATGGATTTTATTGCCACTATTTCCTAATTTAAGGTTTAGAAGTTATTTTGCTCACTCGGCACAGGCACCCAATCAGCCATCAAAACAGTTGACAGGACAATTATCCATTTTTTATTACTTGTAGTGGCTAGCTTTGTAGTGCGGTGTCTGTTTAAACGACACACTACATTTCTCTTCATCCTTCTCTTTATCATGGCTTATTATCATCCATTTGTCTTTCGATTGTTCCCGTTTTGCACTTCGGCATTTCAACCCTGCTTTTGTGAGGAGGGCTACCTGCTCTTCTGGCGTTCAGCAGCGCCACGATGCCTTAGCGCGGGTGACGATGGTTCCGACCGATGCAGAAACTTACTCAGCTTGCCTCTGCCTTTCACCACACTGTCTTGTTTGGAAATGAAGATCAACGTGAAAATGAAAAGTCCAAAATCACATAACGCATTAGCATTGTTAGCGCCGAGCTGTAAATATGTTTATGAAGCAAAATTCTTTAATGCAAACAACACTGTCTAACTTTTGACAAATCCTTCCTCTCTCGAACCAGGTTCATGCTTGTCGGGTCACGTTGGGGTGTTTCCCCCTGAACAACGTTTTTGATGGTCGCCGTGGGTTCGAATGGCCTCTGTTGTGGAGACTCTGTACAGCCGCCGTTCCCCCTCGCTCTGTGGTAGCAGCGGCGGGCGATGGCGATGACCGGGGGTCGAGGACAGAAAGTGGTCAGCAGGTCACTTCAATTACACAGTGTGTGATTCTGGCGGATGAAAAGAAAGAAAAAGAGAGAGAGAGAGACGACTTCGTGGCAACTCCCACGTGACTTTCTTTCTCCGTCAGACATCGGGCCCGCCTCCCTGCCAGATGGAAATAAATAAATAAGCAAACACCCTTGCCGTATCCTTGGTAACGGAGAGCTGTGGTCCTGACGCGGGGCCGCTCGGCCAGTCTGGGATAGATTAATAGAGGAGGCTCTGGGCCAGGTCACAGTATAACGGAGTGGCGGAGCGCGTCTGAGGAGATAAGTTCATATTGCTTGCCCGAGCTCCATCTTGCACCCGTCTGTAAGCACATTTGGCCCCTCGCTGCTCGGGGCGCCACAGCGGGGGGCTCAGACTGCACCTCTTAACATTTTTAGCCCGAGTGCTGAGGTGCCAGACTTCAAATTCAGACACCACAAATAAACACAAAAAAATTATTACATAGGTGAAAATTAGCAGTGCTAAATAAAAACCTGCATTTTCTATGTTCTTCTATCAGTCCAGTAATATGCAAAGTAGTTAATAATGCTAATTGGCCCTGGGGTATGTTGCTGTGTCGTAATTGTGTTTACTGAGCGTGGAACTGATAGAAGGGCCTGTAGCTTTCCCTGAATCCCTGGCCTGAATTTACACAGAAAATGGATGGCTGGAAATGGATGTCATTTGCACTGTTGGGGTGGACTTTCCGATGACATAAAAAGAAAAGAAAAGAAACATTGGAATGGCGGCAAAACCCAATAAAACGTTGAGTCAGTTAATATTTATAGGCTCATTGATTTGTATGGGCTCACTGAGTCGCCGTTTTGTATTTAAAGGGCTACGGAGAAGAATGTGGTTGCTGAAATGGAATTGAAATAGGCATCATTTTCACATATGACATTTGCAAATACAGCCCTGGAGATGCCCGCCACTACATTCCCTTGCCAGTCATCTGTGTCAGTATATGAAGTAGCGCCTCTAAACCTTGATGCGCAGACGAAAGTTTTTCTTTTCTTTTTACTTTTGCCTTTAAAGTAGACCATAAATCTCCTAGAGACAAAAGAAGGTGGTCTGAAGCATTAATGTGGCCGCCTCACCGCAGTGAAGCAGGGAAAGAGGTGAGTGGAAGTTTGGAAGTGGGGCAGGCGCACACCGGCTTTCTGATTGAGACTTACCAAAGCTGGAGGCTGCAGTTGACTGACCTCTCCGCAGAATGAGCTTATCCCTAAGGGATTTGACCCCCTGAGATGGACAGAATTGCCAGCTCTTAGACTGGGATTCAGAGCGCTGATCTCTCTGGTGGAAGAATGAGGATGGATCCCTGTCCGCATGGGTGACGAGAACCATTCTCTGGCATTCTTCGCCCACTTCCTGCCTCTGAAATTCTCCCTGGCACGAGCGAAACTGTTACAGAATCCAAGAGATTTCATTCTTTCTAATGTTTAGCCCTTAATTCTGGGTTCGAAATTTTGGGAGCTGTTATTAGCCCAGCCTTGCAGAGGGTCTGTGATGCACTCAGCTTGCTGCAATCGGGCAGAGGATCGATATTTGATCTCTTGTGTTGTTTGAGCCTTGCTGATAGCCATATTACCATTATTAGACGGGTGTCTGGATAAAAATGCGTACTGCGGCACACTCTCGGATACACGCTTCCATCAGGGGGGCAGAATTATCGTACACCTCTCAGCTCAGTCCACTGCGCACAATTACAGTGCACGCACGCTTTTATAACTCTGTTATTTTAAATGTGGGGAGTAGGGAGTTATGTCATAGAGAATTGAGAAGGAATGCGTTCCTCACCTTCCCGTAGGGTGCAGGGAATGGCACATAATCAGTGGGGGCCTGCTAATGTAATTTCACCATTTAAATTACTATTTATTTATTTATTGCATTATCATTTTCCATTGATGTTCTATTCATTCGAGAATTTGTTGTCATGCTTTTGAAGCACCTTCGCGCTGCCCTGGCACAGTTGGGATGTACGGACGTGCAAAGTTCCGTCATCAATAGTGTGAATTTGAAGAGATTTGGTCCTGGAGATCTGCCGGGGGGCTTACAGATTTACATATTTACATTAACTGTGACGCGAACAGGCTGGGTGTATGAGAAATGGGATCACTGAAACGAGTTTATGGATCTGCTCTTTTCTGACAAGTCGAGGAAAATACCAGCGAAATCATTCTCAGCCTGTCTCTGTTGCCAAATGGCTCGCTAAATTATGCATCACTTTTTAATTGGCTGCGCTCACAGTGGACATGGGATTTCTTTTGTGAATATGTGATGTGGAAGGTGAAGCTGGGTTGTGTCGGCGCCAGGCCTGGCCTCGCTCCACGGGTCACTCTTCCTGGCCGGCAGGGGGCCTGAACGCCTCCGACCAGCCTCAACTCCCCGCAAGCCGGTGCCCTTCCCGAAAAAACACATTATGCTAATGCAACCCAGACTTCCCTCTCCTAAATTATTCACTTGTAGAGTATGCAAACGCATCAGCAGGACACATCTGTGGGCCTGAGCTCCTTCGGTAACACATGTCTCCTTCTTTTTTGTTAAGTTGTGCCATGCATTTTGTCCCTCTCATAAATTTCCACCTGCGGATGAAGCAGAATATCACAATGGTGAACTGGCCATGTAGCTCCATCCCCTCACTCATGACCATCTAGCAGCAGGATCTCTCATACCATACCATGCCAGCACTTTAACACAAGGTGCTTACCAATGTGCTGTACATTAAAATAAACAGAAAAAAATAATTACAGTTAAATTACCAGGAACAGGACAGACAAAAAAGACCATTAAAAGAATAAAAAGACAATGGAATAAAAAAACATTTTTAAGACAACACAGTCAAAGAGTTAAGAAAGGACTGTATAAGAAACCACATAAACCACTGCATAAGCAAGTCAGCAAGTTACTGCATAAGCAAGTCATGCGAGAGGGATTTTCTACAGTGTAGCTTAATCTTTAAGCCCATACGTTGCAATCATTAACTGTGGGCTTGAAGTTCAAGGAGAACTTCAGCAGACTTCAGATCCTGGCTTGATGTGTTCTTCAGGAACATGCACCATTTCCTGGCCTGGGGGCGAAAACATGGTTCTTGTTAGCTGTAGAGGATCAGTATTTAATTCCCTTACCTGAAGAACTCAGCATTCAGCAAGAAAGGTTATTAAGATTATTAATGATCTTTTTTTATTTAGGTAACGTGTTGCGCTACTGTTGTAAGTACGTTAAACAAATAAGTGGAACTGGCTTAAAGGGCCCACTGGCAGGATTAAGGGGTTAATGGTATCAAAAAAAAAAAAAGAGTGCAGTTGTTCTATTGCCTTAGCTTCCTGTACTTTAAAACAGGTTGAATAAGCCCCGCTCCCTATACAAGGCCCGTTCGTGGCAGGCCGTAGGCGCACGCTTGCTGTCATTACTGCCCATTGACCGAGTCATCAGCGGGGTGGCGTGTTTGATTATAAACTCCTCACGAGGCTAAAGGCTGAAATTACGTCGCTTGCTCGCTCGCTCATGATGAGTTCCTACAGCCCGGCGCCATAAACCACTCCAGCGGCTCTCCAATGCGCAGAGTGGGATGCTAATGTCAGTGGCATCAAGCCGTGGTTAATATCCTCATGAAAATGGGCTCCCTCCCCTTAATGTGCCATTACCCTCTTTGCCCGCACATAGTGCCGAGGGTCCTCAGTTTGCAACCTCAGAATGCATAATGCATGATAAAGGGTATAGGCATGCCGGTTTAGGCGAGAAAAGAAGGGTCTTTGTGGCTTTTTGTGAAATGTTTTTCTTCATGCTTCATGTTTGAGAGTTTATTACTAAAATTATATAGGACCTAAATTCAAGAAAGTTATTGTAAAGGAATTACTATAAAATGACAGAAAAGCATGTAATAATAATTACATTTCTTACATTAAATTATATATATATATAAAAGAACCGTACTAGCCTGAATGTAAGATGACCCCCCCATACGTTAAAAGAACCGTACTAGTCTGAATGTAAGATGACCCCCCATTCAGTTCTAATTTAAACTGTCATATTTATTGCCCTCTAACTGTACTGCACTTTTTTTCAAGACCCTAAATCTGAAACTTTTTTATTGTGTGTATGAATTCATAATATTACTCTGAAAGATTTCACATTGTAAACAGGTTTTTTGTAGTATTACTTAGATTATGAAAGCGAGAAATATGAATATTCCAATTGACCAGCAACAGGGGGACCTGAATGAAAGGGCTGAAACCTGAAGTGGAAATTCTGAAGGATCTCATTTTGACCTTGCAAAAACAAACATGTCCCCAGTGCAACAAGAGTTGCAATTATCCTCTCCCCCGGACCTGTAGAATCAATTTTCAGCCAAATGTCAGGTGACCAACAATGTCTACCGTCCATCTTTTCTACCAGTCCAGAGAGCAGTCCCCCGGGAATCCTGCGGTATTAATGAACCTGCCCCACCATGCTGCGGCTCTCCCATCCCCACCTGTCCTCTCTGCGAGTCCCCTCCTGCCTCCCGGGCGAGGCGTGATAGGCGGCCATCTGACGGCCCTGGCGCTCGCCCTCCCTGTGAAACCCCCCCCCGACTCGCTCCGGACCTCGGAGGGATTTGTTAATGGGCCGGCCCTCATGTCGGAACGCCATCTGTGCTGCCGTGAGACGTCAGGGGAGAAACATCAATTTGACTGTGGCACTTTGGGTGCTGGCAGCCGCCTCGCACTTCCACATCCATTATGACCAAAGGATAATGCAACCCATTCGTCTCCCCAAATAAAGTTGAGCGATTGCGGTCAGTAGTTCTACGCTACCTGTTGTCCGATGTGCTGTGTTCTGGTGTGATGCCCGGTTTGCTGGACGACTCCGGTTCAGGCGGACTGTCCCAATTAGCCCTTTCCTTCTGGGCTCTCCTTGTATTGTACTGCATGGTGCAGTTGATTGCCGAGTGATTGCACGGTAAAATTTGCCCGTCTCCGGCACATGCGAGGGGTGGGACCGATCTGACACTGAGGCAGACGCTAATGGGACAGCTGTGCCTCCGGGAGCCCTAAAATCCTTCTCTGCCCACAGGGAGCAACCAATTAGTGTCTGCAGTAGTAATTAATACTTATACGATCTATTCTAAATTATTCATCAGTAGTTTCGGGGGGGTAGGTTAAAACTGAGGCATATTGTGATATTGCGATACTGATATTTTCCTCACCCCCATCGACTGTGGAACAGAGTCAAATTCACTTTAAAATTGTAATATGAAAATCTTAAATCATCTGAGGATGCTCTTGTTGCTCTGAGGTGCTGATATTCGGGCCTTTCATGCCACCAAAAATTAATTTTGCTAGTATTCATGTCTTTAATGTGGGTTTAATGTTAGTCATACATTAAACCCACTAATCTTTTATTGCACAGTTCTGTCAACAGTTTTGTCAATGACAGATTTATTTTGGACCAACGTCTTTATTCCTTTATTTAATTTATTTATTAGAATATCGTGCTTTTATGAATTTGAATCTTTGGCTTTTGAAATGATCGAAGAGCAGAGTGGGCTCTCTTGGCCAGCTTCCAATTAAAATGTAATCATACAGTCATTAATTATGGTAGAATTTTGAAGCAAGAGAGAGAAAAAATACTTAGTTATAAATAATTAGTGAATGAAAAGAGCACTGTCATTGAACAGTCGTTACTTGTTGGATGGTTAATGCTGCTGTCTTATTGAAGTTCATTCTCAGTCTTCTAACTTCTTGATGCATAGTGCATATTGAAATGCTTTTAATTTCATGTTAGTTAGTTAGTTGCTAATTTATACAAACATGTCAGTTTTCAACCCTTTGATTAGTATCCACTTTTCAGACTATATTAATCTCTACTATTCTTCTAGGTTTTAATAATGTGTTTGACAGATCATAACTCATGTGTAGTTTGCTTGGTGCAGGAAAATAATTTGACCTTTTGAACTGCATCAACATATTTCCCATGGCCATGGGATGTGACGTCTGACATAGTTAGGAATAATAAGACATCATTTAAAATGAAATAAAGTGCTATAAACAGACCAATTAATCACTGCCGTAATTGACCAATCAAAGACTGTAAATCCATGGCTGCCCCAGTTTCAACTGATTTTTGATCTCGTGTTTTCCTTTTCCATCTACAGATTTTGTTCCTGTTTGGTCCTTGACATGCCCCACCATCCAAAGATTGCTGTTTGGGTGCAGGGACAGAAACTGGTTTCACCGTTAACATAGTATATAACATGTATAAACACCTTCATGCCTGTATATGGGAAAACATTCCCATGCTGTGTTTTAGACGTCAAACTGCTGAAGCCAAAGTGTCTAAGTGCTAAATTTACTCAACTTGTGCATGCAGAGTGCATCTCTCCAAAATCCCACAGTCATCATACCTGTCAATGATTCATGTGACTTCATTAGGAGAAGCTGAGCCCAGCTCAGCAGAGAAAGTCTCTTGACAGCCACGGTGTTTAGCAACTATTTGTGAGTAGCTCTTGGTGCTGCTAAGATGCTAGGCTTCAGGGTGGAGGCTTCGGGGCTGTGGAGAGGAGATAGGGATGGGGATGTGGTGATATTTCTTATAGCATGTACCACATGGGATTTATCCCCATCCAGTTCTGCACTTCCATTTACTTTGACTCAGCCGGCAAGGCGCGGTTTTGTGTTCAGCCACAAGGGGAGGACTTTGGAGTGCGCTGTATGTAGGCTGGATTCAACAACATACTACACATTTAGCACAGCGACCTGGCCAGGGCTTTCTCTACATGATGGGAGATATTTTCATGGGGCTATATGAGATTTAGTCTGTTGGGGGGGTTAGCAGATGTCAGACTCACTAATTCACCAATCGGAATGCTTGAATAAAAGTGCTGATGTTCTAACTGCAACCATTTTAAGTAAGCCCAGCAGTTAAAAACAGCAGTTTGGGCTCATTTTTGGACAGTTGCAACTGAACCAATCAGATATCTGGAGACACCTTTTTTATGCTCTGTAATATATATATATATATATATATCATCAGAATGAGGAAGCAGAGGTTTCTGAGGTCTGCCATTCATCATTTCATCATTCTATAAATAATTAAAAAAAAAAAAAAAATTAAAGTCAGGGAATTTCTGTTCTTCATATTCATGTGGAGTTTGTCCAGGTTCTCTGCACACAACACATTTTCATGTAACATACTGGTTTATTCTCTTGGATTTGTTCCTGTCTTGTAAGATTATATATTTATGGCTGCCTTAGTATAGCCAGGGCAATAATTGGTTGTACTTTTTAGCACCAAACTCTAATAGTTTAATATGTAGCGCTGTTTCTGCACAGGAATTAAAAACTAAATATTTTGTCACCGTCAAATCATCATCATGGAGTGAACGGCTCCATGATGAAACTGTTAGACAGTATATATACCAGCCAAAGTTGCATTTATGTGACTTACCCAGCACAAGCACCCACCAAGTTCATGCAAAGAACCCAAAAGAGACAATTAAAAAATATTTTTTTTTCAGTGTACAATTTAGGTCTTGGACAAGACAGAGCTGAGAGATTATAAAATGGATGTGTTATCACAAGCTAGAAACTGTGATTGGTTGATGCTCAGTAACCAATCGTTGGGTCCCCTGTGCTCTCTTTAAGTGTCACGCCAAGGAGTAGGAAGGACGAGGCACAAGTGCACGACGTAATGAACCTTTAAAGGTCCCCTCATGTGAAATGTTTTTAACGGGGACGATGAAAACGGGATTAGTTGTTCTAATTAGACACACCCACTGCAGACACACCCACTGTCACACATAAGAATGGTGCAGCCAGTGCATTGTTACATTTGAGTTTATATACAGTTTCACGTCCCCGTCCAGGGTTTGGGAAACATGACAACAAACGAGGGTGTCATAATCCGGACCGGCAGGGGTTGACTCCGGATCCGGAGTTCGGACCGGAGTTTCATGTTCGTCTTGTGCAATGTTCCCTGATCGTGTTCACCTGGTGTATATTTACATAATTGTATAAAGCTATCCTGTTCGTGTCTGTTTGCGGCCGGGTCGGTGTGCGTGTTGATGTTCCCTTGTCTCGTGTATTTTATATTAAACCCCTGTCCTGTGATCGTGCAAATGCGTCCTCCTTCATGCCATGTCCAGCCCACCCGTGACAGAGGGGAATGTGTGCGGGGGGAAGACACAGATACCAGGCCCAAGTGAAATATTGTGCTTTTATTTACAGTGAGTAGTGAACAACCAACCAAACCTAAGGTTGCAATCCACATGAGGACAACCCACCATGAAAGGAGAGACTATACAACTAACCGCAATAGTCACTAACACACAAAAAAAAGGCTTATCTCAAACTCTACAACAATCCAAAACTCTCCTCTCGCTTCCTCCTCCTCCGGCTCCACAACCATGAGCCTCGAATGGTGGCTGGAATGGTCTCACAACACGGAGCACCCCAAGCCATTCTACGGCCCAAAGGACGTAACAACAGTCATAAGATGTGAAACAGTGTGAACGTTCTCCCTCACAGCCATTGCCACTGAGCATGGTAAACATTGTGACTATTCAGATGCCTGTTCTAAAATGCTGTTATTGGATTCAATTTTATTCAAGTACCTTTTATTTTCATCCCGCCCCTGTTTGGCCTGGGTCATTACCCTTCTCATTACCTGGCACAGTTTGCCTAACATTCACAAACACAAACATGCTCATCTGACTGGAAAATGGAGATGGAGGTCGAAGCTGGAAAAAAAAACAAAGGATACACAAGAATTTGATTCAAATGTCTGCAATTTTTATTCATTTATTTTTTAGAAGATTGCTCATGGCCATGTCCAAGGTCATGACTTCAAATTCCAGATCTGGCTTTTTGTGCTTTTCCCTATGTTGGCAAATGTTTCCATGTTCTCTAATCTATGTTCTCCAATTTCATGCATATGAACACTAAAATTTGCCTGTAGTTGTGAGTGTGTGAATGAATGGTGTATGTGTTAATGTGTGTGTGTGTGTGTGTGTGTGTGTGTGCACTGTATTGGGTGAATGTCCCACGATGATCTCCAGTGTCTGCAACATGTGTAGGATTAGGCATATATAGATAGTGAGTGTTATACTTACTTATGGTTCAAAAAATGATCTTTTGTAATTTATGGCCACACCAGCCATCATTCCCTTCTAATGTACATGAGTTTCAGCAAACCTTAACACTGTTCTGCAAAATAGCTCTTTCCTCTGTAATGGGACATCACCTTTGATGCTTTCTTCTGGCAGCTTTTGTCTTCGTCAAGTAAATTGAGCCTCCGATGGATAATTACCACAGTCTTTTCAACCTGTACAAACACTGCATGTAATTTCAAACGTTATGTGTTTAACACATCCTAGAAGACGGGTGATAATGAGAGCGGTCCTGTGACATACTCATTTACATAAGAAAGAAACATTGGATGCTCCTAATTATCAATGTAAATATTCTTGGAGGACATGGTAATTGCTAAAGTTTTTGTCTCGAGAGACCAGAAGGACCACGTTTTAGTTGGGTCGACTTTGAATGATGCAAATTTTTTAAAAATCACTGCTGGTGTACTTCCAAAAGAGGGGACAGAATTTATAGGTAGTTATCACGCGTATATCAAGGAATGGATCGTTCTCATCAAACATTAAGGGACGCAGTTCTAAATGTTTGATGTGACTTGTCACTTCAGCAGATCGTCCAGCTCGTCAAACAAAAGCTGGACACAAGTCACCTATGTGTTTCCTGGGTGGCGTGGAAAAGGACACGGCTTACAGGAAGTGCGTAAAAAGGAACAAGAAGAAGTCGCTGTCCAGATGGGAAGGGTAAAGGCTACTAGCTCAGCAGATGGCGAACTCGAGCGGCGAGGAAGGGACGGGTCGGTGTCGTAGCGATGAAGGTGAAGGAGAGGGACGTCTTAACGTCCCTGAGGTGTTAGCGCAGGACGTCACATCTAACATCCGCCATTATCCCCGGGCCGAGTGGATGGGGGAGAGTTTGGGAAACAGATGGAAACAGATGTTGCTGGGGTTCAACAGATGGATAGGTCTTCCTGGGTTACTGTCTGCGTTGGAGTCCTGAAGAACACGCGTCGTTTACGATATATACAACAGCATAGTGCGCCCTATTTTGTTGATCCGAGAGTTTTTTTAAAACTTTGCTTTGCACTGTCCACTAAGGTTAAGTTTGTGCGTTGCTCTTTTTGCCTCAGAATATCAAATTGCCAATGTGTGGATACTTACAAAATGACCAAGATGTAACACATTTGTGGATCCTGTTGTGTTGTTTTATTCTAAACATGAAGGTATATTATTTTATCACATATTTAAATTAATTACACATATACTGTGAACACTCCTCGGTTTTGATTAAGTTGAAGCATACAATTTTACTTCATATGAACAAGTTGGTCAAAATGGAGTCCTTAGTTTGCTAAAATAGGGGCCTTAATCAATCTGATCACTTTAAAAATAATCTTCTTTCATCAATTTTATAAAAAGTCTTCTCTGGGTTTTGGAATCTGCAACATCATCTAGTTCTTGAACTTTATTTATTTCTGTCGTAAAGAGACTCAAGAGGGTTCTGACGAAGGAGGGGGCCTAACACATTGTGTGGCTTTTATTGCAGGCACAGCACAGCATGCTAAAGCATAACTTTTATTCCATTTCATATTCCTGGCATAATACTGGCATCACACTCTGTTGCACTACATCTGATGATATTTCTTCATATTCATATGCATTGCAGTGTTCTTTATAGTGACAAATCAAATTAAATTAATATTAGTTTTTATTCACAGTTTCACAATATTTACAGACACTTTAAGTTCATCCATGCTACATGAGACAGATGACATTTGTATGGCTTTTTATTAGTTTTCTTAAAAAAACAACAACATTTTTTGCAGTAAATTTGATTAATCGACTGCAATTTTTCAGTGTAACTCTTTTTAAATGAGTTCTGTAATTAGTTGCTTAGATGAAGTACGGGGAAGCAGTGTTGAGCGTGCAGGCTTTGAATGAAAAGCGCAGAAAAAATCAGCTCCACAGCTTAGTGACCGATCGAATTCATCATGAGGAGACTGACGCAGAAGCAATGATTAATTTCTGAAAATTTCCAGGGAAATGGCCCTAAACATTTCAGGTTTAGTTCGTGCTATGTGAGATGTAACATAATTATACCCCATTTCCGGTCTCCCATTGTAAACGGTTGAGGGATGTTCTATGAGCGTCGTGATCACCAGCACCCTGACTGCATTTCTCTTTAAATATCGTTATGCCTTAATTACTGGGACGTTGCGGTCACCAAATAGCAATACCAGATATTTTGAATCTGGAATGAAAGGGTACTTCTGTGAGGTCTTTTTTTTGTTCCATTCATAAATATTAATGCGACTGAGTTCATAGTGTGTACAGATTTATTTTGGTGCTATTTTGCTTACTGCAAGTGAACCAAGCTGGGTGTATCTGGTAAAAGTCTCCCTGACCTCTAGTGGCTTATTGACAACTGGATTTAGGGTTGACAGGAATCCAGATGAATGTCCTTGTACACCTCCTACTATAGTCAGAATGGCAGCAGGAATCAGTGGGATATTTGGATTCAGAAGCATGCCATTTTTTTCTTAGTGAATTGAGAGACTGGACATCTAGTTAATTAGAAAAGCTAGCAAAGTGTTTCTCCCCCAATAGTTAACCAAATACATGTATAAACTATATAAATATGTAGCCAAGTTGCGTGGCACCACTTCAGCGGCATGTGATTTGGTCTGGGCTGGGCTTTTTATTGGAACTAATAATGAAGTTGCCTTTTTGATACACTCCCGTCTGTCCTTACCCCAGTTGTTGCCTCGCTTCCGTTTCTGTTTATCGGTCCTTGCACTGCTTAGCTTTTTTCCTTCTTAACAACCCTTGTTAGCACCATGTCGAGTGCTTGTGCCTCCATTCCCTGATGCGTCATTACAAGATTACTTATTCGTGTCTGTTTCCTTTGCAAATCTGGCAACCGTATTTTCATAATCTTGTAATAAGATGATTTGTTTCTTGATATTTTTCACAACCATGCTTTTTCCTTAATTTATGTGGAGACAGTAATACAGCGAATGAAGAACTATTCATTGTTTTTTTTTTTGGTTTGTTTAAGTATCTAAATGAATTCATATTATTTCATTTAGACTCCAAATTCACTTAATACAAAGTTTTACATTTGACTATATGTAAATAATCTTTCCCTTGTCCAATTAGAAGACTGGTCCAATTACACTGATATGTGTAGTTTAGTGGGTCCAAGGTGCCTTGGTGATGTTTTCATACTTGGCCCATTCAAACCATGTAGGTTTAAATTTTATTCTGAAAGGCTTTGTGAAGGCACCATGAGAGGTCTATAAACTATTGAGGTTTTGGGCTGTTTGTATGCTGTGCGTAATTAACGGAGGGCGTGAAGGGCAGAGGCAGAACGACATGCGTCTGTTGATTACATCCATTAATCATGCTGCTGTGAGGGAAGTGGAAGAGGATTTGGGATCTGAAATGGACTGTATGATTTTTTCCCCCCCCTTAATGCTCCATTTCAACTTTGTCGCCAACACCCTGCTAACCAAATCCATTGCCTACATTGAACAGAGCTGCCTTGATGATTCACATCTCTAAGTTGTGCTCTTTCATTCTTTCCCCAGCAAAGTCCATAGTTACCCAGCATGCACAATTTTTAGTAGCATGTTGAGATATTTTGCGCTTACATTCGTATCAGTGATTAATGATCAAGGGAGACACAAGGGAGTTTTTTTTCTTTTAAGAACAAATTTAGAAAACTTAATTTCATTAATTCCATCATCAACTTTTGTTGCTTGAAGCTGTTTTGTCCCTGAGGGTACAGTTCCCCTTTAAGTGCCGTCAGGCTTTTGTTTTAAGTTGTCCTTCCTATGGCTGTGCATTCTCAGCGCATGTGGGAATGATGTAGGTAATGGACATGTTGCATGTCGATAAAAGAGAAAAAGAGACATCTGCACCAACATAGAAACGGCACCAAATGGTCAAGAGGGCACCATTACACAATTCTACTGAATGAAAAAGGGAATGAAGCTCACCCACAGTGCATCCAGGGGCCATGTGTACCCACTTTGCTATTCTCACTGTGTATTTTTGAAAGTGGGAAATACTATATGTTATGTTAGATCTCTCCTTTTGCACACTTTTAAGCAAATCCACAATTTTACTGCGTGTGTTTTGCCAATGTTAATTTTGTCAACATTTTTGGCAGTTGTTGACAACTGCTTATTACATGGTACTACAATAAATGAAGCAACTCTGAAATCAACTGAAATTGACAGAGCAGCTTATGTGACAATCACTTCACTTTCACTTTCACTTATCCATAGTCTAGTTATTTGCAAATATCCCTTTTCAAAATCTTAGCTCTATCCTTGCCACTGGATGTTCATTTCGAAGATCATGACCAGCACTTATATACTCATAGAGCTTACACTCTATTCTAATGTCTGAGTAAATGCTTGAACTTTAATTATACTCAAGTTAAAAAATAAATTTTATATGGTTGTAAATGCTGTAAATGCAATATACTGTTGTAAATGCTTTACATTTTTAGCATTTGTACATGTTTTCTGCTTTGTTGGTTTAAAGGCTTTGTTTATCAGCCTAAAAATGGCATAAAGCCATGTAAATGATAAAGATGTATTGAAATGATTATAAAGCATATGAGGTGTAAATAAGTAGCATTATTTGTGTTTAGATATATTTTGTTGTCCGTGTGATTGTTTGCGTGTTTATCAATGATAAGGTCAAGGTTTACATTAATAAGAACTTCTTATCTATGTTAACATTTCCCAAAATATCAAATCCAAAAGTGACCTATATGGCTACATTGAGTGCAAGATCCTGTGTCATTTCCTTCTCCTCAGTTTACCGGTTTCCAACCTCATAGTAAAACCTGCTCTCGACGGCATCTCAAAGGAGTTACAAACATCTCAGAACCACATCTGTTACAAAACCAAGCTTGCAAAGAATTCTGATTGGGGAATTAGTGGACATTGCTGACCAACCCTGTGTTACATCATAAACAACACCTTAAAAATAAAGGGCCAAGTAATTAGGGTTTATTCAGGACTGTAAAACCAAGTGCACATTCTTCATATGCAGTTTCCAGAAAGCAACATTCCAGATTCCTTAAAGGTTTTTACTTTCTTGCCGGTTTTCTGCCGTGAAAGGAAATGGGCTGAGAGGAAGGCATTTGGATGGTCACCTTGCTTGAGGGGTTAGCACCTGTGATTCCAGAAACTGTTGACTGGGACATGAGGGACCCCTCTGATTCAAGATGGCCTCAGGCCATTACAGTCTGGCACCTATGGACCTTGGTTCTCCACCGACGTTCAGCAGCCGGGGGTCACCTCTGGCGCCCTGGCCCATCTGTGATAATGTGTTGACTTTCCCTGCGCGCGAGCGATCTTGCGACATTTAATTTTGAGAGGCCGTCTACCTAACGAGCCTTTTAATTGTCAAGCTTGTCTTATTGACAGACTCAGTGCTTTATTGTAGCATGCACTCAGGCTGCGGTGTATGGTCGCTGTGTGACTTCTGCAGCGAAGCGGGGTTATTAATTGAGGACATCAATAACAGCAGGCTCGGCTCTTCTCGCTGAAGAAGAGAACATTCATCATGTGAGGTCGCGGCAGTCAGGCAGGAGAATATGGGCCGGCTTTGGCCACAGCGAGCCCGGTCTCACTCTGCTGGTACATCTCGCCGCTCAGGGCAGCTTTACCAAAATCATTTCTCTGCCTGTAGTCATGTGTGTATGTGGAGGACGAATCCAAATGGCCGTCCAGTGGACCGTACTTAAAAATGCCCATCCGTTGTTTTTCTTTATTCTCACAATCTGATACGTTCTGACACAGAATACGAAGAGATGAGAGAACACAACACTAAAAATAATACTTCATGTGCTGTAGCAATGAAATATTCCCATGCACACAGAAAGGAAAAGGGCAGATTTCATTAAAAAAATCATAAGAAATCTAATCTAATCTTAATCCTGATCCTAAACACAACACTGATTCATGCAATGGGATGTAATGGGTTAACTACCTTGTCCAGGTTTGGGCCATGAGGCAGCTGGAGTCCATCCCAGCAGTTATTGTCCACAGGGCAGGAACTGCCCCTGGAGAAAGTGTCAGTCAATAACAGCATGAAAACACACACACACACACACACACACACACACACACACACACATTACACACACACACACACACACACACACACACATTACACGGCCAATTTATGGAGGAACATTTCCTTTAACCTGCAATTTAACTGCAGGTTTGGAAAATCAGAGCTGAGAGGGCATAGGACACCAACCAATAAATCATGTCATATCAATGTCCATTAATTACTATAGTTATTAACAAGCTGTTAACATCTGTCACACCTCCTGCTATTTTGGTTCTTTATTGTGTTTTTTTTTTTTTGTTTTGTCTGCTATATATTTATTTTAGCATCAGAGTGAAATAGACAGTAAAGCACCACCAGTTTCTCGTTGTGTTCAGGCCTATGCTTTGACAAGCCTTATGTACATCTGAAGTGGCGTGTTCTTTCTCCAGTTAATTGCTTGACCGGAGCGCTACCTTAAGCTTTTTTTTTTTTTTTTAGTTACACCTGTTTCTGGAAGCCTCTCCATTCCGTTTTCAAGGAAACCATACATTACAAGACCATGGAACTTTTCCAGCATGTCCGAGAAAGAATGCAGTCAGGGCAAGGATGTAAGAACAAGGTAGTGAATATACTTTGAAGCACAGAGTCCATTGTTATAAAAGGTGGCAACACCTTGGATCCTTCCAAGAACTGGTCGTCCTTCATAACTGTCGAGGTAGAAGGAAGATGATCCATGTTACCAGTAGACCTCAAGCGACTGCAAAGGCATGACAGTCCTCCGTCATGGAGATGAAACAGAATAATACTTTACTCATAAATCTGACTTGTACTGAGCGAAGAAATACTCTGTCTGGAGAGTGACTAAAGAAACACTAGAGACTCAACGAGATGAGATATTAAAGTCGGTTTTAAATCTAAGTATGGAAATGCACCAACAGCATCATCCCTATGTTGAAGCATGATGCAGGCACGGGACGGAAAGGACAAAAGTACCCATGAAATCCAGGAAAAACCTTCAGGAGACAATTAGAGTTGTGATGAGACTGGTTCACATCCCAAAAACAAGACTGGTTCAAATCTCTCGGGATGTGGAAAGGAGAGGTTCACATGGACTTTCCTTCCAACCGCCATCAGACAAAGTCCTTGCAGCTGATCACACATTCAAACAAAATATCATAAGATAATATTTTATGATACGTTCACCAAACTTTATGCAAATACAGTCAACCTCATGAATCTTGGCTCGTCAACTCAGCTTCAGTGCAAAATTTAACGGCATCTCATTTTTTTCAACAACATACACTTTCTCCAGCAATTTCACAGCAAAAACATTACAGCCATCGCCCCAAAGCCAGTATTTTGTAATGCATTTATCATTGAACTGTTTTTTGACATGTCCACATTCCAAAAGAATATTCAGAATTTATCTTTTGCAATCCATCTATACATATATTCTACTAACATCTATTTCCGAAGATTGTCTGATTTTCCAGTGCTTCTCTTCCTTCTACAAATAACATCATTTGGAGGTGATTTTTTTTTATTTTTGGTTAATATGAGATAATTTACTGGAAGTTACGTGCTCAAGTGCTGAAAATAGTACGAAATGGGATGGGACACATGTGAGACATGGCAAATCTGAGGTGGTTTTCCTTTAAGATCGGGCACATGAGCTCATGTATTTAGTCTCCACCTGCTTCCTTTCCTGGCTGCACCAGACATGCTGAATGGACATCTGTATGAAACCCATGATGTAGTGTTGGAAATATCCATGGGATGGAAATATGTTTGTTACCTAGAATATGTGTGTGTGTGTGTGTGTGTGTGTGTGCATGGAGCTCTTTCATTTCCCATCCTGCACCTATGTCTTACTTATTCACTAAATCCATTAAAGTTTTTTTTTTACACTCTTGGTCTTTGAAGAGCTTCAATATTGAATGATTTTTCCTTGTCTTCCCATCGCACCCCTTTGTGTTAACAGTGCGTTGGTGTCCCATTGTGCAGGGGAGAAAAAAGCATCAACTCCTTTTGTGGATGAAATTCAGTCTTTATGCCTTCAAACAATCACTTAGATTCTCGCCCTCTTGCTTTACTGTGTGGTGCAGACAATTACTTAAGTGACAGAGAACAGAGATTTCTGGGAGATGTTGGCTGAGCACAGGTTAATTAGCGTGGAGTCATTCTAGGTGGTTATGATTTCTAAGAAGTGGTGTTTTGATCGTTCTGAATGTTTTTGTAATAATCTCATTAACCTGATATTTTGTGTGACAGGGCAGTGGAGGACAGGACAACAAGAGGAAATGAAATGGATGCTAGAGAAAAAGGCCATCATTATATCCATCAGGATTCTGCTGAACGGCTGAAACTGGTGTTTCCGGCCCCTCCCACTTCGCATTCTGAGTCATTTTTTTGGACCTTTCCAAAGTTGCTCTTGTAGGGCGATTATGGAGTTCCTTCAAACAGAACCTCTCTCCGAAATGTCCACTCATTCCGCTTGCTACACATATCGCGCTCTTGTTAACCTCTCTGGCTGCTGTCACACAAGTGCTGTAATTTCACCCCCTTTTACCCATCTGCGCCACAGAAAATAGGAAACTGGCCGAGCTCTGTGTTTGCTTTTGAGGTCGACTCAAACAATGGATGCCATTAAAACCAAGAAGTGTTAACCTTTCCCATCTGCATCTGCTCAGTACATTTACAACGCGTTGCACATATGCAGGTCAGACATTTTAATAGACCTGAGCAACATACACACACACATGTAACCCTGTGCAGATTTTTTTTTATTGTATATAATTTACTGTACCTGTGACCGTGTAGCCATCTTTATATGTACCATATTCATAAATTATGTCTGAGTATATATTTGGTTATGTCTCATAGTAATCATTTAGGGTCACTTTTTACTCTGTTTACCCTCTAATGCCACTAGTACTTCTACTACTAAAGTGCATAGGAAGTAGCAGCTGTACAAAGCTGGCCAATCAGGTACTGAGGAAGGGTGCATGTATTAAAGTTTTCTGTCACTGTGACAGATTTCTGTCTAGTGAGTGCATTAAACGCCTTCACAGACCGAAAACATGTCTAGTGCAGCTCTGCGTTCTGAGCTCTTGCACTGCGTTGTGACGCATTAACCTGCAACCAGTGGAAACAAAGCATCAATGTGCGTTAACCCCACACGCTCTCGAGCACAAGAATTAGGTTTACAAAGATGCAATTAAAAATGTTCATAACCATCATTTATTTATTTATTTATTTTATTTTTGCTTTAATCTATGAGGGTGACGTCTTAATGATGCATCTTTATTAGACCTTTAAAATGGCACATAACGTCACTTAATAATATTGCTATTTAACACACAAACAGTTCACATAATAATTTAAACCAACAAATGCTTCATTCATGTTCAATTCATAACATAAATTAAATTTAAAATTAATTTAATCCAACTTCAGCAGTGATCAGATTCACAACGTAAGAGAGACATCCACTGAAAAGAGGGCATTTTATTTTCTGTGCTGCTGGTGTAGCCAGGCATACTCGCTGGTCGATGTCTTATCCACTATTCCTGCATCTCCTGAGGTTTTCCCAAAGCCCAGAGGTGGCGAGTAATGAGGAGACCATGACTGCACACTGCAGCCTGTCACCGCCATGTGTGAAGGCTGCACGCTGAGATGTTTATAGACCAGTGCGGAGCCCGACTGGTTAGGGGGGAGAATTTATCGGTGGCTGGCCCCCTCAGATGGATTGATTCAGAGTCCTCAGCCGTCACGTCCTGTCTGTCGACCTTTTCCTCTTGAGTGCGCCGGACCAGCGGGCCAAGAATTCCCTCATGTACATTGGTCATTAGATTGTCTGCTTCCAGCTTACTGCCAGTATGTTTGAGTTCAGCTTCTGTTTTCTTGTTCATTGTATTTACCCATTCGACAGATCCTAGGGTCTGTCACATAAATTCTGTAGGCTTGCTAATTGAATAACAGGTCATTTATACTGATGGGCATCTCATATTCACCACATACAGCGTGGCATTATTTAAGGCATAATTAATTGGATGTGTTCAGGAATGACAGACTCCAGACAGCTTGGAATAAAAGTGCTGATAGTCTGCTTTGTATGCATGTTTGGTTTGGAAGTGGATGTGGCCCCGAGATCGCAAATGTGATGTCTGCTGACGGTGCACATTTTTGGGTAATTTTGGCCAGGAAAAAAAAAAAAACTTGACAGCATGATGGTGAAAGGAGGGGGTTTAAATAAGACAGAATGAGGAAGTAGTATTTGTGAGAGCTGTCAGTCCTTGTTATGGGGTCCTCCCATAACAACCAACCAACAAACATAAAAGGTCATCAGAAATAGTTAGACTCTATCAAAATCTATAGTTACCTTCTTCATTATACAAATAATTGCCATTTGTTTATATATGTAAATCCTGATGACGTGTTTGACCCCACAACCTGTGTTGTTGATGTACTGTGTGTGTGTGTGTGTGTGTGTGGGTACTGTCTGGGGTGGGCATGACCCGTCAATCTTGTTGCCAACAAGGAAATAATCTGGGGTTTAACAATGACGTTCAAATAGTTTCATATGTGGGTATTTTCTGAGAAAAATCGAAAAATAAATGTTGTCGTGACAACTGGAAAATAATGCATAGATCAGCGATGCTTATATTATTGATGACCAGAATGACGTTCTGGATACTGATGTTGTTGGTCGATTAGGAGGAAGAAATAGTCATATCCCATTTATCACTGTGGCATTGAATAATTTAGCATGCAGTATTAGGTGATGAAAGTCTAGGCAATAACCAGCATGTAAATCCGCGGGGTATTCAGATTGTCAGCATTGCTCTTTACCAGTAAGACCAGTCACGCCAGCATCGTTTTTGCTGCTTTGCACGCATTTTTATTTTTTTTTTGTGTGTCTAAAAAGGAACCTGATGTACTTTGACAGCACATACAGCACCGGAACAAAGGCACAGTGCGGCTGACCGGCATGTTAATTAACAGTTTAGAAAGGTCAAAAGGCAAGTAATGAAGCAAGCCACAGAGACGGAGCGCAATTAGACATTGTTCCCATTAATTAGGAATAGTCATGCTGCTCCTGATTTTCACTATTTTTTTCCCCCCTTTCACTGCGCGCCAAAATGAGATTAGCGCCGTTCTGCCAAGACCATTAACAAACAAAATCCCCTAATGCTGCCGTGGAACGCAGGCATCTGTCCAGCACTGGTGGCCGGAGCTCCGGTTGTGGATTTGATGTCCAAGCTGGGGTTTGTTTGAGGACTGCTGGTTTTGTTGTGCTTCGAGATGATGTCCAGGTCTAAAGCTCGGCACTCAGATGCTGAAGGAGTGCCGGGGCTCTACCGCGCCATGTGATGATTGATTAGAATTCAGGAGAAGGTGATCGGGTGTGTGTGTGTGTGTGTGTGTGTGTGTCTGCGGTGCAGGGGACACCACTAATTCCCTGCAGCTGAGCGACTCTCACCAGCTGCGTGTTGTCCTGCCCCATGTAAAATATTGGGGCGGTTGTGGCCTAGCGGGCAAGGAAGGTTGCGGGTGCAAATCCCGACCTGCCAAGATGCCACTGAGGTCCCCTTGATCAAGGTACCGTCCCCACACACTGCTCCCGGGTGCCTGTCATGGCTACGCCCTGCTCGCTATGGTGATGGTGAAAAATCAGAGAGCACATTTCGTCATGTGCACCGTATATCATATATATCAAAGTCAAAGTGAAGTGATTTTCACATGTGATACACAGCAGCACAGCACACGGTGCACACAGTGAAATTTGTCCTCTGCAATTAACCCATCACCCTGAGTGAGCAGTGAGAAGCCATGACCGGCGCCCGGGGAGCAGTGTGTGGGGACGGTGCTTTGCTCAGTGGCACCTCAGTGGTACCTTGGCGGCTCGGGATTCGAACCGGCAACCTTCTGATTACGGGGCCGCTTCCTTAACCGCTAGGCCACCACTGCCCCGCTAGGCCACCACTGCCCCATGTATGGCCTAGCGGGGCAGTGGTGTGTGTGTGTGTGTGTGTGTGTGTGTGTGTGTGTGTGTGTGTATATATATATATGTATATATATATATATATTTTTTTTTTTTCAAGGTCAACTTTCCTCAAATGCATGATATAGTTTTTTTATTTGTGTCATTGCAAAATTTTTGTGAGAAACTGAGAATCATGGCTATAATACAGGTTCAGTTGCTGGTATTGTTGCTAAGCAATGCCAGTCTATGTCAGCACTCAATTTGATAGCTTTATATATTTTTTACTCAAAAGATGAAGGGCACGTCTAGAGACGGGTACGCAGACACAGGCCTCCCAGTGTCAAAATCAAAGGATTTTCCCAATCAATCGCCACCTCAAGGTTTAACTGTGCACCAAATGAATTCCTCCATTTAGCCATTTTACATGATCAAGCCTTCTTGACCTCTGGTTTCTCACGGCATTGGGGCTTTGCCTTTATATTTATTACTTCGCTGACAGCCCCTTATTTTCCGAGGCCTTCTCCCACGGACCAAACTTTTGGCCTCCTGTTTTCTTTGTAGCAGGAAAGCCATGTTCATTTCTAATTGATTTTATCAGGCGCAGGATTAAAGCCTTCTCATCCCTGCTGTGTTCACACGATATATGTCGTGCCATTTCCGCTCTTTATTAGAGGCTCAGCAAGCCCTCGTAACCGTATGCCAAATATTGATTGTAATCACATTGTCTCGACAACCAACATTACCTTCCTGAGGACAAAGTATTCATCTCTCTGCCAGTGGATCACCTCACGCCGGCCTGTCAATACCTGGGTTTTAACTAATGCTCTGTAGTGCAGCAGCTGATGGAGGTCTGCGTTGCTTTAAAGTTCCCGGTGCCGTGCGTTCGGCGGCATTCATTCTTGAAGGTTGTTGGAGGTTTTGTTCGACTGCAGGGCAAATGAGGAACGCTTCCTCCCCCATTTTTGCTAAACTTTATTTTTTCATAAGAGATGGGGAGAGAGAAAGAACTTTCAGGAGCAACTAATGGAAGACGAGGAACGCTGCTCTAGGCTGTGATGCGGAACACACCTTCTCCTCGGCTTTGTTTAACGATTTTTTTTTTTTTTGATTTGTCATCAGTTCCTTATCTGGAGCTGTAGGACCAGAGGCGATGACTGTACCTGGCACACCATCTTGGTGTAGCGTGAGTCTGGCGAGCTCTGTGCAGTCTGATGTTTGCCATGTTCACTTGTTTTAAACATGCTGATCCCCGCGCCCTCGCTGAATTGAAAAGTGAATTTTAATTGGTGCACACAACGAAATGTGTCCTCTGCTTTTAACCATCACCCTTGGTGAGCAGTGGGCAGCCATGACAGGCGCCCGGGGAGCAGCGTGTGGGGACGGTGCTTTGCTCAAGGGCCATGCATGAAGATGAGGCAGGCAATTAATGTTAATAATTGCTGATTCTGGCAACAGGGACACATTTGCCCACCCCCAGAGGATGGAGGGTTGGCATATAATTGTGGCGCCCGAGGGTGATGTAGGTAAAAGGGATGCTCTCTGTCAATCAAGTAATGATTTACAACAATCAATCAGACGTCGTCGACGCAAGGTCTTCAGGAACTGGTGGCGGTGCGGCACCACCTGGAATTACCCAACCGCAGCCAGCACGCCGCCAGGCTGTGTTGAGTACAGTCGCGGCGTCAGGGTGGTGTTCTCGACTGGAACGGAGGGAAGCGTGAGCTGCCTGCACTAATGGACAAATTGTTGTAGATATTGTCACACACCGTATGTAGTGTTTCCACTGTTAGTGAAATTAGGGGACTGTGTGACTGCCATTTAGAATACAGCATCAAGCTGGTAGCAGCCTAGTGGGCAACACACTCATCTAAGGACCAGACAAACACAAAGTCACAGGTTCAAATCCTACTTGCTACCATTGTGTCCATAAATGATAAACATTATAAATATCTGCATGAACAACTGAGAAACTAAAATGATACCTGATATCATATATATGATCTATCAAATGTTTAATTTATGTTGACTTTCCACTGGTTACTGCCTGGCTCTAAGGACAGCACAAGAGTTGCTGTGTAGAAAATCAGCTCAATGATGAGCCATCGCAAATTCAGGGTCTTGGTTTTGATTTACGTTCTTTAAACTCTGAAAAAGCAAGAAAAAAAAAGTATTTGATTGTGTGTTTTGGGCATAACATGTAATAAACCAGTCAGAGTCAGAATGGCTTGTCACAAGACAGGGCTACCAAGATGCATTTACCTGGGAAAGCAGATCAGTTTTCCGCTGAGGAAGCAGACCTGCTTGTGCACAAAATCACAAAAGCGCATCATGCATGAGAGTATCATTCCTCCACCTAATTAACAATGATCTATAAATAGTATTTATGTAATTGCTGTAAATTAGCAGATGAAATCCGGAGCCCTTTCAAGGGAAGTGGCCACATTCCCCATTCATTCACATGAGGACCCGGTGGAAACCTGCACCAACCAGGGGAGAGCATGCAATTTCTGAGATGGGATTGAAACCTTCAAGGTGTGAGGATGCGTCGCTAACTGCCTTGCCATTGTGTGGCCTATTTATATTCTTAGATATACCAAATAGAGCCCTTTAGAGTTTGTATTTTATATATATAATTTTTTTTTGATGCATTGATCACAACCAATTGCAATGAGATAAATGCAATCGATTTTTTTATCCATAATAGCCGCATGTAGTGCACATTTACCAAAAGTAAATGATCGATAAGAAGGTAAATCTGGGCCTGACCCTTTTAAGCCCCTACAAGTACACACGTCTGCTTTTTTAAATGTGTTCGACAGCATTGAGACTATTGTGTGGCATTTAATGCGTTCGCCTCCTACACTCACAAGAAGACTGCCCTTTCTGCGCCAGCATTTACCGCTTCAGTGGACTTCTTCTTCCCCCCTCTGATTTTTTAATGTTCAAGTCTCAATTTGGTGCAATTACAGGGCTGTGGCTTTAGCTTTTATAACGCTGGGTTACATTCTGAAGCGCATTAGGGCAGACATGTGCTCCCAATTTCCTAATGAAATGATACTAATCGCATCTCGCGAAGCAGACTCCCAGCTGAGCGGCTCAGCCGGTTCCGTTGATGGATAATCTGTGACGCTGCAAATATCAGGCTTCGCTCGGGCATTTTTAACGCCAAGCCCCTCGTTCGCTCCTGCCGCAATAACTGAGAATTGTTGCTTGGTTTCTAATGTAAAGGTGGTGAATCACTTCTTGCCTTTTTTTTTTTTTTTTTGCACCTCTCAGCACAGTCAATATAAATAATACGTCTCCGGGCCGGCCAGGCCTCTTTGATTCAGAAAGGGATAAAAAATCGCAACACAAACAAGGGCCGTCCGGAGAAAATTGAGCCATCAGCACGTTAGTTATGCAGCCGCGTGATATTTAATGCAGTGGCGACATTTTGAATGTCAGCTTCTCAGAGGTCAGAGAATGAAGGAAAAACAGGGCAGTGAAGAAAAAGGGAGGAAATCTTGCAGAGGGAGGAATTAAGGCCTGTAAACAAGAACTCCAGCTTCGGCCCTGGACCCCGTCGATCGTTTGGGTGTGAACTATTCAACAAAAGCAATCGCTATGTTTTTTTTTTGGTTTTTATGAAGATTTTTCACAGAGTAGAAAGTGGCAGGCTTCAGATGATTTGTATATTTATGAGGCAAGCAGCAAAATGTCCGGAGAGAATAGGCTGACATTTACAGGGAGCAAAGCAAATCTTGAGTCTGGACAGGAACACGGCTTAATAAGTCCTCTTTCATTTAGAGTGCCGAGCGCAGTTTTTGTGTGTGTGTGTGTGTGTGTGTGTGTGTGTGTGTGTGTGTGTGTGTGTGTATATATATATATATATATACATTTTTAAGTATTTTAAGTACTGGTTATGCCATTTTGTAACCTATGTTTTCTTCAACTGTTTGAAATTTCAATTTCAATTTGGTGTTGAATAATAAGACAATGTAATACGAATGCATAGTGTAATTGTGAGCTGGTCCTGCTTTTGTGTTCTTCAGTCTGCTGAATCCACAGTTCCGAATAGTCTCAGCATTCGGCGTGTCAGGTGGTTTCTAAATGACTGGCTCAGACGGAGGCCTGGGCTCCTTTTTTAGAGTTCCATACATAATGAATGGATCCCTCAAGGCACTATTTGGCACCTCCATGGCATAGACGAGAGCTCTGGGTAATGGCTACTCACCCTCCACGGGAGCTTGAAGGCCCTGACAGGCCTCGTAACCCCTGCTTCCCACTCTAGAGAACCTTGACTGGCAGTTCACCTTCCGGAGTGACAAAGACCCTGTCTGTTTTAGAGCCTATTACTCTCGCTGATTGGTAATCATGATGTTGGTTGAGACATAAATCCACAAATGGTCTCATGCAGAATCGGGTCCCACTGTGACCTTCGAGTCCAGTGGACCTGCGAATGGTATTTGTCATGGATATGCTGGTTTGCTCATTCTGACAATCCAACAACCACTACATTATTATCTATAATGAAATTGATGGGCAAAAATGTTTGAGGTTTTTTACTTGTTTTGTGTATTATGTGCCAATTACATAACTATGTGTGTAGGATTTGCATGTTCTGCCCATGTTAATGTGTGTTTCCGCAAGGTTCTCCTGTTTCCTGCCACCAAATATCCAAATATTCAAGTAGAATATTTGGATTGTTGACTCTAAATTGGCCATAGCTGTGGATCTTTGTGGATCTTTGATTGCAAGGTTTGTGTATTGTGTGTGCACTCTTCGGTAGGCTGGCACCCTAACCCGGCACTCAACGTCCCGGGATGGGCACCAGATGCGTCGAGCCATTGGTGAATTTAGAAATACATGTAATTGGTTGTTTCTGTTTACTGCCACCATCATCTGGAAAAATGTGCAGAAGAAAAGCCTTCTAATTCCAGCACTGTTTTAGATGTAGGTGGTCCTGTCCTCTTTATGGCAAATGAGTTTCATGAGAACAGCTCTAATCATGTCCACACTTGCTTGCATTTAACAGCATGTTTGGGGTCAACGAGCTCCACTGGATGCACTGGACAAATTCTGCAGTACTGTTCTGTGGGAAGCAACTAGATATTACACAATCAGTAGAGAACATAAGTACAAAGAATATTAATGTTGTATTGTGAGTGGTGAGTTCTTATTTATAAGTGATTATGCTAAATCATCATGTCACAATCTGGACATGACACACCACAATATGGCATCCATGATGGTGGACCGTCTAAGACGTATAATGATATGTGCAATGAATTAGTAGCACTTTAGCATTAATGACAGAAAAATGTGCATGACAAAAATTGCCTTTAACCACTGACAATCACTTCACTTTGACTTTTGACCTTCTAAAACAGTGTCCAACAAAAAAACTATATGACAGATAAATTAATTGATACTGTTGTATTTGTATCACAATAGATTGTTGTATATTGTTATTTATTGTATTGTTGTATTATTGGGATTTTGATATATTATGAAGACTGAAAATGTGATGATCTTGTGATAATGTGTGTGACTCTAGTGGTTTTATATGTGTGTTTACTTACTATATTTTACAGGTGGCTGAAATTCATATCTGCTTGAATTCGCGGCGCTCAGTGACATTTCAAGCCATTTTTATTAACATAGACTGGTGAAAATCATATCGTCAGACCTGATATTCATATCCAGAGAGATGCGTGTGGCATTCATGTCCAAATTCCATATAGCCTGTGCCACCGGAGACTACGTGCTTGTGCTGACAAGCCACTTGAGTGTTACGGTCAGCTTTGATAGCAGAGGAAGAGAAGTTTGGCACTCACTCTCCCTTTCATCTATAATGCATATGGCCTACAGCAAGCTCGGCGGTGGAGCCACCTCTGACATGGCGGCTCCTCCTGTTTGTATTGGATCAGCCGTTCCTGTGCTGACCTTGCACCACTTGAACGAGTGGGTATATGTCCTGCATAATCAGTGTGCTGGCAAGGTTTAGCATATGCTGGGGTCAAGGACCCCACTAAACCGGTGCTTACTCACCGAGTGGGTTTTCTGCATTTGCAAAGTTCCAAGTTCCAACCTTCTAACCCACCACTTCGTGAACTTTAAAACTGCATAGCTTACAACGTTAAGGGAGGGGGCTCTCCAAGCACTCTCCAAGAATAATGTGCTGTGATATGTCATTGTTTCTCAACTAGTTTTGTTTCAGAACTTTGATTTCACTTAAAACTTCAAGTAGTAAAATACAATAATTTATCACAGGACAACAAGGATATTCTGATTCAGTCTAAATTTCAGACATCGCCGTTGTTTCACAGTTACATTGTTGTGTATGTAACATGAAACCTTTAATGTTACATCAAGAAGCAGTTCAATTCACTGTGGAGAGCACTTTAGCGCTTGGAGAGCACTAGGGCGGCGATGTGAAATTTATAGAACTGGTGGTAATTTTGTGCACATCAGTGACCGGGTCCCTACTGAGCCTCTTTTTTTTATTGTGATTTCATAGCATAAATGTAACCCCATAGTTTCAATGCAAGCTGGTATGAGGAGAATTTCATTTGTGTTGCAATATCTGTGTCGAAATTGCAGTTTTTTTCCCCACCACCGTCATTCTATTGGACAATGATCCAGCACATGAGAACCAGTGGCTCAGGTTACTGTATTCCTTTATTTATTTATGTCATTATGTCGTTTTTTTTAGCCCCTAGCCACAGATATCTTTTTTAAATTGACTGAAACGGCCACGTCTCCAGAATTCCCCCCCAGCAGAATGTAAAGAAGGAGGGTGTCCCTCTGCATTAAAGTCTCGTATTAGAACCCAGAGCACACTGTTGCTCCGCTTGTCAAGGTAGTTGTGGGGATTAAGGAAGAGGCTGAGTGACAGAAAACAGTTGGGGAGATAATGAGACTCAAGACAGGGTGCTCCAGTAAGTAAGCGGAACAGCTGTTCGGCATCCAGTATAAGTTATAAATTAGGGCCGCAGCCGCTAAACGCCTCGCCTTTCCTCAGACAAATGCGAATGCAGCCTCACTCCCATCGTCTCAGCTCCGTCCTCTCCTCGATTAGACGTGGATTTCCGTGCTTTAACGAATGACAGCCCGGCAGAAGGCACCGTAGGGACGGCGAGGGAACGCAGTAACTCCATTACGAACGACTCCGACGACAGCCTGGATCCTGACAGTTGCACCAGAGGAGGAATTGTGTGGTGCTTTGTTCTCCTTCGTTCTCCCTCCTCCACACAGGAATTTCGAAAAAAAAGCCGTCTCTCCCATCTGCCATCTGCAAGTGACATTTTTTTATTATTTTTTTTTTTTACGTGTGGAAAACTGGCGGCGTTAAAAAGGACTGGGGTCTTTAATGAGCCAGTGTGATGTGCCCGCCGAGGCATACTGGGTGTCGAGAAGTATGCTCATAACACCAGGCCTGCCCCACTGTTATGGTAATAGGCTCACTTTCTTTTTCCTCAAAGACCACTGCCATTTCACCGTGCTATTTATAAGTCGGTCACAGCGGTTCTTCGAAAATTATCTTCAAATGACCAAGCCGTTTAGCGATGAGATACCTTGCTCCTCTTCCTTTTCTCATGCAGATGCGGTTTTTCTGGGGTTTTTTGTCTCTCCTAATCTTAATGATTCCTGCACCGAAAGCTACTGACAGGGGCTGTGATATCGTGAACACGTGATTAAATATGTATTCTGCTCTTTGGCCTTACAGTCGCAGAAGGAAAACCGTCTGACCGGTGCCACGGTGAAACAGAGGGGGGTATCGGTAGGGGTGAAAAGTGGAGCCCATCTGGCACTGAGGGTCATGCCGGAATTTCACCTTCACTTTCGAGACTGTCAGCAACATGAAAGCAGCTGCACATCAGTAGGCTAGCAGCTACTCAGGAGTACAGAAGGTGGAGCGGCCCGCTTAGGTATGGTAATAGATTCGCCTGCAGAAGGTGAGGTGTGTCCACTTGGGGACTTGACAAGGCCAATCAGGTCACAGATCACTCGGGCCACCGCTGATTGGCTGGGCAGTTTTAGTGCATTAATTATACAGTCTTGAAGGTTTTCATTCATAATATGAGTTACATGAGCATATTTAACATTTTATTCCTAATATGAAGACTGTTTATTATTGATCATCTTCTGCTGTCAGTGTACCAGTCATAATTTGTAAGTGGGATGGTAGTAGCCTAGTGGGTAGGACACTCTCCTATGAACCAGAAGTCAAAGGTTCAAACCCCACTTACCATTGTGTCTCTGAGTAAGACACTTAACCTTGAGTTAACAATGATCTTCAACCACTGATTGTTAAATCACTCTGAATAAGGGCGTCTGATAAATGGCATAGATGTAAAGAATGTCTTTTTTAGTTGTTGGTTTGTTAATAGTTTCTATATAATTACTTTTCAGTAATTGCTTTAAAAACACACCCAGCTTTCCTCTCCTAGTCCGTGTGATCAAAACCAAGTAACAATTCATTGTGTACAATTGGTTTTACAAAAGTTTTTTTTCTTCTTGTGCTATTTGGGATGAGAGACAGAGCACAGCCGTCATCATATTCACCATAATTGCTTTGTGACTGATGGGCGACTGCCATTGAATTGAATCAAAGCAGATTACAGACTGAGTTTCCTGAGCTGCCGCGGCTCCAAAGAAGCAGAATCAATTGAGGAACATCTGAAACCCCTTGAACAATGCGTCAGATCCCTCTCCTCTCACCAAACTAATCTACGCCACGGAAGAAAGCAGCGCGGTTCAGTCACCCGCAAGATGCCGTATGCCTGCCAAAGAACTAATCACTAGTGATGCTGACTCCTGCGATGTGCTGTCTGTTTCCGGGGCGGCACGAATAGCACATGCAGATCATGGTGGTGATCAAAATGACCGGAATCTTTGTTCTGCCGCTGACATTGTTCTTTAGTTTTAAGAAATGCAAGAAGGCCGTTGACAATGATTATGCAACCCTTGCGCCAACTCTTTCAATTATCTTTTGCCCTGAAACACTCCAGTCCAGTCCGTTTAATTGTTCAGTGGTGGTTCTGACACTGTACATATTCCATATCCTACCTCCTACAGTACAGTGCAGTCATTATAATTCACCTGCACCACATGAATGTGCAGTGTGACAGCTTTATCACAACCGCCGCATAATCCGATTAATCCATTTTTGATCATTGGCTAAATGTGCGAAAACTTTTCCCTTTATACATATAACACAACTGACAGGCTAACAATGTATAAAATTAATTAATGAACTAATGTCCCACCTTTTCAGTATCCAAGATGCCTTATTCTTGGTGTAATTTAATTTACAATGAATTTACAATATGTCTATTCAACATACAGTGACACTGCACAGGCTATAATCTCCGATATATATATATATTTAAAATATTAATTTAATGTACTTCCTGCTCATGTAAGTCTACATCACAGTATTTCCCTGTAGTGCAGATTAAACTATTGATTTCTTAAGTGTTTGTTTTCTAATCAGATGAAGTTGTATAACCCAGCCAACATTGAATTTGTTGTTGTCCATTTAAACACATTTGTTCAACCATTTTATTAATAATTATCCAAAAAAATCAATCTAAATATATGGATTACCTGTCTAGCCCTGGTAATAACTGAATAACTGAATGTTTATGGCCATTTCAGCAGGCAGTTGTATCGAGGCTGTCCACACAACCCTGCGCATTATGTAAGACGGAGCATAGCGTACCAGATGGGAACTTTAACCACAGCAATAACACTGCGTTTGTATCTAGGAGGAGGGTGTGTATGAAATGAGAGAGAGAGGGCAAATGAGAGAAGTATATGAGCTTCTCTGCCCTTTTCCGACCTATCCCTTGACAGCAGATTTGGTGGAGGGCAAAAGGTCAAAGGGGAGGAGTGCTTTGATTTATCACTACCCATCCATTTACAGCAAATCTGACCCTTACTCCCACTGAGAATCGTTCAAACATAACACGTTCGAGTTTGCGTGAGTGCATATGCCAGCTTGTGTGTGTGTGCGTGTGTGTGAGTTGCATGTTTTTTAAAAGGACGAGCGGGCTTGTGCCAGAGCGTATGCTCATGTGTTTGTGGACCTGTGTGTTGAGTTTAGAGGCACTAAAATCCCTGGGGATGCAGCAGTGCCCGTGGTCCGCGCAAACTGGAGAGAGATCTTTAGCGGAATGTGTCTCTCTGCTGCCTGACTGGCAGATGTCTGTCACAGCCCCTGGCACGGGGCTAGTCAACATGCCATCAGGGCTGCGATTGAGCAACTTTCCATATGATCAGTGTTACATAGTCAAGACTGCAGAAGCAAGATGACAGGAGGTGACAACAGTTTCATATTTTAGTATTTTCTCCTCTTTTTTTTTTTGTACATTTGTAAAAACATGGTGGTGCTTCTCTTCTATGCAATGAAACAAAACTACCTCTGTGTGTCAGATGTGGAGGCTCAGCCTATGCAGTAGAAACACTGACTCATTTGGTGACACGGGTTCACAGTATCGACAGTCAATTTAACAGCACTTATTATTCTAATTATATAGTAGAATAATGTAGTGGAACTGTAAAACGGTTTGAATTAGTGTCAATGGAATTAGTGTCAATGGAAAGACAATGAAAGGCTGACTTTTTTCTTTGTGATTGAAATACATGATGTAAAAATTGCTTTTCTGCGGCTAGCTTGTAGACACAGCTAGATCTGTGTTTCTCTGCTGATCACTGCACTGACTTTTCCCAAATCATTTAGCTCTGCATAATAAAATGATAATGCTTATATTACTTTTCTGCTATTGTTTTTCCAGCAGGAGGCATCATATGTACAAGAACAAAAATGATATAAAACTGGCACAAGGGGCAAAACAGAAACCTCAAACCAGTAGAGTGTACTCACAGATAGAGATAGATCCAACAGATGAGCAATTCAACCTAGGAACACAACATTTACACATTTACATTTATGGCATTTATCAGACGCCCTTATCCAGAGCGACTTACAATCAGTAGTTACAGGGACAGTCCCCCCCTGGAGCAACTTAGGGTTAAGTGTCTTGCTCAGGGACACAATGGTAGTAAGTGGGATTTGAACCTGGGTCTCCTGGTTCAGAGGCGAGTGTGTTACCCACTAGGCCACTACCACCACACAAGGCAGGCATATACAGAAATTAGACCCATTTTATACCTTGTGCTTTTCTATTGGAGGCTAAGAGTCTATGTATAAAGGTGTAGAATTGTAACGATTTCTCTTCAGATATTTGTATGTAGTGTCATTGATTTAAAAAAAGAGCCATTCTTCCATAGGATTCCATTCAATCTCAATGTGAGGATCCCACTGCATTTTCACCATCAGATTAGGGCCACTAACCACATGCTAACCACATCACATTGCAGCCATCACATCTCCCATCTCCCATGATCCATATCCTCTCCTCCATCCTTTTGCTCAACAGAGCCCACCCTGTGTGATGTGGGGGAGTTTCTGTGCCATGATCATCTGACCTGCATCTCCGAAGACTGGCTCTGCGATGGTGAGCCCGACTGTCCAGACAGTTCAGATGAAGCCCTTGAACGATGTGAGTATCTCATCCATCCACCCTGACTCACCACTTATTCCGGTTGGACCCACCCTCCATGGCATCAGTGACATTCTATCAAAAAATGATCCTGCTGTGCATTTCCACTGGAGCAAAGCTAATTTGTCTTGTATCACCAGATCTAACAGCCGATTTGTTTCTTTGGGAAATGTCAGTACAATGCAGAGAATAAAACATCTGCAGATGTGGGGCGCTCCTGATTCTACAGGAATCTCTAACATATGCACAAATGTATTGTACTTTGTGTTGTGATTTTTTTGGTGAGGAATGTGTACGTTTATTTGATTGGCTGTGTTTTTTCTTTGTGATGCATTGCTTTGTTTTCAGTGACGAACATATGAAATTCAAACTGCTGGGCCAAATATCTATTAAATCAAAAATCACCAAAAGGCCATACTTGGATTGAGGAAGAAAACCAAAATACTGGCAGTTTTTATTTAACATATACATGTTCTAGATACTCTTTTTTTTTAACACATGATTATTTACTGAATATCTAGTGCCTTTGCATCCATCCTTTCTTCACACTGCTCTGATTTATACTTAATACCCTGTAGATTGGGCTACAGTCTCTGCTGGCATTGCATTATCATTTAGATTAATCAAGTTTGGCTCCGTTTATTTATAATAAGTCCGAGCGGAAGCTATGAATATTTATCATGGGAATTTTGAGTGCCTCATTATCTTGGATTATGTATTGATAGGAAATGGAATATAATCAGTGTGCTTTTTTATTGCCAAAGTCACAGTGATGAATGAATGAATGAATGAATGGATGAATGGTGTCTGGTACTGATATGTTAGAAGTAGGTCCTTTAAATCCTGTGAATAGTTTTTTCTCTCTTTTCTCACACATCCCACATGTGCTTTGTTTGAGATCTGGGGAAGTTGTGATAGTCCTCAAACTATTCCTCACTTTTTTTTGCCATCAATGAACAGTGAAAGGGAGTACCGTACTTTAGTACCGTAAAGTCACACATTTTTTCTTATGCACTGAAAACTGTGGCTTCCTGCTGCCAACACATTTGACCTTGCCAAAACGCTGCCAGATAACCCCAAGTGCGGATGTGTCATCGTGAAGTGTCTTAACGTGGAAAAGTCACTATGTTACGGCAAGTATTAATGCTCCCCACAACAGCCCAAGCTCAATAGTATATACACTTCCCTGTACCACGCGACTTGTTCAAACTCCAATGATGGACATATAACGACTTAAAAATAAGCTCAGCATCAATGACTTTTGCTGGTAGGTTCCTGTATTTTACATCATGTGATGAAGCATACCTTGAGGCTATTCGATTCCTATACTGAAGACAAGTACTCTAGTATTGTTAAAAGCACTGTTCTGGAAAAAAACATGTGCAGTATGTATGTAGTGGTGGATATTACCATTACATTTATTTAATTAAAATTGTAACATCTTGCTCTGTTAATAATTGATGTTTTAACGGGGACACCTGCAGCTTTTTTCCTTTTAAAAATGAGTAGGTGTGGCTTATATATAGGTGGACGCTATAGTCCGGAATTTATGGTTAGTAGTCTACAACAATTTTTTACGTATCATTTACGTAAATGCTGCACTCAAGTTTGTTTAGGGCTTCTGCAGTATTGACCTTCCTTTGACATCTTTTCAGTTGTTTGTCCCGTCCAAACAAAGAGAAAAAAATCCATAAACTGAACTTCTCTCCCATCACTGACCATCCCATGCTTACATCACAAGACCTGTTTTGGAGATCATAAACTGGTCCTTTAGTGATAAGGCAGAGTTCCTTACTGTTCACTTGCTGCTGACAAGTAACTATTCCAAAGCCTGGTGTTAATGATATGCACCAAAAACACTGCCTTACATGAAAAACAAGTTTTCTATTTTTATTTTAGAATTCTATAAGCATTTTTTTTATAATTCTATAAGCATTTTGTATAATTCTATAAGCATTTTGTCTTTTCTTTAGATTTTTTTTTCAGTCTAGCCAACGACATTTTAGCATTATATCTTGATTCTAGCAACGGGGAATAAATGTATTAGTCACTGAAACACCAGATGAATAAATTGCGATTTGGTGAGAACATGTCCTGATTCCCATGTAAGTCATGCCTCCCTTTTTTTTAAAACCTGATCCCATTTCTTGGATGCATGTGAGCATCTGTGTGTCCAAATTCTGCCACTGTGAACGAGAAATGTAATCACTGCCTGCCATGTCCTCCAGGGAGGGGCAGCTGTGTGTTGAGCTGCCATACGGCCAGAGGGGGAACTGGCTGGAGCCAAACACCGGGAAGCCCCAGGGATCAGGCAGGCGGCTGGGGTTATCAGGGGAGCTGGGAGGTAGCCCACTTCTCCAGTAATAAGGTGGAAGTAAAGGAACTGGAGTGCCAATCCTGGAGCTCCCTGAGCATCACCACACAGTTTTTTGCTAGAACGGAAAATAAGAAGGCAACTTCTTGCTTTCTGCCGGCTTGTTATCGCCCCCAAAACAGATACTTCTGTGAGTTGGGGTACAGGAAGGCCTAAATGGCAGCAACGAGTCCATCTGCAGTGCTTTGTTTTTTATAACATTATATCACACCAAGCTTGTGCTTCATGGATATCTCCCTGAGAGAATCTTACTTGTTGGAAGTCTAGAATGTTCTTTTAATTCCTGGACCCAGTGAAAAAACAACAGATCCCTGTTTGGTTCTGTTGTTTTTTCTTTTTTTTCTTGTTGGTGTCCAGGAGGTCACATCTTTTTATTTTCTTTTTATATTTTCCATTAAGTTTTCATGCTTCAGGGATCAGTGGGCCGTAAAGGGTCAACAGTGGCCTTCAAAGAGTGGGGCGAGTCAGCGTGAAATGCCAGTGATTTGGCTCGACCTGACCAAGCACAGGTGATCATCCTCATCCTCTCCAACGCACACTGTGAAGAAAGGAGAGGGTTCAAAGCAGGATCTCCATGGGCTCAAACTGTATGGGGCAAAAGAAAGATTGTTCTTCAACCAATTTTATCATCCACTTCTGGAGCTTTACAGCCTAAATTGAAAATACTTTGCACATCTAGACTGAGCAAAGTTTGCCCGCTCTACTGTTGGTCGAACTGGATGGATACTGTTGGGGGACTGCTATCTTCATATCTTTCCACAGATTTTCACTTCTTTCTCTTTTCGCTATGAAATCCATCCATTTTCCTTCTACCCTGAGGCAGAGCCCCAGGCCCTTCTGCAGAGAAACACCCACACAATAGGGTGCTACCACCTCCGTGCTTTACCATTTGGTATTGTTTGATTTTAGCCTCATCTAACCTTCCTTCATTTGACAGGAGAATCTTCAAAGTGTATTCAAATCGATCCTTGCTTGAGAAGTTGCTTTTTTTCTTGCGTCCCTCTCAAAGAAATCACATTTTTTCACAAAACGCTTGTGAAATAGTAGTCACGTGCAAACAATGACTACTCTTTGCCATCAAAAACTCTGACTCCTTTAAAGTGGCCATTGGTAACATCTCTTAGCATGTTCCTCCTGGCACTCCCATCCAGTTATTGCAATGGCCAGATCCAGGGAGGGTCCTAGAAGTACCAAAAAACTGTCCGCTTCTTCATTATGGATTTGACGGTTCTTCTGGGAATTCCTTTTTTGTATCCGGTCTTATGTCCATGAATCTATACTTGACATCAGTGGCTTTCAGTTGCACTCCAAGCAAGGGAATGAAGTTTTCATGCTTAACTAATCACACTGATTACAATTGATCACAAGCCAGTAACCATGTAAAGGAGTTTAACGTACACCTGAATGAATGGGCAAATATGGTTTAGGAGGGGGGGTGTTCCTTCATTCATCGCAGAATTTCTTATTTTAGACTTTTAAATAATTTATATGAACTTGTGTGTGTTTTTTCATTTGAATCTGGAACCAACTTAATGGGAATATGTCAAAAAAGGTGATTCCTGTCATTACCTCTGTAATGCTACACGCATGAGAAAACATGTAAAGAATGATTTAATTTGGCAATTTAAATCATATTCTCAAAAATATAAGGTACTCCTCTTGTACTCTGTCATGATACATACACGTCAGAGGGATATGAGATTTGTGTTATATTGCCCAGCCCTAACTTGATGCCGCATGGCATGGTTAATGTCGGCATCTAGCCACATCTGCGGCAGACTCATCCTGGCACGGCGTTTGCATTAACGGCAAGCTGGAGTAGCTGTTTCCTGTTTTATGTGCACTCTACTCAGGGTACCTTTTCCCTGTCCTGGCTCATATTGAAATAAATGGATTGTAAATGTGTCTATTCCCTGGGAGAATTGGCACCTGCAGGAAGGAGCTTTCAGAGGCAATGTGCCGCGGCATCTTGTTATTGGACTGAAGGACAACCATTTTGCATGATGTAATATTTATCTCCAAGGCTGCCCCTGAGCTTGACCCAAACCTTTGCGTGTCCTTATATATACATAACAAACCCCTCTTCTTGGATAAACCTGCCACGGGGGAACATTTCGCTGAATGTGTGCTTCAAAGGCAGCGGCATCTGTTGGATCACCAGAATCGCTGACTCAATTAGATAGGAGCCTTTTCATCTGGCAGCCTTTTAAATATCAATGTCCGCTCCGATTAGGAGGAAATACTATAGGTTCTGGTTATGATAGGTGCACTCCCATGCCAGCAGCCGCTTATATTAGACGTGTTTGGACAGCAGCCTGCTGAGGCTCGCCGGATGGAACCTGCAGCCTCAGCTTTTTTTTTTTTTTTTTTTACCTGAACACCACTGAATGTGGCCCGTCACTTCCTCTTTGTGAGTTGGGATGTCACAAGCCTGCCTTTATGAATTCAAACGGCCGCTTACATTAAAAGCCGTTTTAGGCCCCTTCTCTTCTGCATTGTCTGCTGAGCACTAAGTTACGTCTCGAAAAAAGAAACATCGCCCCCATGAACATTTGTTAGCGTATCGATCGCCCCGTCTTCATTCAGACTTTCCGCCACGCAGACAGTAAGCGGAATATCAGTGACTCATCCCTTGACGCTGAGTTCTGGACTCATGCAGAGATTTATTCCGCTCCAAATGAATTCATTCTGAGTGAGGATTCCGATCGACCTGTTTGCGTGGACGCAGAGAGTGTACTATTTCCTGGTAAAAGATACTCGCTTGCATGGGCATGCATTCCCATTGAAACACATTTGAAACACACGCATTTTCTGTGTGTCCGCAAAAAAATGAATTCCAGTGGAGAAAGGTAGTGGGTTTTAGCATGCGGAAATGGTTCAATTACATTTTTTCAATGTGAGCAAAATGTCAGCACGAACGGGCTTCACAGGAACTGTGCGAACTGACTAAAAAATTCAGTTTTTATTCCAATGGAGATTTTGTGTAAAATCTTGTCTCTCCACAAATAATTGATCAGTTATGAATCAGCTTATAGAATAATTCTGCAAGCTGATTTTAATGGTGAATTAATTAGATAAACTGTGACCAGTAGATTTGCAAGTTCTTTGACTGTTTAAAACTGTTATTTAAATCTGAAAAAAATAGTCTTGCCTGGACATTTTTGTTCAGTATTCACTGTCATTTTGCTCATTTTTATTCATTTTTCTTTCTTTTTATTTTTTTTTTCTGCATGTTTGCTCTGTGGGGATTTACGTTTCTTATGACACAGCAGGGTGCTGGAAAAGATCCTTTTAATTTAGCCACGGCCTCTCCCCCACTTTGGATTGGGTCCATGCCTTTCTTGAGGCCTGTACCATCTGCTTTTGGAAAAAAAAGAGGCAAACACACAAAACAGAAACAGGCCTGTTCAACGGGGCCATGTCTGGAAGCTGTTTTCTAAACTTTGTAATGCATAATATGCCATGACTTTGGCAGAGGTTGGCAACATGGCCTCTCCTGAGCTCGAATTCAGGCTCTGACCTTGTGTGGAGTTTACATACTCTCCCCATGTTGCCACAGGATTCCTCTGGGTCCTCCAGTTTCCTCCCATGTCCAAAGGCACTAGATGAATTGACTTCCCTGAGTTGTCAATAGTGTGTGAGTGAATGGTATGTGTGCGCTGGCGTGGTGGGCTGGCGTCATTGGCCAGTGTTCTGGGATGGTGTAGAGCAGCCTCGACCCTGAGGAGGACTATGGAAAGTAAGTGAGAGAGCGTGTAGTACACGTGTATAAAATGTGAGCTATATAATGTAATGTAGATCCGTCATTGGATAATGGTGAGCTTGGTGCTTTAAATTTCTGGGCAAACATCAAACACACTAACATCAACACACCTTCAAGCCAAGAAACAGCATAGAGGTTTAATGATGTAAAATCATTACATTAAATCATTATGTCACTCTTCCACATAGATAACATAAACTAATTATTTAAAAATCATACAAGCTAGAAATGGCTATAACACTTCAAGCCCAATACCCGTCATCTCAATCATCTCAACAGGATTATGCATGAAGTACCCTAGCAATACATACTCATCAATCTGTGCAGTCTCCATTCTTCTTCTTTCAAAGTCAAATTTATTCAGCCAGAGATCATGGTCAGTCATCACAAACTCTTTGAGGCAGGTTTTCAAAGATTTAAGTCACAAAATTCATGAATGTCTGTGTTCACTCAAACACATTCATGGCTATATTTCAGTACATGAAACAGATACATGAAGATGTACACTTGGTGTACATCAAACACAAAGATCTATTATTTATTGTTCAATTATAAACCACTTTTTGCTGTACAGAGAAAAAATATCTGGTATATTCAGTTATACCAAGAAGCTTATCTAGCAATTCCAACTGGATTTATGCTGACACATGTTCAGCCACCGCAGTCAAATACATGGGCCCTTTTTGAATAGCATTTAAAGAACTTTAAAAAAAAGGTTTGTGAACGGCAAAATGTAAAACAAATAGGTTTACAAATTATGAATGAGGCCCACTCTTGCAAGAATGAGAGCTGGTCACATTTTATCAGTGTATTTACAATAATGTGCAATGGTTGTAGGCAGTAGTGACGTTATCATCTTCCCAACAATTACTATTTAAAAGTGCAAATCACATAATTATAAAAAAAAACATTATGACATTTTTATACCCACACATTTAAACATTAACTTAACATTACTGGGACAGAAGCACTTTTTAGTCAGAGGTACATTTTTCCTATTTTGGTGAATTCCGTGAAAAACGAAAAGTGAACGGTGTACACAGTGAGCAACTGTGTAGTGTAGCTTTCCGTCACGCTTTCAACTTTACAAGGTAAAAGCAAATTGCACTTTCCGTGTTGTTGACACCGGCACTCAACAAAGTGTAGCGCTCTGACATTTTGCATTATTTCAGCCTCCTTAATGATGTTCTGTGCTGAAAGTGAGATGATAATACAAAGGACTCAAAAAAGCGTTTAAGTGCAAATGGGAAAATCAGGTGCCCCATAGACAACCATGCAAACACTGTCAACACACCATCATTAGTGAGCGTGATGTGCAGACCCCCGTACGAAGATTTTTTTAACGCAGACAGAAGTGGATTAGCTTCGACGGTGTGTCTTTCGCTTCCACTCTCTCAATCTGACTGTTCTTTTCATCTTATCCTCCCAGCTTTGGTTTTGTATGCAGCTAAAAATCACGCACTTGTCACCTGTAGCCCATTGAAAGAGCAAATTTCAGAACGTGACAAGCTCCCTGTCATGGTGCCATCGCGCAGCATCAAACTACTAAAGTCTACATTAGCCCCCTGCTGAGATTTCAAAGAACTTTATGCTGGTACATTCTGTGCTTTGACTCTTGGGGATGAGGAAAGCACATGGAAGCCTGACATGGGAGGTGCGGATGGCAGGACTGTTTGCAATGGAAAGGGCTGTGGTTGGATATTTCTTTCAAGTGGAAGGATGACTTTTTCGGTGAAATCAAGGTATAGGGCACTATTTTTACACTGGCACTATGTGCAGCAGTATGCATTAAGCATGGGGCTTGTTTGCTAATACAAGGTCAAAGGCATCAAAAGGACAAGGTCAAAGGATTAACATAAATTGATAAAAAAGGAATAGACGAAATCTTTAATGACGGGTGTGGGTTTGAATAATCTATAATGAGAAAGTTTTGTGCTTAAGAGCTTAGTTAGTTTCAGTTCTTCTTGAAACCAATAACTACTAAGCAGTTCTTCATTGTTTTATCTGTTTATGTATGTCTTTGCACACACTCACACAACTCAGCACATAGTGCCGTACTCGTGTCCAGTTTGAAAAATCAAATGAAAGCTTTTACTGCTTCCAAATAGAACTAACTCTTGTGTTGAAATGTAAACCGTTTAAATTGTGCAGAAAGACGTCTTCCAGAAAAGCAAACTTCACCACAATCCCTGAAATACCAGCGTAACTGGAAGGAAGGGCAGGGAGAATGATGCGCCACCGCGGATCTGCCGAACGATCGGCCACAGTTCTCCATGCAGAGTAGGCGGTGCGCGTGGTCCCGAGGTTTATTGGATTGGACAGGAGCCAGGGGTTATTCAGCTAAGCAGTATATCTGTCCCCTCAGTAATGGACTGGCAGGCTTCAAAACAATGCAGTAAAATATGTCCCCTGCTTTTGGCTTCTGTTCGCAGGGAAAAGAACATGTGCTGATGCTTTTGTAAATAGCATGTTAATTGCATTCCGACAATTAGCAAATCATTTTCAGAGAATCCCCATCTAGCCATGTGTATATTACATTGTAATTGTTTAATTGCTGGAAGTGCAATCGGGATGTTAATTAATGTGCAAAGTATTAATAGCAATATGGCACTGAAAAAGAAGGATTTATAGAAATAATAGCTATAGCAATAAAGAGGGCACGGATGCAGTCTGGCGATGGCGGTGCAGTGCTCAACTTGCGTGAGGTGTAAGCGTGTCTGAGCCCGGTCTCCCTCAGCTGGGTGCCGAGGGTGATGTATGGACGTGTTATTGTACAGTGAATGCTTTAGAATTTGATGTATTAACAGTCTGTACTTTGGAATATGGGTCCGATCTGCTATAGTGACAGGCCCATTTCATCTGATGTTGATTATATTACTATGTGATGATGAACGACTTTAATTAAATCCATACTGTGATTTAGTGTGAGTACATGGTCAATGTAGGGAAGTGAATAGTACAGTGAGCTTGAGGCTGTGTGTGTGTGTGTGTGTGTGTGTGTGTGTGTGTGTGCGTGTGTCTGAGTTTTTTTTTTCTTCCACCAGTTCTCTCAGTGCAATGTATAAATAGATAAAGGGAAAAAAGCTATTTGGTCATAATATGTAATTCGTAAATCACCGGCAGCTATCACAGACATTTCTAATCCTGCCAGTACTGGCGGTATGTGCTGCAAGCTTAAGTATCTGCTCAGTGGACCAGACTGTGGCATGTTTCAGTAAACAGAAAATTATCCTGGACGGAATGCATGGAAGGCTTCGGCGAGAATGGCGGCTCGGGCAACGGAGCCTTGTTAGAATTCATGGGTTGACGCAGAGCCAGCAATCCCCTTTTATTGACCAAAGCGCTGTCCCGACCACACCTTTCATAATGCATGGGTGTTTTCAGACATTGACCCCTTCTGCATGCCTGTATACTGCATGTATATTGTGTGAGTTAAGAGCGCAGTGGCAGTCAGTGTGTGACTAGCCAGGCCCGCAGGAAGTTGCTCTCACATTTGGAGCTAAGCATGAATGACACAGGTTTTCCGATTCGCCGATTCAGTAGGAGCAAACAGACAGATTTTGTCCTTCTGAAGAGGACAAAAACTAATCAAGAGGACTAAAAACTAAACAAAAATGGCAACATGAGCTCCGGGGTGCATGTGGAAGACCAAAAACTCCAAATTGTGGGTCACACCTTTGTCACATTTTGGCCAAGAGCGTCAACGTAAGCTAGCAAATGTAAAACAAAGAGGCATTCGATTTTGTAAGTTACACATGAGCTGTGTAACTTCCCCAGAACCTGCTGTGCTGAGATAGCCAAACTGCTGCAGTCACGCTGTAATAATGACAGAAGTGGAAAGCCATTTAAGATATAGTGAATATCAAAGTTGTTCTGGGAAGTGTGTGTTCATGTTTGTGGCTCTGTATCTTGACTAAATCCTGTTTTGTGAGCCTTTATATCATTACCAAATGATGTTGATTCACTAGGGCTTATATGTTAGATAAGCGTGCAGGAACGCTGCCAATTGTGTTTGTCCTAATAATCATTTAGAACAGGACAATTATCCACGGATGCATCACAGCCTATTTAGGGAAAGTAAGAGCACAGGAGACAGGATTTTGGGTCCTAGGCCTGATGCATTTTCCATGCATCGATAATCAGATAAACATTGTTATGATTGATTTTAAATGGAAAAATTCCACTTTATTTATAAACAAAGTAAATCGTTGGAAAGGTTTTTTACTATTGGATCACCAATGATCACTTCTGGCTCAGCATTGATTCTAGAGCAAAACTTTCAATAACCACTTGATCCACACCAGGGTCCTGGAGCCCATGTGGGATCATTAAGCCATCCAGGGTCATCATCCAGGGGGGGGTTGGCTCTGGGGCTGCATACATACTTTGATGTGTCAACTGTAGGGGTGTATATTGGCAAGGATCTCACGATATGATATATATATCACGATACACAGGTCACGATGCAACTATATCGCGATATATTGTGATACTGTACATACTTCAATAGTTCACTGAAAATTAAAAAAACAGAGCTTAAATACAATATGCTGTGATCAGTCTGTCATGTTTTGCGGTTTCACTCTGCCTGAAACGCCAAGCAGTAATTCAAAGTACCCAGCTGTACAGCGCCACCTACAGGAGTGGAGGTCGTAGTCGAACACTGATTCTCATCTCTGCTGATCTCACTAAAGAAAACGCTCAGCAGCACCACCCTGAGGAAATATGTATCCAAAATATTGAGATTTGATGTCCCTGTTTCGATACCAAATATCACCATGTAAAATATCGCGATATTTTGCCGTATCGATATTTTCTAACACCCCTAGTCAACTGTATTACTGACAGGCCAGAAACACAGACATTGCTCCTACTCAGTGGAGGGAGAGGGGGGCAGAGTCGGCGCAGACGTGACAATCTGCAAGCATCAATGGATATTTTCTGACATCTGAGACTTGAAACATTTTCTGAGACTTGAAGCAACAACTGTCTATACTTCCTTTATATATATATGTGTGTGTGTGTGTGTGTGTGCGTGTATGTGTATACATTTGGCTGTTTCAGTGTTTTTGGATCTTTTTGTCAGTTGTTTCTGTGGTGTATTGAAGTATAATTACAAACATTTTATAAGGCCTTTATTGACAATTACATCAAGTGAATGCCTTTTTTTCAAGACCTCTGCAATTCTCCCTGGCATGCTCTCAATCAACCTCTGGGCCAAATCCTGACTGATGGCGACCCATTCCTCCATAATCAGGGCTTGGAGTTTGTCAGAATTTGTGGGTTTTTGTTTGTCCCCCGCCACCATTTTTCCAGATGCCCTAAACAATTAGAAAGGGTATTCATCAGAGACAGTGACTTCACCCCAGTCCTTTTTGCAGAATTTACTCTCTGCAGGAGTTCACCCCAGTCCTCAATCAGTCTTTGATGTGTTTCTTGGAGAGAAGTGGCTTCTTTGCTGCCCTTCTTGACACCAGGCCATCCTCCAAAAGTTTTTGCCTCACTGTGGGTGCAGATGCACTCACACCTGCCTGCTGGCATTCCTGAGCAAGCTCTGCACTAGTGGCACCCCGATCCCACAGCCGAATCATCTTTAGGAGACGGTCCTGGCGCTTGCTGGACTTTCTTGGACACCATGAAGCCTTCTTCACAACTTTTGAATCTCTCTCCTTGAAGTTTTCGAGGGGAAGTGGTGGCCTAGCGGCCCCGTAATCAGAATTCCCGATCCGCCAAGGTGCCACTGAGGTGCCACTGAGCAAAGCACCGTCCCCACACACTGCTCCCCGGGCGCCTGTCATGGCTGCCCACTGTTCACTCAGGGTGATGGGTTAAATGCAGAAGACAAATATCACTGTGTGCACCATGTGCTGTGCTGCTGTGTATCACATGTGACAATCACTCACTTTGTATCACTGTAATATGATAAATGGTTGATTTAGGTGCAATCTTCTAAGTGATATCCTTGCCGGTGAAGCATCTTTTTATGCAACACGATGATGACTGCCATGGTTATCAGAGGAACACTCTCACCTGTGTTTACGAGGTCCTATTTTGGCAGGTCTGAAGTGCAGTGGAAATGCAGTGGAAAACATTCTGGATTATATTCAAATTGTCAGAATAAAAACCGAAGCAGCAAACTTTAAAAACAACAGAATTTGTGTCATTCACTTTTGGTCATGGCTTTGTGTATGTGTGTGTGTGTGTGTGTGTGTGTGTGTGTATGTATACATGTATGTATGTTTATGCATTTGATATTCAATAACTGTGGCCTATTGTGGCTAAAATCATTACAGAGAGAGCACATGGGGTCTGCTAGAGAGGATGTGAGATGTCTCGCTCTGATCATTAGCTTGACTGAGAAGGACCCAGTATATATTTCTCATACCCAGTGCTCAGCTCTGATTAAAGTGATAATCAGAACGAACGCCGCAGCTGAAATTTCACCCAGATGCCTTTCATTGCAGATAACAGGGGGATTAGCAGGTCCCATCAGAATTCTCCTCGTTCGCGTCTCTGAACGTGGGTAAATATCATCACGCTTTCTTTAATTAAAAGTAATATGCAGAGATGTGACAGAGATTGGAGAGACAGAGCCAGGGCCTCTGTTCATTTAACTTTATGAATAGGCGAAAACCAGTGATATTTTGAGAGCATTTATTTTTTTATGTGCCAGACACTTTGCTCTCATTGATATGCCCCCTGCTCGCTGTAAAACATTTGATTTTTCTTTTCTTTTTGTAGACCCTTGTGTGGAAGATATCGCCTACTGCAGTGCTTAATTGAAGGTCCATATTAGCATTTTTCTCGAAGGCCACATTAACAATAGGCAGGACAGCAGAGAACCGAGGCTTTCCTTGAAATTCATGCAGGGGAGAACTTTTGAACTTTAATTGCTGCACCTTTGTTTCATGAAAATCTCAATGGGCTTCATTTCAGATGTGCTGGGTACATTTAACCTCCCTTTTGCATATATACATCTTACAAAGAAACATTAGGTTTTCAAATATTCAAATTTGATCATTTCTTCTCAGTGATCTGAAAGCCAAAAGTCAAAACATTTACATTTTGCAGCATTTATCAGTCACCCTTATCCAGAACGACTTACAATCAGTAGTTACAGGGACAGTCCCCCCCTGGAGATACTCAGGGTTAAGTGTCTTGCTCAGGGACACAATGGTAGTAAGTGGGATTTGAACCTGGGTCTTCTGGTTCATAGGCGAGTGTGTTACCCATTAAGCTACTACCACCCTGAAACTCACAATTTTCAAACCTAATTCCATCAAGGTATTAGTGTGTATAGGCATAATTGTCATGCTGGCTGGACATGGCGAGGAAGGAGGACACATACGCATGATGTCACGTTACAGTGGATTTATTAGATGGTGAACAGGACAGGGGAAACATCACCAAACAACGACCCGAACAGGGCAGCTTTATACATGCAGGCAGAGGTGAAAGCAATCAGGAAACATAATGACTCAGGACCAACACAAAGCTACGATCCGAACTCCGGATCCGGAGTAGCCCCTTCCAGACCGGATTCTGGCAATAATGCATATTATAGCTTTACTGAGTGTAAGATATTGCTTTAGAGGTATGGCAGTTCTCCCCTGTTCTCCCCTGCATTTATGTCCCTGTTGCTTAAAATATACAATTCTTCCATTTTAAAAGAAGGTGTCGCGGACTGCGGTGTCTGGCTGAATCATCTCCCATCATCCCTCAGCTGTACAGAGACCATCTGCGTGCGGGTGCATGGGACACGAGCTGCCTGCTGAATATTCATTCCTCTCCCTCGTCTGATTAAATTAGACCTCGATCACTTTGCGATGTGTAAATGATTCAGGGGAAGTTGCCTGGGTGGTAGTAGCCTAGTGGGTAACACACTCGCCTATGAACCAGAAGACCCGGGTTCGAATCCCACTTACTACCATTGTGTCCCTGAGCAAGACACTTAACCCTAAATTGCTCCTGGGAGACTGTCCTTGTAACTACTGATTGTAAGTCGCTCTGGATAAGGGCGTCTGATAAATGCTGTAAATGTAATGATGTAAATGACAAGGCTTGTTTTATTGGGATGGTGATATGTGATGTCAGGGCGTGGGGTAGGCTGGGGGGAGGGGGGGTTACTATGTTAACTAGACATAATGAGCCTGTGGAATATTAGACTCAGTTATGGACACAAATGCATCATATGCATCAACATTAAATAGAAACTGCTGGCATTGTAATTTGAAAACATGTAAAGAGGGGTGGTTGTAGCCTAGTGGGTAAGACACTCGCCTATGAACCAGAAGACCCGGGTTCAAATCCCGCTTACTACCATTGTGTCCCTGAGCAAGACACTTAACCCTAAGTTGCTCCAGGGGGACTGTCCCCTGTAACTGTAAGTTGCTCTGGATAAGGGCATCTGATAAATACTGTAAATGTAAATAAGGTGTGTTCTAAGTATGTTTTATAGCACCAGTTCTAGAGTAAATTTTTACTAGAAATTTAGTGTCATTAAGTAGGGTTGTCTTATTATTTTTTTCCTATGACAGTTTGCACCAAATATGCAAAAACTAATCTTTCCTGAAGCTACTAATAGCAAAGAACGGAGAGAAAGTATTTGAGGGAATTAGAGAATACGCTGAGGAATGGAAAACAGCGTGTGATTACAGTAATTGTACAGTACAGTAATTACAGTAATTACAGTGCAAGATGGTAATTTCTTTTTCTGCGAAAAAGAATAAGTCCAAATTTTATATCTAAATTAAGTTTACACAAATACAAGCTCTTAATTTGTTCTGTCAAGCCAAATTGAAATAAATGAATACGTTTGGTTTGATTGCAATGTAATTTCTGTTTAGGCTAAAGTGCATTTATATGGAATGATGTGTAAATCAGATCCCTTAAAATTTGTGTCACCAAAATAAACATATTTGAAGCAAGAAATGAAATCCTCAGAAATGAAATCGCCATTTAGTTCCACTGTTTGCTGGAACAAACAGCACGTGAACATGAAATCATTGATCACGTATGAAATATGAGCGTGTGGTGTTAATACCATTTCCAATTGATCGGTTTTAACCGCCCGACCTCCTTAGGGATGGTGGCAGATGCAAAGAAAACGCTCTGTCATTATAAACAGCCTCATCGTTGTTGTCTCAACGCAGATTGATCTGCTTTGGCCCAATCAGCCAGCGCTTTAAGGGTGGCAAAGATGACAGGCTGCGATTTAATGGCCGCTTTAATCGTGCCATCGTTTTACCTCGTGAAGTTTAAGTGAAAGGCGGCGGATAAGTCCACATTGGGATGTTTCCGCGCGTCCCCGTTAAGGCCCGCGGAGCGCCGGAGATTTGTTGCAGGCCCCGTCACGTGGCTAGTAAATCAGCAACTAAGTGGCTGCGTTGCAGTTAAAGTAATTGATACTGGTGTCGTGGCGGTGGACGGTCCGCTCACACGTGTTTTATGTGCTCTCATGGCTGCTTAGCCGATGAGGGTCACCTGCGCGCCTCATGAATCTTTAAACAGGCGCAAAGTTTTTCCTCACACACACACACACACACACACACACACACACACACACGCTTGCACTTTCTTTCTGTCATGTAGTGTGCTGCTGAACATCTGTTGAGCGTGAGGAACAATGGCATCAACTATAAACACATTTGCAAAAAAAAAAAAGCATCTATTTTTCTTGGTTTGTTCTGTGATGTGAAAAGCTTGCTTATCAATTTATGTGTTAAAATAACAGAGCAGAAATCAGAACTTATTAGAAATATTAGAAATTCAAGCCAGCATCTGATAAACAATAAAAAGGTGTATAATTGCAAGGTCTTCAGCATTATTGGATTTCTGAGGTGTAGGTGTAGCCTAACACTGCAGCAAATATCACTTCCCTTTTAATATTATTATTATTATTATTATTAACTTATCATGGTTGCACTGAGGTCACTGATGCATTTTCAGCAGCTCCCGGTCTTGCAGATGTAATTGGAAACGCGTGGACTGTGCGTGTCAGCACAACTGAAATATATTGCAGTTCGCTTTGTTAAGGAGGTGTGGGCGGGGATGGGGGTGGGGTGGGGTGGGGGGTTCTGTCCAACCTCACTGCATCTTTGATGCTGCTGCCGTTAACTGATGAGGGCTGTTCCCATAACCCGTCACGTCGCCTGGACAGCAGGACACCGTTGGCGTTGCAGTGGAACGCTGCCGTTTGTCACTGACTTTATTTTGATTTTTTTCATGCTGACATGTTTGAATGTACTATTGATGCCTGGTGGTTATTATTATAATTATTTATAATAAAAATAATTGAGTGGGTCACATGCAGTTATGGCAGTTAGCATCATGGACTAACACCTTTAAGATTGTCAGTTTGAATCCTGGCACAGGCATTGTCTGTGCGTGTGTGTGTGTGTGTGTGTGTGTGTGTGTCGGTGTGTTTGCATGATCTCCCATGAGATGGGCTCTGCATCTGGATTCAGCAGGTTATGAATATTGCGTGCCCGTAAATAAATTCATTTGCATTCTGTAATTATGGACGTTTCACCAGAGAACGGATTCCTTGAAGTGGATTGTTTGAACCATCCTGTGTTTCCACCAGTTTTGAGCAGAATCAATGAACCAATGAGGCATCGTCAACAGAGGCTACTGCTCAGTGAAACAGTAGAAACAGAATGACATGCTGACTGATGTTTCTGTCTAGGTTCGAAACTGAGAGATCAGTTGTCTAGTATGTTACAACTCTTGGCACATGTATGCTTCTTTAAAACCGCCTTATGAGATGCTCAAGGAGAAGGTATCTTATAAACTTATTTTTGCAAAAAATACAATATTACATTTAATTAGATGATTGACAGTGACATGATGGTGAGATATTGTCCTCTTACTCAGTCAAAATTGTATAAATATGGCCATTTTCTTGCCCAGGTAAAGAAGTGTGACACGATTATCTGTTTTACAGGTCCTGAAGAAGTGAGAGTCCGATGTCCGCTTAATCACATACAGTGCATTGGAACGAGGAAATGCATCCACTTCAACAAGCTTTGCAACGGGGCAAAAGACTGTCCGGATGGTTTTGACGAAGGAGTGCACTGTAGAGGTATGAAAAAGGTTCAGCAAAATCTGCCGCTGCTGTTAAAATTTCTATGTGCTGCAAAAAGGAATTGCACAGTCAGGGGCTGCAGACTTGGACCGGGAAAATGCTGGAACGTTCCACAAGTTGCCACAGCGACAGCCGTCTGGGAGCAGTGTAAGAGCAGCAGGTGCAGTGTTGGACACAGGTTAGTGTTGTTCTCTGCAGCATAAGCCGCAGGAGCAGCCTTCTGGCCTGGCCGATAGGACAATGACGACTTAGCATGTGGTTCTGGGTGGGTGCCCATTAACTGTGGCTGGCTGACTATGCGGCACCAACAGCGTGACCTTTGGTGGACTGGAGGTGCACATGCAACCACCTGCGCAATACCAGGGACTCCGGTCAGGCTGTGGGAGCCATGCCCTTTGATACGAACCCTTGCTGAAAGCCAGGCACGCGACCGTGGTATGTCAGTGCGAATAATATCAGCTTGGGTGGTCGCCATTGCCTCGGCCCTCCAGTTGGATGAACGTTAAATCCCTAATAGTGTGAACAGCGTACAAAAAAGTTCTATTGCATCACTATGTTAAAGTTTCATGGCATGATATGACTTATTTTTGAACAATTATAGTTAAGAATTCTTAGTAATAGGAAAAAAACATTTATTTCCTTAAGTCTCCCAATTGCATTTTTGACCCATAATATTCAGCAGATTTGCTTGCTATTATTTTTGCACAGGGCAGTAGCATTTATTTCATTTATTTTATTTGATGTATTCTGACAGCTTCAGCTTTTTTAATTTATAGATGCATTGTTTTGGCAGACGCTGGGATAGGAAATGTGGCATTGCAACCTGGACAAGCATGTCCTTCATCTGAATGTTCATATTGCCTGGCAAAATAGAAAGCATTAAGCAGTAAATCGTCAGCGTCTGTACGGTGCCAGCATGCCCAGTTACTGAACGGGTCCCCGTATACCCAGTATGCATACGGGTTGCAATATGTTGTCCCAAAAACATATAGAATCTTACTAATCAGTGAAAAGGAAATGATTGTAGCCACATCCAAATGACATGCTGATGTCAACATGTAAAGATCACTAGTCATGGCATAAACATTTCTGCTTTTGGAAAAGTAGTAAGTTATTTAATCTTTCTTTTTTATCTGTTGTTGGCTTTCTGTGAGGTAGGTGCTGAGGTTATTATTTTTTTTAGCATAGCTAAGTTTAACTAATGCAAATTTGTTACTATCATCATCAGATTTCTGCTCACACTTTTCATAGGATGTACATGCTACAGGAATATTTGAGTAGTAAATTCCCAACTGTTATTTGTGGAAGGACAATTTTCATGGTGCAAAGGGAAAGTTCATTAATGTCACTTTTTGTATGATGTCACGACTCTGGGCTCACAGGGAAAGGAGACACAGAAGCGAGGCATATTAAGGAACAAAAAAGTCCAAAAAGGGCCGAAAAAAAAAAACAGAAAATGAACAACTGAAAATTGGCGATAGGCGATTGCCGATTGCCTGGAACTGAAACAAACAAAGTTTCCACTTCAACATGGAATCAACGTCTGAGTGCTGTTTCTTGGGTTTTATGGAGTCCTGATCTCTGTTGTAGACATCTCAAGACCATGTCTGGTACTAAACCAAACGTGAAGATCGATTGTCATGGATTTTCATGGTATTTTGATTGGCTAACTTATAAATATGATATTCGCAAACACTGCCCACACGCAGTGCCTTACATAGCACCATGATGATATCCCCTAAGGGTAGCTTGAACAGAAATTATGTCTATTTATGGAGCATAATTAATCTAAATGTCCACATTGACCAACAAAACTTTTATGGCTGAAATCTGGGACAAAACAGTAATTTTAAAAAACATAAACGTGCAAAATGCATACCTAAGATTCATTGCAGGCCAAAAAGCAGTGTATGAAAGCAGTGTAATTATAATGACACTGAGGAATTCACATGCAAATATGCACAATCTCTGTAAATTCTAATTAAAGCTTTTTTACTTATTTTTTATTAAATAATGTTGTTTTTATCTCATCACAGAAGTCCTCACAGCAGGAGGCACTTTCTTCTACTTCATGTGTCAATCAATGCTACTCAGAACAACAAAACCAAGGAATAAATGGTGCAATCGTTTTTGTCTAATCCACAATTTGTATGAATTCTGATTTCAGACTTTCTGATCTGCTCTCACACACACACACACCCACACTCACAAACACAGGGACACATCAAGCCACTTTAAATGGTACGCTGGGAGACTGTTATAGTGTCGGAGCGACAGCGAGTGAGCGAAGATGTCAGGATGAGAGATTAAGTGAGTTGCTGTTGCCAACCCCAGTGATGGATCACGCAACGTTCTCCTCAGATGTTAGGAAACATTAAGAAACATTTTCTCACTCCTCCGTTTGTTTGTTCTGAGATATAGCTAATTAAGCAGAGAATGCCGGGGGCTATAAATTCTGCCTCTGCTGCTGAGCATTGATCAGACAGCAACATGCTCCCCCTCTTTAACATCCTATTGCAGGGCCCCTGTAAACTAAATGCTGAGTCTTCCTGGAACCCCCCAAAAAAAAAAAAAGTTTAAGTCAATTTAGATCCACATTAATTGGATAAATTAATTACCTCTGACTTGGTGTTACACAAAAGGTTTTTTAACATTTGCTTATATAAGCACTTTTATATGCACTGAATGGGACGTCTGACTCGACGCCAGTGCAGTTTACTTTAGTGACCTCATCATAAGGTGAGGCAGACACAAGAGTGCACTTAATTAAGTGCGATAATTGAATGAGTAACGTAGCGCCCACTTTTAAGTTGAGCCGGGCACTCACACCTGCAAAACACACACTGCAACGCGGGAGGGAAGGGGGAGGCGATGGAGGAAATGAGGTCACCAAAGAGAAGTTTTGGAGCACACCAGCTGGGCCTGGAGCGAAACTTTTTCTCCCTCTCCGCCTCTCATAATGAATAAACATAATGAATCCCTGGGGGACGTAGCACAAAATCTGCCCATATGGAGTACAATGAAACCATTCTGATTCACCTTCACCACACTTCAGCACTTTTCTGGTTTTCATTTACATATTTTTATTACCTTTTTGGGTGGGCTGAAGAATTTTTTCTCTTAAATGTGACTTTTTTTATTATTAATTTTCGTTTGCACCAACATGAGTAGCTTACTCTCCATACAGCCACCTGGCTTCTCCTGGCTCTCTGTCATCTTTACCAGAAGTGGGTAGTGGTGAACCGTGTTTGCTGGACTACGGAATGTTCCACTTAAATATGCTCCTTAAATATGCTACTGATGAAGCATTTAATGAGCTTTAATGATAATTTTACCTTTAAAGGTCCCCTATTATGATTTTTTTTGCTTTTATATAGGTCTTAGTGGTCCCCTAATACTATATCTAAAGACTCATTCCGAAATTACAGCCACTTTTATCCAGTCAGACAATGAGATTTGCCCAGGACGTGCCATTTCAATGTCTGTGGCTTTAAATGATAATGAGGAGGAGAGAAGACCCATAGAAGTGCATGGGTATTCGCTGAAATAATGTCATCAACACTTCCTGTTTGGCACAAATAGGAAGTTGTGTCCGCGTTTTTCCAGAAAAAAAAAAAAATTATCCAACTAGTTCTTCACAGTCTCTCATTACAGAACCAAAAAAAATACAATTGCTCTCATTTTTACATCCAATCACAGAACAACAGCAATGCTTGCGGTTAAGGAAGCGGAGTAATCAGAAGGTTGCCGGTTTGAATCCCAATCCGCCACTGAGCTCCTGGACGCCTGTCATGGCTGCCCACTGCTCACTAAGGGTGATGGGTTAAACGCAGAGGACACATTTTGTTATGTGCACCATATGTTGCGCTGCAGTGTTTCAAAATGACAATCACTTCACTCTTCATTTGCAAGCCATAAAGGGGAGATAACCTTTCCCCTTATGATGGGGCAGTGGTGGCCTAGCGGTTAAGGAAGCGGCCCCGTAATCAGAAGGTTGCCGGTTCGAATCCCGATCCGCCAAGATACCACTGAGGTGCCACTCAGGGTGATGGGTTAAATGCAGAGGACAAATTTCACTGTGTGCACCGTGTGCTGTGCTGCTGTGTATCACATGTGACAATCACTTCACATTAAAAATTAAATGGAGAAATTCCAGATCCTACCGTCTGAGATGCCGCTTTGGCCAAGCAGAATGTCCAAAGCATTCTTTTTACCTATCACCATTTCTAGCCACTGCAGTAACATAGACAGGCTAGGGGAAGACATATTAATGTTAAATAATCTCACAAAGTGAAATTTTCAGGACCTTTAAAACAACCAGATTTATGGCCTAATTGAAATTTGACTTGACATGCGTACTGCCTTACTGTACCCCTCAAAAATGTAATAAATATAGCATATTTGTAAAGGTCTGAGCACAACATTAAAACCTATTATGAAATATGATAATGAAAGTGTCATACATGCTGTGGCCCAGGAATTCTGGTTAAATATATTCAGCAATTCAGTTTGTCTAATTACCCCCTTGTCAATCCAATAGCCCATGAGATTTATATACATAATATGTTTTCTGCCTGAACAAATAAGGAGGACCATTGATGCTCATGGGAGCAGTCCAGCTATGGAATATGATGGCTGTGTCGCTCTTGAACCTTTGCAGCAGCACTTTTAGGCATTAGCATGATGAAGTGTGACAGTTGTGATTTGACGGCCTTTCCCTTCCCGTTTGATCCTCTGAACTGCGGACCTCTCACTCGCAGTCGAGGGCGAGGTGTCGTTTTACCAAAAAAGGAAGTTGAGCCCACCTCACCCGCCATTATTTTATTCTGCTGACGGTTTAGCTTGACTTCGGTTTAAAAAGTGCACAGAGATGCGAAAACAATCTTCAAACGTTGGCCATCTAAAGAAAATGATAATGCATCGGTTGTACATTTCAAAGCTAGCCCTGTCAGCCAGGGTAAAATGGAATATCGCAGCAGCCAATTCTGTAATCAGCAGTCGGACAGTTTGGGGCAAAAGAGGGGTGTGGATTGCATTCACTGGAGCTCTGTATTTGGAGTGCTTAAACACCTACTTCATCATGCGATGCCACTTTAGAGCTTGTCCAGACATTCATTTAGTGATACAAATTACCCTCAGATTCTTTTTTGGAGGGAAAAAAGACGAGTTTATGAATAAATAGAGAGCCCGGGCCCTGTGATGAAGGAACAATGTCACACGTGTAGCGCTCCTCCCCTGCCTGCCTCTCGACAGCATTCAATTATCTCACTTGATTAACTTTTCATTACCGACAATTCCAACAAACAAACAAACAATATTCTCCAGAACCAGCCAGGCAGTGATAAAAATGGTCTGTTATTGTTAAAAAAAATACAAAAATGATTTTCTGTTTGTGCTGCTCCTGTAAATTGTGTAAAATTAAAAGTGTGTAATGTATGTCTGGAGTTCCGTATCTCCACTGAAAGCAGGGTCGCTGCTTACCCCTGTTGTTGGATGTTATATACTACATTTTGTCATTACTACATTCTTCTGCTCTCTCTCTCTCTCTCTCTCTCTCTCTCTCTCTCTCTCTCTCTCTCTCTCTCTCTCTCTCTCTCTCTCTCTCTCTCTCTTCTTACTGGAATTCTGCTGTTGAAGGATTGCCGTACTGTGCAGCAAATCTCCATGGATCGCCTACCTCAGATGGTTTCATCTAGCTCCTTGCACCAGTCGGAGACCTCATTTGAATGAGATAATGAGAGGGTAACATCCTGCGTGTAGCGCATTATGCCTCCGTTAGGAATATGAACGCGACGGAGGGCAAATTCTTTTAACGAACAGGAACAATGACATCTGCGTGTGATACACATACGAGATATGTGTGCTGTAAAATATTCAAACGTTTGCGTAGAGAGATGGCAGATGATAGCAGATGCTTAATCATTGAAGAGTACCTGGGAAAATTCCTGTGATGGGTTCTTTCAAGTACAGAAGACTTTCAAGTCCTTCATCATACATGGCATTTGTGACACCTACAGTATACCCCAAATAAATGAGAGTGCATTATACATATATTCCCAAATACGGGTGCTTGTATAATTCAAATTCTGCAGCATTAATTGCATTGCTGTATTTAATTTTGGGAATTGCAATGAACAGACACACTTAAAGTTGAAACTTTTTTATAATAAAAGAAAATCAATAGGGCCAAAGGTCAGTACCCTTACTTGCTATATGTCTGATAAAGGATGTAGCTCCATAACTGCAAGTTAAGGGCGACTTTGTAAAGAATAAGAAACAGCACAGTTGCCTGCATGTCTAAACTTTAGATGTTTCTCAATCCCATTTAGGTGGTAACCTGGACTTCGCTGGGCAAATTTTTGCAGAATTCACTTCTGACAAGGATTTGTTAGCGTAACCTGACTTCCCAGTTCTTTGCAGTAATGCAGCACCAATGTGTGCTTCTTCATTTTCACTTAAAATGCATATGATGTGCTAATGACGTGGCCCTTCAAACGTTGGTATGAGCTTGTACTTGCAGATGAATTTACTTGTGACTGAAGGGGATACTGTACAGATAAAAATGATGAAGAGACTGAGCGCATATGTGTCCTGCCGTCCGCAAAAGTCTGGGCTTGGAGAGAAGTCTTTTCGTTATTCATGGCGAATTAAAACGCGGTGGACTTGTATTTAGTTCTCTCTCTTTACGCCACTGTTAACTAATGAGGCGGCCTTTTCTTGTGTGCATATGTTTGTTTCCAAAAACCCAGAAAGACACTTTTGACATTAGCGAGCTTGTCCCAATGGCCCAACGATCTATTTAGCACTACTAAATTACAGCCCTAGATAGTCCTTAGTACATTTATTACTGGTGGATGCTGGCACATTAGCTTCTGTAGCTCATTTATTTATTTAGCTGCTAATTGCAAATGCCCATTGACCCAATTTGAGTAAGTTCCCAGACTAGTGTCTGGCGCTCACTTCTACAATGTGTGAGATTCAACCGCAGAGGTGGGTAGAGTAGCCAACAATTTTACTCAAGTATGAGAAGCCTTCCTCCAACGTAATAAGTCAAGTACAAGTGAACAGTACTCATCCAAAAAATTACTCAAGTATGTAGTGACAAGCATACTCTAATACTGAATACTGGATTGTAATATATAATTTTTTTTTTCAAACAGAAAAAAATATAAATGTGCTAAATCTGGTATTTCTGATAATGGACTAAATATAAGTGTACAAACTTTTACATGCTGATTACATGTTTTAGCATTAATAAATTGAATATGTACAGAACAGCTCAATGATACCGCTAATCCACAGAAAATAATTCTTCCTCCACAGAAAATGTATAGAGGTCTTCTAAGCTTAACATTTTTACAAAAACTAAAAAGAACCTTTATGAAAGACTGTGATTCTGTATAATTTCGGTAATGTTTGGGTTTAGTACTGGAGACAGTCGCATTCGCCTTTTCTGTGTCTGTGCCGTGTTATGAGTTTGTTTGTGTGTGGTCATGTGACTATATGGCTACGCCTGATTGGTGAAATGTAGCCATGCGTTAGATCTACAGGCTGCATCTGTCTGGCAAATAGAGCATAAATAATTGTTTTTAAAAAGTAAGAATTTGACCAATGTAGCAAAGTAAGAGTTATTTTATTCACAAATGTATTTGTCACGACCGAGGTGGGAATGGAATTGATGGACACCAAGGGTAGGGAAAAGGAACACCACTGGGTTTACCGGGAATGTCAATTGGGTTAAGCAATCCAACACACCTTGTGCTGAAACAAGGTCTCCTCAGGTTCTGCTGTGTGCAGAAATCTGGGCCGCTTGACACTGCTCCCTGTGTTCCCCGCCTTCACAAGTCCTATGCCTTGCCCACAATTAAGACACGCACAGGGCTTGCTCCTCCTCCCCCGGTGACGTTCAGCTTCCCCTCAATAAAAGTAAAAAGTTGTAAACACCGTGCCCTCTTTGAATATTCAGCTGTTTAAATTGCATATCCAAATCCAAAACAGAACTAAATGTGTCAGGCTCGAAAGCATATGAAAGTGAAGTGATTGTCATTGCGATACACAGCACAGTACATGGTGCACACAGTGAAATGTGTCCTCTGCTTTTAACCATCACCCTTGGTGAGCAGTGGGCAGCCATGGCAGGCGCCCGGGGAGCAGTGTGTGGGGACGGTGCTTTGCTCAGCGGCAACCTTCTAATTACGGGGCCGCTTCCTTAAATGCTACACCACCACTGCCACTGTTTGCAGGAGGCTGGTGAGAATGTTGCTTCATGTCTTGGCTTCACGAAGGGCATCCATGGTCTGAACCATCCATCCCTAAATGTTCTCAATGGGATTTAGAACAAGGGAACAATTAATTGTCTCCTGCTTTACGTTTGCTTACAACCTGGTTACGATCCATTGTACATTGTATTCACCCAACCATTGGAAAACACAATAACTACAAGGAAAACATGCATTTCATTAGCAAAATAAGTGCATACAAAATGTAGAGAACTCTAAAGCGGTCCAATTTTATCCTTTTCAACTGGAAAACACTAACAAGCTGAAATTGCACATATTGTCAGACATACGTTGGACAAAAGAACTGCAAGGCATGGAAGTCTGCACACATATTGATTGTATACGATGACACTTGTGCAGCAGTCATTTGCCATTTCGGAAAAACTGACTTATCATGAAGATTATGACTCTGCAGTGCAGTTGCTTGAAAACCTTTTGTGATATTTTCCTATAGGGAAAAAACAAGATCCAATGACATGTTGCCTAAATTGCAAATCAATGATATTAAACAATCGGTTGCTGCACTGTTAGATGCATCATCCCCATCCTATAATAAATGTAGTAGGTTTAAAAAGAGGAAGTACTTGTCACATGCGTTGAGCCTGTTGAAGTTGTGGGATTGGTTTGAAGGCTGAGGGTGGTTAAACAATGACAGGTTCCCAGGATCAATATTTGATGTCTTCGTCTGTTTATTCAGTCTGGCTTGAATCATCTGTCAAATCATTACTCCCTGTAATCTGTGCAGAAACAATCTGGCAGCATCCCATCCTATTAGAAAGGACTTTCCCCTTCAGAATGTGCCGACTTAAATTTTAATTATACTGTGAATGATTCATGCACTGGTGTTTTCCCGCCGATGTTTAAGGGCACGTCAAGTTTGACAGCATGCCCCAAATCTCCAGGCTCAGTCTGTTAGGCAGTTGAGATGGCTACTTCCACAGAAAGGGGATATTTTCACCGCCGGATCAGTGGGAATTTTGTAAAGAAAAAAGCAATCACGTGTTCGTCAAAGCAGCTTTTACTGGAGAACGTTCCTTCTGCATTCTGATGTGTGAAGTCCCCAGAAGTGTTCTTTAAAAACTAAAAAAAAGTAATAGACAGAACAGACCAGGTTTTCTCCTTCCAAAACCACAGTGGTAACTGACCTTTCCCCCTAACTTTTTTAACAAGTAACCCCCATTAATAAAGGAAAACAAATAAAAAAAATCATTTATTTCATTGCAGCAAATCCATGGCTTGCTTATTAAGCCTCCCTCCATCGCATGACTTGTGTGTGGGTCAGCATCTTAATTTAGTCCCACATTAATTAGGGGGCTTTGAGACCCAGCGAGAGGCTGGATAAAGGGCGGCCTTGGAGAAACAAAGGGCGCGCAGGTCCGGAGAGAGAGGGCGTAATTAGCCCAGATGGGGAGCTTGAATGTTGGCCCTGGCTGGCCTCTCCTCGTGCGCGACAGAGCTCCATGCTTGTGTGGGCGTCTAGATACGGATGCCGCCGTCGCCATGGTGGCCAGGCCATCTGTGTGGACTCCTTGTGTGGTCCTGGGCATGTGCCATCACTGCGCTTCACCACTTCTTAAATTCGGGAGACGATGGCCGATTCGGGATGACGAAACTGTTTGGAATGTCAGCGCAGACCTCCACTCACTTTAGTGGACCTTGCCTCCTGAGCTGATAAAATCTCTGTCTACAAATACATAAATGATGCCTTGAAATGTCTAAAATGGTCTCTGTCTAGTTATTTTCATGGCTCTATTTATTGGTTCTTCCTGCTGCACATACGTTAGCATTTTGTTATTTGCCTTAAGCCTCCTATTTACCTTTATATCAATGTCTGATAAACTCTGTCTGGATAAACTCCTGAGCACCTGATATGGTATATTTTGAATCACATTGTATGTTTGTGGGCCTTTGCAGCGGGCACAGAGCATGACCCTCCACCCGAGTTCAGTCTAAACTTTTCAATGAGATCATACGCTCACATGCACACCTGCAGAAAACTCCCTAGAGGTTGAAGGCCAACCAAGGCTTGGGAGGTATGTTAAGAAATGAGATAAGGCTAGCAAGGCCCAGCTAAGGCATAATAAATTATGGGGAGGGGTGGTATGCCCCGCTATCACAAGCTGGGTGCTCAATGCTTAATAGTAAAAACTGTTTACTGGCCAGGCCTCAATGCTTAATTGTAAGAACTGTCTACTGGCCAGGCCTCAGCAGCCAGGCAATGAATTATGACAGATGTGCATCTGTCATGTTCACTGAACTTGCACATATTAAACTCTGTGTGTGTGTGTGTGTGTGTGTGTGTGTGTGTGTGTGTGAAGGACCGCAGATAAATAAGATATTGGTTGGAGACTTATAGAATATTGTAAGCAGTGTACAAATATGCATGAATTGGTATGCCTAAGCACACACACCCACACATGCACACAGATCAGACAGCGTCTCTCCCTGAGCTGGAACCTCCCTGAGAGAATTCCACACGAAATCTGGGAGTGAACGCGAATCATTTAAACAAGCCCCTGACACATTGTAACTAACCGAAGCACATTGTAACTAACCGCAGCTGCAGAAAAACTTAGATAACACAGACAATCAAGCACATGATTGAGACAGGGCACACACACAAACACACACACAAACAAGGCCTGTCTTTAGGGTTTTCTGGGTGTTTTTTTTTAATGATGTGACTGAAGAGAATTAGAGAAATGTATAAGAGTGAAAGCCTCGACGTGCGGGACACAGATATGTCGATGGGCGTATTTGAAACATGGTTTTCATACTTGGAGAGATTTTCATCATAGGTAGACATCAACTCTCCTGAAGAAAATGCATTTTATTTAATAAAGTAAGTATTTGATAAACCACCAAAAATCTGTTTCTCACAGACCTGCAGGTTTGTCTTTAAGATGCTCTTCTATGCTCAACTCATTAGCTGTATTATTGTACCTGTTTGAACTTGTTACTCTGCACTGTCCAGTACCTCCAAACATGGACAGATGCTTTGGACTTATCCACCATTAGAACTGTAGGACTTTTCTCTTGGAAAAATCATCACAGACCCTGCACTGACACCATTTGCAGGCTCACTCTACCCTGGAAGGGGATCACTCTCTGTATCACTCCTTCCCAAGGTTTCTTCTTTTCTTGTGGAGTTAAATTTTTTTGTGTGGAGTTTTTCCTTGTGTGCAGAAGGGTCAAGCGTGGTTGGTGGCCTGTCAAAGCCCATTGAGAAATACTGATTTTTAGGCTATATAAGAAATAAATGTTGTTGTTGATGTATAAAAGTCACTTGTCCACACACTCAGTCAATCAGACTCAGACTCAGTCAATCTTTCCACTACAGGCAAGACCAACAAGCTGTCTAAGTACACCAGGGAAAAAATTGTAGAAAAAAAAGTGTTCACAATATGGTGAGAATGAACATTAAGCACAATTCTTAGAAAATAAAAGAAACTCAAAATGACTGTCAATCTTCATCAGCCTGGGGTTCCATGCAAGATCTTGCCGCATGGAGTGTCAATGATCCTAAGGAGAGTGAAGGATCAGCTCAGAACTAGACAGGAGGACCTGATCAATGACCTGAAGAGAGCTTGGACCAGAGTCTCTGAGGTAACCATCAGTAACCGACTACACTGTCAGTTTAAATCCTGCAGCATGCACAAGGTTCCCCTGCTCAAGCCAGCACATGTCCGGGCCCATCTGGAGCTTGCCAAAGACCATCTGTATGATCCAGGTAATGCACAAGAGAAGGTCATGTAGTCAGATTAGACAAAAATAGATCTTTGGCATCAACTCCACTCGCCATGTTTGGAAGAAGAAGAAGGATGAGTATAATACCAAGAACACCATGCCAACCGGAAAGCACGAGAGTGCTCTCTATTCTGCCAAGGGAAATGAACAACTGCATGATGGATGGGGCCATGTTACATGAAATTTTGGCCAACAACCTCCTTCCCTCAGTAAGAATACAGAAGATGGATCGTGGCTGGGTCTCCCAGCATGACAATGACCCAAAACAAACAATCAGGTTATCTAAGGAGTGGCTTCATAAAAAGGTCATGGTGTGACCTAGCCCATTGAATATCTATGAAGTAGATGAAGCTCCTTTATAGGAGCAATGGCCTAACGGGGGCAGTGGTGGTTGTAGCCTAGTGGGTAACACACTCGCCTATGAACCAGAAGACCCGGGTTCGAATCCCACTTACTACCATTGTGTCCCTGAGCAAGACACTTAACCCTAAGTTGCTCCAGGGGGACTGTCCCCTGTAACTACTGATTGTAAGTCGCTCTGGATAAGGGCGTCTGATAAATGCTGTAAATGTAAATGTAAAAAAATGGTGCCCTAGTGGGCAAGAAAACAGAAAACAGTTGAAGGGCCAGTTCGAATCCCAAACCGCCAAGGTGCCACTGATCAAAATATCGTCCCCACACCTTTCATGGCTGCCCACCTCAGGGGATGGGTCAAATTCAGAGACCACATTTTACTGTGTGTGCACTGGGTTCTCTGCTGCGGTGTGTCACACATCACAACTAATCACTTTAACTAGAAACTCTGTGAAACATATATTTAACATATATTTCACCAGGAGAATAGTACAACAACTACACTAGTGCTGACAGGACCATACAGAGTGCACAACGTTTGCTCATCACATCACTCTGTGTTGTTGCAGCACTGTTCTGTTCTGTTCATAAACACCAGGGTTGACATGAGGAATTTCATAATTGATGAAATCAAAAGCATGCCTCACCCCAGTGTTGTCTAACTCTGATAGACGGGGTCTATCCATCATAATTTCAACCTTCATCGTGGCCTTCAGCATGTTAAGAACGTTCCCACAAAGCATTCTTCACAGTGCCGATGGCCAGAAATAGTCATTCCTCCTCCCCTCTACACAACTTTAATCACCAGCGGAGCAGGAAGGCTGCAATGAAAGCTGCAGGGAAAAAAAGACAGTAATGACAAAGAAAGAAGAAAATGGAACAATGTACCCACAACACCCACCCGAGAAGATAAAGCAAGAAAAGACTGCTCAGGCCGGTGATGTGCAAACAGCACATGCACCTCCCACTGCATGACTAACCTAAACACAAAGGATCTGAAAGCACATGCCTGCGGACTCCTGTGGCGTGGTTCTGACCTCCACTTTCAGCTTCAGTACCAGAACGGGCTTTTAAAACTACTCCATCATTGCAACACCCATCTCGCCTGAACCAGACATGATTCCAGCCATTACCCAGCGCTCAAAACTGACTCTGGTGTATTTATCACTGAGAAGGAATTTGCGCAAACATTGTGAAATGGGTTGTCATATACATTTAATTAGCAATTTAGCATGTTGCAAGACACATTTTATGGGAATTGCCACATGTATGGGTATTTTATGAGGGCCGGCACGTCTTGAAATGCTGAGCTTGTTACTTTAATTTCATACAGTTTTTTTATACTTGAATATTGCCACTGTAAAGTACATAATAATAATAAGAATGAGAATGCTAAAAATTACAAAGATAATAGCAAATTCACAGACGAGTTAGGAAGAAGCAGTGTGAAAAGGGACAACTCCTCAAACAGGAACCATTCTGAAACTTTCTCACATTGCATAGTGGTTAATTAAGTTATGAAATAATTATTCACCACATGAGGAAGATCAAAAGGGGATTGGTATGGACAATAAAGGTAAGAGAAACAACATGGGACTTGTTAAGATATTTTTATATGTGTGGTGAAATCTTATAGATTTAGATATGACCAACAAAAGTGCAGTTTTCTTGGTGCTGGCAATCAGGACAAAAACCGGTATTTGTGAACCTAAAAGATACACCGGTGTATGATATATATAAATATTTGCGCCTGATTGTCCAAATCCTGTAGTGTGAACAGTGTTGAGAGTGGCAACAAGCACAGCAATGAGCAACTGCCAAGACATGTTCTTTGTTTTCAAATTTTGTTTTACATTTAGTCAAGAGAAAATATTTCATATGACATATCAATTGATTTAGAGACCGGTCTCTGATTTATTCATCTAGCATGCAAACCACAGCACTTTCACCATCATTTCAGTTATGCTGTGTGAACAGTGTGGCAATCTCATAACACTGAAAGCCACATAGTGCCAGTTTAGCATAAGGGACGCAGTAATGCCCAGTAGTTGAATGATTGTACCTAAATTAAATATTTTTTTAAATATTTCAGTATGACAGATTTCATTTATTAATAGTGTTTTATAACCAATTTTTATAATTCTTGTCATATTGAATTAATTAATTCAGTTTTAATTTCTCATTTTAAATAATTCATGACACATTTTATTATTTAATTATTGATCTGTTTTTCTATTGAATTTTGGCACTTGTAGCACTCTATAGCGATAGCTCTTTAATAGCCTCTCTTGACATATAATATAGCTTAAAAAATTCCGACTTGGGTTTGGTTTCCATTCCAGTTTGAATTGAAATAATTTTGGTTATTTCTACTGGTCACGTTCTCGTCTAGGAATGTTGAGGAACACAACAAATGTGTGGAGCGGTGAGATGGAATGTGTAACTCACAATGCCGAAATATACAAACAGCACTTCAATGTACAGTGAATATTTAAAACCATAAACAGACCTTTCACTAACGAAGGAAAGGGCATGGCCAGATCTCCAGCAGACCTCCCGAACGCTGTCTGAGGTCTCATTTTAAATCTTGAGGCAGCCAATCAGCTGCAGTAGGCAGAGCAAGTTGTTGTGGAGCTCACAAAGGCAACCTTAAAGGAAACACACACAAACAGAACAGCACACACAACCACACGAGGGAGCATACGTCCAGGACCACCGGGACGTAACACCCCCACCACCAAAATCAACACATTGTGATGAATAACAAACTAGAATTGCTAACACAAAGAATCAGCAAGAATGTTGTCTGCATTTACATTTACAGCATTTATCAGACGCCCTAATCCAGAGCGATTTACAATCAGTAGTAACAGGGACAGCCCCCCGGAGCAACTTACTGTTAAGTGTCTTGCTCAGGGACACAATGGTAGTAAGTGGGATTTGAACCTGGGTCTTCTGGTTCATCTGTGAGTGTGTTACCCACTAGGCTACTACCACCTGTCTGTGCCCTTTTGGTAACAAAGTTTAACACAAGTGCATTGCTTAGGAGCGCCGCAGCATCCCGGAATGCATTATGGCTGTCATCTGAGCAACCAAGCTCAAGCAAGGAGAGTAGCAAATGCACAACAACCAGAAACGTACCATAAAAGCTTTAATACACTGCCGGTGACTGAACCACCGAACCTAAACCAGCAACGGGTGAACGTAAAACTCACCTGCCAGCCAATTCAATCCCTAGTATAAGGTCCACGGAAGTTGTAGGGTGCTGCGAGCAAACAGCAACGGTAACCAGACCTGGGACGAGGTCACTAGCGAGACGCACGATGTGCCAAGCTCAATCCCTTGCCCTAATGCATAAGATCTATAATACAAGGTAGCCCAAAATGAAAGACATGACTCCAAAATCAATGGTTGAGTTGTGCCCGTGTCACGCAAAATAGTTATAGGTTTCTGGTCTTCTTTTCTGATCAGTGAAGGAAACCGACCCAGAAAATAAAAATGGCTTGTACAAAGGATCGATGAGTGGCTCCACCTGAACCGTGCTTACGAACCCAACCCTTTTTGGCTCCAGACCCGTGTCCAGCAACTGTTTCATGTTTCAATACCAGACTGCGATAATATGACAGTAAAAACACTCAAGACTTTCGTAATGGGCAACCTGCACGTTGGGCTTTTCCACACAAACTCCGTCACATACCGAGAAATTGACACATGCCCACGATTCTTAAACTCTTCAAAAAGTACTAACTTTACACCAACAATCAAATTCTTCCTCTTTTTCTTGAGCGAATTCCACGTATGTATGGTCTGTCTTTCTAAAAGAGGGCAATGGTGGAATAATGGTTAAGGAAGCTGTCCCATAATCACAAGGTTGCTGGTTTGAATCCCGATCTGCCAAGGTGCCAATGAGGTGCCACTGAGCAAAGCACCGTCCCCACACACTGCTCCCCAGGCTCCTGTCATGGCTGCCCACTGCTCACCAAGGGAGATGGTTAAAAGCAGACACATTTTGTTTTGTGCTATGCTGCAGTGGTTCACAATGACAATCACTTCACTTTTACTTTCACTAAAACCACAAAAACACTGACTAATTCATATGTGTGAAGTATCGCTTGCTTCACTGTATGATAATCAGAGCCCTGGTCAATGGTTAAAGCTGCCTACACTTCCTTAGCTTTCTCAGTCAACACACAGCATCCAAACCTTTTTAGGATTTTGCAAAGGGAGCATCACTCGCTTCACTCTCCCTAAATGGTTCTCCCGGGACAACGGGCAGAGAGGACAGTGGTGGTGGACCAACCTATGGCAGGCGGCGAGCCCACTAATGCGCAACCAACAACGCTGCATGAAACCAAAGATACACAATAAATCAACTTAGGTGTGGTCTTGGCAGACAGAAGTACACACTGGCGTCACAAACATGGGAACACATTGCAACGCAGGGTATCTACAGCTGATGAGTGACAGGGAAGTGAGGACACAACATAACATAAATATGCTTCATACATGGAATGACAAACACTTAATTTGGGGAGTGCTTCAACATAGTGAGCTATTGCCACCTGGTGGACACCAGGGGCACCCTGGCGTCACAGAATCTCCCCCACTGCAGGGGCTACTCTGGGGCGCTCAGGCCACAGTCCCAAAAGGCGGGGGCCAAAACCATGTTAACCTAGCTATTGTGCCGTTGAGGTCTGCTTCGGGCAGCCGGGAACAACCAGGTATGCCCGAGAACTCTGAGACCCTCATATCCCTCACTGCCAGTTGGGAGATTCAACAGCGTTTCACAGGGTGGAGAGCTGGTTCCTGTAGGAAAACAGAAAGGGGACAAGGAAGGGAAGAAAGAGTAATTCAGCTCCGTTCCCTGCTGGAACAACAGGTGAGGCCAGGACAAGGTGGCACTGGCTGCTGCTTGCTCTCAAAACAGGGTCTCTTTGGGTGGTGCCGGTGTTTCCGGAGTTCGAGTCTGGGCCAACTGCCAGACCCCTTCGGTCGGCGGCATTACTTAGGTGGTCAAGTTGGCAACGGTGTGTTGCAGCTGGCTGGCTGATGTGGTTCACTCTGCACTCTGACAGCAGCAAGGTCCACCTGAACTTGCCCGCAGGCTGGGCACGCTGCTATCCAGAAAAGGAGAGCTGGAGCTGGTGAGGGCCAGGGCATCAAACACCGCATCTGCAAACACAGATGCAGGGGGGGTTAGGAGGAAGCAGGAGACTTGGCACAGGCACCAGTGATGAGTATACTGGTGTTCACTGTGGCTGTAGTGACAAAAGGCTCAGTGCCCAAAAATATATTGCCATTTAAGGCACTGACAGACACAGGTACACACTGGCATAATGACAGCATAATGACAGCCCTTATCCAGAGCGACTTACAATCATAGTTACAGGGACAGTCCCCCCCTGGAGACACTCAGGGTTAAGTGTCTTGCTCAGGGACACAATGGTAGTAAGTGGGATTATGAACCTGGGTCATCTGGTTCACAGGCAAGTGTGTTACCCACTAGGCTACTACCAATAATAACACAAAGCAAAACTGGGTTAACTTAAAGACACTTCCTAACACATGGGTATTCAATACATTAATTTTCATTCAGTGAATTTATTTAAATTAGCCTCTAAATGTTGGCAATTTTTGGATACAGGCCAGCTTGGAGAGTGCCATCCTTATGAATGCTTGTGAATGTGTGCAAACCATAATTGTTTCAATGCATTTGCATTTTTCATGCTAGGAGACCAATCTCCTACACCTTCTCTGGAACTTCACATGCTTGAGGCATCTTAGATGTCTCAACTAATTGTACATGGTCAAGTACAACACAGTCCAAAATGGTTCATGTATAGCTGCTGCTGGAAGCATTTCTAGGAACATGCAATTCCCAGCATTGATGCTGGTGGATTTAATATATATGACCATGATAGACCATGCCACTTCAGTTGCCAAATCAGTTATCAGGAGGACCCTTTAACAGCAAACATATTGTTTGCACACTCTTCCCATTCTTGTTTCTGGGGGGTTGTACTTTATTGGAACATTGTGTCCCAATGTGACTCGGAAAAACAATATCATTTTAAAGTGACTTTCTCCAAATCTCCTCTCACAGAATTGGTCTTCCAGGATTAGCAAAGCAAAGAATGACAGGTCTCTACAAATAGCAGGTTTCTGGTGTTGCATGCAATATGGTGTGCACATTCCTTCTTCAGTGTGGATTGTCTCTCATCTGCAAGCACACACGGATATGCTGGGTGTCTTTATTTCCAAGTTACTTTATGTCTAGGTTGCTTTGTGTGTTCTTTATCCACAAAATAACATACGCTATGTATTTGTTTGTATAAGTTTGCTTTCCTAGAAGTATGTAATCAGAAAGGAGTTCATGTGAAGTGAAAAAATAATTTACTGTTGGCCATTCAGTTTATATCTGGATCAATTTGAAGTCAATTTTAATACCTATTAATAATTACATTTAAAATAATTAATTTTTTATGTTAACAACTGGATGAAAGAGTTGACCACTCATAATTGGGAGCATGAGAACACAACAAATCCATCCATTTAAATTAGTATTAAATAAAGCCAATGTGAACAAAAGATTATATATTTTAATAGTTTGTTAAACATCTTTGAGAATTGTTTTTAAAGACATAATGTGGGAAATAATTAATCTTAAGGTCATGGTATCTGATAAAAAAAAAAAACTGAATCACATACAATATTAAAATAAAAAGATTTTAATAATAACACATTTTCAATTTAATTGGCCTGGCAAAAGCATATTCTATTTGTTTTGTTCTCAGGGTCTTCATCAGCATCTCTGTGTAGAAACAGAACAATGCAAACCAAACAAACTATGCAGATAAGGGGTTCTGGCAGAACAAAAATGCAAAATGAAAAATTTGTTGCCTGTAAATGTGTCCCTCTGTGTCGATCTGCGGCAGAGCAGCCTTCGGAGATGATTGATTGGTGACACATTGAAAGTGAAGTGATTGTCCTTGTGAAGCACAGCAAGCACAGCACATGGTGCACACAACGAAATGTGTCCTCTGAATTTAATTGAGTAGTGGGCAGCATTGAAAGGCACCCAGGGAGTGGTATGTGGGGACGTTGGTGCAGGTTTCCTTTTGTTTCTCTGTTGTACACTAGGCAAACTGGCACGGGATGTAAGTGCAAAAGTAAAACATCTTATAACTTTATTTTCCAATTGGTCACTTAACATTATCTGAAAAAAACACACACACAAAACTTCAAATAACTTAATTTGCCATACATATATTGCTTTATTTGATATGATCAATAGTCTTGAACTGGAATGGGATGCAGTCACTAATAATGAAAAGTGCAAACGTACATACTCATTCATATGCAAAATACCGACATTAATATTCTAAATCCATTCTTCATACAAATCACTTAAACAGTGATTTGGGCGCAGACAAACACTTGAAGCTTGGCTACAGCATATGTACAGTTTGAAATGCATTGCTATGCATTGAATTGATGTTATAGAACTTTCTGTGCGGTAAATTTTACAAGTGAATGTGGTCTGGTATTTAGTCGACCAAGAAAGAAACTGCCCCTGTGTAATGACGCATTATGCACTGTTAATCAAGCATTATTATAGCAAGCATGACGGTTTTGTGTTACTGGGAAGGTCTTTACATTCTTTCTTGGAATTCAGCACAACAGACATCTTATTATTTGAAATGATATTTTATGCAGTCACGAATGCAGTAAATAGACGGATGGTCTATAGGTCTTAAGCCAAAAAGCCTCGTAATGGCATTTCTCCTTATCTTTATCTGTATCACTTAATGCGCCGGACTCCTACAGCCCCCCAGATATCTCGGACGTCACGCCTGCCAACGTTCAAACAAGCCACTTTATCGGAGCGTGTCAGCAAGCCCACTGCACAGACAAGTCATGAAAAATGAACTTCCACCAGATCTATAAATCCTCCATGACTGTGTGGCTGTGGCAGCCTTTATCTGACCAGTGAGGTCTTCAGGAAAGGATTTCACTTAGGTGGAGTGAAGAGGGAAAGGATGGGGGAGGGGGAAATACACGTTTGACTTCCCTGGTCGTAGGCAGCTGATGAATAGTTTTAACTGGGAGTTTTTTTTAAAAGAGCAGCTTCTTCTTCATCCAGTGCAATCTCAACACCGAGGGAAAACAGGAACGAGGGATGTAGCAGGGCGAGCGTCATGGCTGACAGTAATTAACGTATAATAGCTGCTTATCAGCAGATTATAGCATACGCCATTTTTTTCCGTCTGCTTATACGTTCTACAGCTCCTTTCATTCCAACGTTGTCTGAAACGGCCCCAGCTTTGTTCCTCCAACAAGGCACCACGGAACACATCGGAACAATCGCAATTCAGTCGCCTCTCTTGTTTCATAAAACGAGCCATTGGACGACCATCAGAACTGCCAAAAAAAAGGGCCACGGCGAGAGGAGCGCTGATGGGTTCCTTTGTTGTGGGGGGGCGTAATTGTGGCCGCGCGGTTCACCGACGTTTACCGCAGCGTTGTAAGACAGGCCGGCGATTTGGGCATGAAATGCTGCCACTGGGGGAGCGAAAGGGATGTTAGCAGCACTTAAGCTTTTCTGGCCGGGTCACAGTGGACCACCACCTTTTTTCCTCGTTTCATATGCCTTTCTTATTGGATGGAAGTCATTTTTTTACACTGATGAGATCATTTAAAGAGACTGTTTCCAACAATACACCTTTTAGAGGCTGTGGAATTCTCTTCTCTTTTTTTATCGAAATGAGCAAGTTTACTTTGTAAATTACCAAAAGTCATGCTGAATCAAGAAAAAAAAAAACTCTTTATCACGGGCAGTAATTTGGTTTTCACTCTGATTAAATGTGGCCACAAATGGGTTATTTGATGAAAAAATCCTTAACAGACTAATAAGATCTCTCCGTTCTGTTTTGCATTCTGCAGTTGTCCTAGGCTGACGTGATTCGTTTTATCAGCATTTCCCCCTTCAAGCGCTCAGGTGTTTCTTGTCCTTGTCCACCGTTTTCCTGGTCCTTGCCTGCAGCCCGCCAGAGCCGACGCCCGAGAAAGAGAGAGAGACTGAGGTGCGACCATAAATGGTAGCGAGTCAGATGAAAACCTGTGTTCCTCTACCCCACCCAGAGCTCCTGTCCGCCTGCCACGAGCTGCACTGCCGCTACGGCTGCATCATGACCAGGAACGGGACGTTCTGCTTCTGCGCCGACGGCTTCGAGGTGGGAGACGACGGCAAGAGCTGCAGAGGTACGTGAAATGGATGAGTCGCCCAAAGCTGCCAATGAGAGCCTCCGGTCCCCAGGGTGTCCTCTCTCTCACCTCACTCCCGGCCCCGGCAACCTGACACGCAGCACCGACTCCCTCCCTAGGTGCTGGAGGGTGTTTTCGGGGGGTCTTCGCTCAATTTATGCGGTGTCTCATTTGTACGATGTCAGGGCGGCTTATTTCCCTGGCGTGTAGTTTTTGCTGGTTGGTGAAATGTTCACCTTTCAGACGCCATTCCTCTACAATTTGGTTTGGCTAAATCAGCCTCCGAAATGATGTTAATCGTTATTTTATTATTTTTTTTAACGTGTTAAAACATTTCCTGCTGCTAATCGCCAGCCATGGAGGCAGCGCTGACGGAACGCCAGAGGCCTTAAAAGGCGCCGAGCCCCTGAGGGTGAAACCGGGGCTGGGTGGGTGTGAGGTGCCAGTGCTCGGAGGGCTCCGCACGGGGGCCACATTAAGTAGGGCTTTATGTATTTGGGTCAGGTTTGAGCACACCTAATTTGTCAAATAACTCTTCCTTCCTTTCCCCCCGCGCAGACCATGATGAATGCGCCGTGTACGGATCCTGCAGCCAGGCCTGCATGAACACCTACGGCTCGTATAGATGCAGCTGCACAGATGGGTACGCCCTGCAGGCTGACAGAACATCCTGCAAAGCCAAACATGGTAAGAGCGTGATGAATTAATAACACAACATCTGCATAATTCCTCCCCATATTTATGCATACAACCAGTGGCTACTTGTTTTTTTTCTTTCAGCGGGTTTTATTTTAAGTAGTCTACACGCTAGGAAATCACCTTACGTGTCAGAACATAGGCAGCAAGATGAATATGCTGAGAACTGACCTACTGTTTATCTGAAACAGCATGGTGTGACTTAAATGTTACAGCCTTGATAAAATGACACCTGAAATGAATGCACTTTGTAACCATTTTTCTTGTGCATCATACAGTATTTCAGTGAATAAGATAAAACATAGATGCCTTGTAGACAGTTAATGCCTTAAAATTATCTTTAAACAAACCTACAGGGTGGGCCATTTATATGGATACACCTTAATAAAATGGGAATGGTTGTGACATTGAACACATTTTATAAGTGGTCAGAAACTTGTAAATAACACATCAAAATTTGATGTGTCACATGACCCTCTTCCTTTTGAAAAAAACAAAAGTTGGATCCAATGGCCGACTTCAAAATGGTCACCACCCATGGTCACCACCCATCTTGAAAAGTTTGCCCCCTCACATATACTAATGTGCCACAAACAGGACGTTAATATCACCAACCATTCCCATTTTATTAAATTGTATCAATTTAAATGGCCCACCCTGTATATCTTAAATAAAAAGTCTACTTTAAGCTTTTATAATTTTATACAATTTTTCAATATGTCTATCATAGTCCATATTAACCTAACTAGGCTGCTTTACTCTGCAGTCAGAAGTAAAACTGGCAAAAATAAATGATGGCAGCCTTTATTTTAATTGTGGTTACCATGGATTCCTCCCTACATCACTTTGCTCAAACTAATGACAACTTTACGCATAGTCAATAACAGAGACGTTGTAGTGGTCCATTCTCTGGGTGGCTCATAGTCCATTGTATACCTCAGTCTTAAAGACTTTTCATCTTTTTATATTTCTTGTGCAGAAGTCATCCGATGATATGGGCAGCATTTGAAGGACCCTTTTCAGGCGGTCTACGTATCCTCTGAAGCATTCTACGGATGAATGGAGACATACACTGAAATTAGTTGTTAATTGCCAGGAATTGGACCTTCAGCATGATCTTACCTCTGGTGGTACAGAGTGGAATGATAGGACTAGCTGATTCACATGCAAAGCTTTTATATATTTATTTTCATTTATTCACAATTCACTAATTAATCATTTCAGTAATTAATTTTTCTTTGGTTTAAAGTTAAATGTTCAGTACAGGCCAAAAGTTTGGACACACCTTCTCATTCAATGTGTTTTCTTTATTTTCATGACCATTTACATTAGTAGATTCTCACTGAAGGCATCACATCTATGACTGAACACATGTGGAGTTATGTACTTAACAAAAAAAGGTGAAATAACTGAAAACATGTTTTATATTCTAGTTTCTTTGCTATGATTACTGCTTTGCACACTCTTGGCATTCTCTCGATGAGCTTTAAGAGGTCGTCACCTGAAATGGTTTTCCAACAGTCTTGAAGGAGTTCCCAGAGGTGTTTAGCACTTGTTGGGGTCCAGCTCACCCCAAACCATCTCGATTGGGTTCAGGTCCGGTGACTGTGGAGGCCAGGTTGTGTCCAAACTTTTGTCCTGAACTGTATACATGAGCTACCTTTTAATAACGGTCTAAATCCAGATTTCGGCGAAATCTGCTGCATTGCAGCAGGATTGCTTAGTGGCGTGGGAACCTGAATTGCCCGTGAGTGAGATAAGCAAAGACACCGGGGATTAGGCAAAGCATGAGTTTTACAGCCAGGCAACCCTGAAGGACAGCCATTCCCTAACTTTATCAGCGCCTCTCAATGATTGCCCGCCTAATGGTAACAGCCTGTAGCTGCTCATCTCCCGCAGTGAGAAATCCAATCAAGTTTATCCTGAAAATCTGTGCCCGTTGTAATAGGGCTTTCAAGGCATGGGCCGCAATTTTGGGACAAATTCTTGTCATTTTTTTCATATGAATGTGGAACAAGGGTCTTTAATTGCACCATAAAAAATCGTACATGAAGATATAGTTCCAAGGTGTGTCCCAGGCACGATGAGAAGTGGGGGACATTTACATGTCATTGAAATTCTAGCCAGTGGAGTTCCTGTCGTGTCCTGGCGACATGAACTGCTTCAAGGAAAGTGCACTTGTTACCCAACTCCCTCAGTCGGTTCCTTGAAAGTCGGCGTCATTTGAAGGTGTTTTCTTCTTTATTTTTGACATAAAGACATCACATGCCCTTGTATTTTAATTGGTCCTCTGCACCACGGGTCGGCTGCATACGTATTATAAATTGAATGGGACGTGAGGGACAGTGCGCGCCGCGGAAAACAGCTCAAGGCGCAGCACACCTTGCTGATGCAAGTAACACCAGCCTTGCTTTTAATCAATGTGACTGGTTTCCTACTAGGAATAAACTGAATATCATTACCCATAAACTTAACTGAACCCCATGCTCACCTACATTAATATTAATTTAGCAGAAAGAGGTTGCGGCGCAGAGGTAACTATGGGGTTTCCATTAGTTGTAGAACCTCATGCATATAAATTTAAACAGATTCCTCACTCCCTAGCCATCGGATAAAGACTGGCAGATGATGAAAAGCCATTAAATGTGCACATGTTTAATCGGATTGTTTTGTATTATTGATTTATTTATTCAGAAAGTCTTCGAATGCACGGAGAAAGGCATCGCTACTATGTGTCCCAGTGCTAATGAGGGTGCGCTGTGATGTGCTTTATTACCTTTAAAACATGCCAGCATTGCACTGTCATTCATTAATTGTGCTTATTTATTGTGTTATTCCACTCTTTGAGAAAGTTATACGTCCTGTGTGCATTTCCTGCACTGAATGTTTGGGGTCAGTGTTTCTAGCTTGCTGGATGCATGATGTGTCTCATGGGAATTTGAATAACTGTATAGTTTTGCATCTGTTTTTTAATCATATTGTACCCGGTGCTTTTTATATGAGTATATGAATTATTTACAGAGAGGGGGGAAACTGTATAAATACACCTTTTTTCCCGTTTTTGACATTTGAATGCATATGCCTTGTCAGCCAATGAAAACGAGCAGTGGTATTGTAGAGAGGGACAACTTGATGGATTGCCTTTGCTAGGGTCCTAGCCCACCATTGAACTTTTCTTCTGGATGAATTATGGCATCTGCTTTGGATGAGGTGTCAGGAACAGATCTTTTCCTGTCAAGAAAACTTTAATCCCAAAAACATTGTTGTCTGAAATACAGAATTACTCAGTAGCTACCTCAAAATACGGCAGTTGGTTTCATTTTCTCTCAAGCCTTAGCAAATATCTTACAAATAAGTATGTGCATTTTTTTTTCTCCAAATGCTTTGCCATTTAGAGCCCTGTTTCTATCTAAACAGCTAAAATGTGCTAAATCTAGAACTGGTACTGTTTAAATGATTTAGCATTGTACATTTTATGCACACAGACTGTGTTTACATGCTAAGAGGTTAGGACAAATAATTAATATTAGAATATTATTCTCTTTCCTGACTAAAACAAGACCATTCATGTAGAAAGTGTTGATTTAAAAATCTTATATTGACTCAAGCTTCTTCTCTAATGGTTTGTTGGGATTATTATTTAGTTCCACAACTCACAATAAATAGTTTTTAAGCCTGCATATAGAGCCTATATGTTTAATATTTTATGGAATTTTTGTATTACTTGCATATTTACCGCCGCTGAATTAGGGTATTATTCATGCTGGAGTTTTGGTTGTTTCCAGAAGTTATAATGATTTCTCATTCCTCCCCCTCAGTGCCTGGCGAGAGTCCTGCAGTGCTCCTGATAGGAAGCTCAGACAATATTATGGTCACACACATAAACGGGTCCACTCTTCAAACTCTCCGGCGTCTGGACACAAATGGGACTCTCAGCTTGGATTTAAACGCCAACCAGGAATCAGTGTGCTGGGTCACATCCACCGAGTCGAGCGGGCGGCTGCGATGTGCGCGGCTGAAGAAACTTAGTGGCCTTTGGGGAGACCGGGAAATCAAGACAGCACAAAGCCTGCAGAGTAAGTCACCAGAGCATGACAGTTATGGTGGCAGCGGGCTTAAACACCAATAGAGAAGCATGCTTCTAACAAAGACTGACCAATGGATCATAAATTGCCCATTGCTGCAGCAAGGACATTTTGAATCATCGAATTAATTCTCTGTGAAAAATAAAAATAAAATAACTTTTGCCGCCTTTTGATTAAAATTATTACACATGTCCATTGGTGTAGTGCAGACCATTGACATGTTTAGAAAATTTTACTGAGTATGCTATGATTTTCTTTCATGGTCGTGAATTCTAAATGTACCAGTGCCTTTTTCTAGTGTTCATGCTCATGCTTTATTTACATTTACATTTACAGCATTTATCAGACGCCCTTATCCAGAGCGACTTACAATCAGTAGTTACAGGGACAGTCTCCCTGGAGCAATTTAGGGTTAAGTGTCTTGCTCAGGGACACAATGGTAGTAAGTGGGATTCGAACCTGGGTCTTCTGGTTCATAGGCGAGTGTGTTACCCACTAGGCTACTACCACCCTATCAGGCCTCACACACATGAAGAATTTACACCACTGGCCATTCCACGTTCTAGTGTCTAGCTCAGAGACACAATGATAGTAAGTGGGGTTTGGCAGCTGTAATTTAACATTACCAATTCAGATAATTTCTGGAAACCTAATGGAATGACAGAGTTTATATTGTCACATCCTCGTCTAGGGGTGTAGAGGAACGTGACATGTAGAGAGACTCACAAAGGCTAACAAACAGTACAAAAATGAACTTACTGTGAGGCTATACAAGTAACCAACAAGACATTCACCACAAATAAACACACACACTACAGAGGCCTAACAAAGGGAGGGAGGGGCAACAAATTCTACACAGAGCAACCTAATCAAAACTACACAACCAAACCACAGGGCAAGATCTCTAGCAGACCTGACGAAGACAGTCGGAGGTCTCCTTTTAAAACTTGTGGCAGCCAATCACTCAGCAGCAGGCGGAGCCGGTAGGCAGGAAACTCCTCCCACTACAGCAACCTAAAAGACAAAGACACACAAAAACAGAGAGAGAGAGACATACACACAAAGGTGGAAACATACGGCCTGACAACATCCGGACATAACAAAATGTATGAAAGTAAAGATTCAGGATTTTTCTTTGTAACCTTGGCAACCAGTGGTTTGGTAACCACAGTAACCAAGGTTGTTGAGTAACCATATTAGGGTTGGTTAGGGTTGGCAGCCAGGTTCTTGTTTTTTTTTTTTACATGACAGCAAGGATTCGGTTAGTAATTTTTGGTTTGCAATTATTGCAATACGGGTTTATTTTTGGTAACCGTAATTGTGTTGTGTAAATAAAAGAGGATGCATTTTCTTTTGTGACTTTTCTGTAAGACACATCCAATGTTGTAAACAGGGAAGAACATAATCCCTCAACATTACAAATCAACTCAGCTTTACAAAGCCATGATTGTGTACGCAATGCATGAACATCAACTGAATCCAGTGGTTCTCAAAGTGTTCCCATCATTAAGGAAATGTATAAGTATTAAATAGAGAAATGGCATCAATTGAGATCAAATTTATAAAATGTGGGTAATGGGAAACATTTTTTTTATATCGTGAGTCTTTTCCCCTGTTTTTCCTCTGTAGATATTGAGCAAATGGCAATCGACTGGCTCACTGGAAACTTCTACTTTGTGGATAGAGTGAGCGACAGGATATTTGTCTGCAGTGCTGATGGGGAGACGTGCATCACAATAATAAACCTTGACCTGGTGAACCCCAAAGCGATTGCCGTGGATCCGCTAATGGGGTGAGTATCTTTCGCTAGCGCTATCGTACGGGCCAATTGCACACTGCGGTAATGCTAATCAATCATCATTTAAGATGCTTAGGCTTCAGGAAAGGCATGTTTTGCAAGGTTTTCAAACATTCATAAAATGTGCTCAAATGTTCAACTAAATATTTGCTCTTACATCCCAGGCGTGTCTGGCTGTGTAATTTGCACTGCAGCCGCCGCTCCAGACAGCTCCTAGAGTCTGTACCATCATTAGTATTCAGCCATTTATCTTGCAACCTTGTGTCTAGAGTGCCCCTGCAGAATTCTCATTTTTGCAGGACTTTGACTGCAAAGAAAGATGGTGAAGGGCTCTGAAAGACTAGCGAGCTGAAGAGCAGCTTGGGGGGTGAGAATGGCAGAAGGATTATGTTAATCATTTCTGGTACCTACCAGGATATATGTGCTTACATTTTGACCTTAGATTCTGGTCTCCATGTTGAACTTGTCCCATTAAATCCCAGTGGCAGGCGATGGCACGGACATTTGAACGAGGTGCTCCTTTTTCCTTCGCCTCAGTAATCCACAGGTTTAGACCCAGACTCAACAAGGTCCATTAACAATTGCAGATGTCTAAAATTAAATAAACCTGCCTGGCATTGGATGTGTTTTCTCTGTCTGCATTGTTTTTCTGGAGTTTGTGAGCTCTTGTCTTGGCAGACAGTGCCCTCATGGAAACAGAATGACACACATTAAGACGCTTCAGCTGAGCTTCCCAGGCTAAAAGCACCCTGAGATGGCATAGACTGTCTCTGTTCACTGATAATCCAACTATTCCCCACCAAAACTTTTATTTTCTGTTGAGCATTGTTCTCTTTCATGTGGAAGAAAGTGAAGTGATTGTCATTGTGAAACACTGCAGCACAGCACACAGTGCACACAACGAAACATTTCACTCATGGTGAGCAGCCATAGAGGAGCAGTGGTGGCCGAGCGGTTATGGAAGCGGCCCCGTAATCAGAAGGTTGCCAAATCGAATCCCGATCGGCCAAGGTGCCACTGAGCAAAGCACCGTCCCCACACATTGCTCCCTGGGCGCCTGTCATGGGTCCCCACTGCTCAACAAGGGTTAAAAGCAAAGGACAAGTTTTTTCTGTCACCGTGTGCTGTGCTACAGTGTATCACAATGACAATCACTTCACTTTCATGACAGGCGCCGGGGAGCAGTGTGTGGGGATTGTACTTTGCTCAGTGGCAACTTGGTGGTTCGGGATTCGAACCACCAACCTTCCAATTATGGGTCCATCACTGCTGTTATGTTTTTGTTCATATTTTTTAGTGTGAGCTAAAGTGACCTTGAGATAATATGAGATATTAGTGGATGGTCAGCAAAAACTAAATCTTTCAGTTCTATTTCGGGTGTAGGACTGCTGAATTATAATATCATAATATTAAAGAAAGCAATTTTGCTTTGTGATAATTAACACCATTGACCTATGCTGATGAAATCAATGTGCTATGAGTATATTTGGAGAAGCAATTACAGAAATATATTTGTGAAAATAATGAAGATTAAAAAATTTAATTATTGAGCCTTTCATTATTTTTGTCTCGTTGAAACGAAACTGAAGTTGTCTAAAAAATCAAGTGGATGTGAGTAGGTCTGGGAGCTTAAGAAATCAACTAAAACTTGGCTTTTTTGTCCCTGCTCTTGAATAAACAGATTGAACACAGATAATCAAACACCTGCTTGTTATAAAATATTATTAAATTATTTATTCGATTTTTTTTTGTCTTGGGATATCTTGTTCAAATTAGAGAACAATGTTGAGCAGCAATATTATAATTTTTTTCCTCCTTTAGTTAGAGGGGGTGCATTCAGAGCCTAAATGCTCCCATGAACAGCAGGCCTCGTGCTGGGCTGCAGCTGCAAAAAATTCGACATTTCTTTTGTTTTCACTCCATTGCTTTGGGCTGACAGACCTCTCCTGCTCTCTCAGCCTCCCTCACACAAACATCTGTAACCATGTCTGACCAATTAGAGAGCAAGAGCAGCTGCAGCATAGAAATCCAGGCTCGAGAACCAACTTCATTCACTTTTCAAGGCCCCTGGTACACTAAACTCACCGCCTACCTTCCTGCCCTGACAGGAACTGGTGTATGCAGTCACCTCCAGCCAGCAGTAGAGGCATTCTGTCTTCATCAGCGAGATAATCATGTGTCTGATTGTAGAGGTTCCAGCATAGTGCAATACTCCTACTGCAATAAAGATGGGTTAGGAAAAGGCAAAATGTGTATGAAGCAACTAGAAATTAATTCTGAAAAAAGGCTTATTAGAATACATTGGGGTTTTGATATGGTTATTACATCTTTATGCTAATTGTTTTCTAATTATCTACTACAATTTAGTTTTGAAGTACTATATAACAATGTTCACAAATGTCATTGTTACCAGTTCACCAATCACAATGCTTGAAATCAAGCTCTGAAGAAACTTATTCATCTAACATATTCCATCATAGTCTCCATAACCAATGGTGATTTGATTGGTATTGAACTTGATTAATCTTGGTTCAACTGGTATTGAACTTTGACTGGTATTGAACTTGATTAATCACCTGCAGGACAGCACTGTACTTGCTTTACAAAAGTTGTGTGTGATTGCATAACCTTGCTGAAGGTCCTGCGTTCACTCACTGCTCTTGTTGTGCTTACATAATGTTCCGCTACGAGGATTCCTCGTGTGTTCTGCCCCACCAGTCCAACATTCTCGCTTGCTGGTCCAGAGGTCTTGGAGAGGGCATTAGCTTGTGTGTCCAAGTGATTGGCAGAGAAGCTGGTTCAGTTCTTTTGGTGTTTGATTGGTAGTGGAGTGGATATTACAGGCAGTTCATCAAAATTCAGCCCATCATGTTCACTTCCAATTACTGTTTCTTCTCACCCTCGCTCTTTTCATGATTAATTTGTCGTTGGTTTTGGCAGGGTGGTGGAGGTGTAGGAGGCTGTAGGTGGGCAGCGGTAGCCAGAGCTTCTGTTTCTAATGTTTCAGTCGAGCTCAGAACTGTCAAGGGTCATTTCATGCACTCCGTGGTTTTGGTTTCAAAAGAGCTTTTCAGAAGTCCTTGAGCGGAGAGAGGGCATGTGAGAAAGTCTGGAAAAGTAAAATACAATAAAAACAGCAGTTTCTCAGCAAGAAATGCTGTTTAACATGATAAAGTTCGTCATCGCCTTTGTGCATCACATATATTTCTCCAGAGAAATTAGGGCCCTTTGAAAGGCAGGGGTAGTTCTCATGGTGCTAATTAAATTCTGGTTTGTAATCTCTGACTCTTTGGATTCGGAAGTTGTAAACTCGGCTGTGCAGACCTCCTGTTGGCAATATGGTGTGTTGTGAATGTAGGAATCTGGGTGCTTTTCTATGGTTTGACTAGATTTTTCCTGCAAACCTGATCAAATCTCATCAAGGTCTTACTACTTGTAGTGATTTTGGTGAACACATATTTTCAACCAAAGGAAGGATAAAACATCTGTAAAATATTTTAATAATTCTAATAATGTGATGTCTGAATGACAACTGCAAATCTATATTACTTAAGTTTAGAGTTTAAGTGTTCAATTTTCCTTAATTCAATTTGAAGCATTTTTAGGGCAGAATAAAAATGCATTATTGATACACCGAAAATGGCTTCCACTTCATAATGCATTTCAGGAGGACAAATTGCTGTTCTGATTTATTACCATAACCCGGCAGTGTTTGTTCAATTGTTAAAAGCTTGGAAAGGTGCAATTGGAAACTGGCCAGTGCATCGTTACAAATATCATGTACGAGGAAATAATTGAATGTGAAAATTCTAACCCTGGATATTGGACATTTTGAGACCAGGACGCAAACAGCCAGTCTGGAATTTTGTTCACTACACAAGCTAAGTGGCTGGTTGGAGCAAAGTCCCAGTCTGGATGTCTATGTTCTGATCTTAAGATGACCATTATTTTCCACATGTTCCTGCTTGATTTGTGTGTAAATCTCGCCCCGTCTTCCAGCACGCTCTTCTTCACCGATTACGGAAACATGGGGAAGGTGGAACGCAGCAACATGGACGGCACCAACAGGACCAGGCTTGTGGATTACAAAGTGGAGCAGCCAACAGGGCTGGCGCTGGATCTGGTGCAGAAACTAGTGTACTGGGCCGACGCCTATCTGGATTATATTGAGGTTGTGGATTACAATGGAAGGAACAGGCACACTATCATCCAGGGGACCAAGGTGAGTGCCAGATATCACAATGCAGGCCTGATTGAACCGACAGGCTCAGCCCTGCTCATACTCACATGCTCATTGGAGACAAAACCACCACCGTGCAATGATTGCTGCTGTGAATATTATCTTGGGTAAAGTTCCTGAAACTCATTTTTGGACAACTGTGCGGAAGCTAAAGAGAACAGACATTGTCTGTCTAAGGTGCTAAGGGTTAATTAGAGCCCAGTAACCAGATAAAATGAAATGTGTGTGTTTTTTTTTGGTGTCCCAATTTCACAGGACTGGTCGGTGACTAATTAGTCCTAATGAATACACCGACTCTGGATGAGGTTGCACTAAAAGGACTCACCATTAGAATATATTTTTTTCCTCAAGTGCACTTATGAGACTGATAATGAGGGATTATTATTATTCAAAAGTAGTCCTCTGCAGAATAACCCTGTGTCTCTCTTAATTGTATGAGGAGGCTAAAGGGACCAGGGAAAAAAGCCAGGGCTTATTGTACGAGTACAGGTGTTCTTGGCTTAATGGTGCTCATCAGCGTGAGCCCACAATGCACTGCACAAGAGACGCTAACGCATTTCATTTCCATGGCAAGTGAGGCTTTTGCTCTATACTTGTCTGGTATGTTGGTGATCTGTCATATCCAACATCCTACAAAACAAGACATTTTAAACTTGAATAGCTTTTGACAGATTCTTTCAATGAAAAGTAACAAAATCTTGCTGTATTTTGCTCTGTAAAGTGTAATGGTCCAAAATGACGTGTGACCCATGTTACGTGCTAGGGTTAAAACAAAGAATTGTGGGTAGGAAAAGAAAGAAGCGCGTGAGAGCGGTGCAAGCACTCTGTGTCCTTTATAATAAACCAAAACCACAGCCAGGTCCAAAAACCCAGTCTGGAGTCGGAGTCGAGCTTCCACATTCACTTAGGGCTCGGACTGACAAGACGAGCCCGCTGCGGAGCAGACAGTAATGAGCTGGCCGACGCTCCCCAATAATAGTTCGTTAGAACTGGTATTACAGTTCATTAGTCTTTAGGATATTATGGACACTGTCACAACATGATTGCATGCTACCTGGCATCGAGCTTGCAAATTGTCACGCGATTATGCTGCGCCGTTGAAACGGGGTGACGCGACTCCTATAAAAGGACAAGATGGCCGCCTCCCGTTGCTCAGTCATTGAATGCCTTCTCGCGATTCAAAGACCCGGCTCTACTCACCTCGACTCAATGTAAGGTTGTTCCATTCCTTGTCTGTTCTCCTGTCCTGCCTCCCTGCCTTCCCATTCCTTGTCTTCTCTTTTTCACGAGCGTTGACATCCGTGGATGTTGCAGCTTCGGCTGACCTCACGCTCACATTTTTTTACTTCAAAAGGGTGCTGGTGTTGCAAAACCAACTCTGCCGTGGTTGTTTAACTTTGCTGGTCTGGAACCTAGAGCCAATTCATATACTGATTCTCAACTTCAGCATAAGGTATCAATTGCACATGGACTGAGTGTAAGAGTGTTTGCTGGCTTCTTTACAGTTCCCAGTGTCAGTTCCCTAGTTTGAACTATAGCTGTGTTTGAAAAAAGCTAAAAAAAAAAATAATAATCTGTTGCCGGTGCTGAGTGAGCTGCCTTTGCATATTGAAATACACCCTCAAGGCTTGTAGAATCGCTAAACAGATGTGTTCATGTGTGGCCATGTTAGTTTTGTGTAGCAGGCATGTGGCTCCCACTGAGCCCTCAGGTCAGTGGAAACTTGGCTTCTTTGGAGGTTTGGGTTTGCCTCTTCTCATTCATAGAGGTAGGATAATCTGATAGTGAAATTCTTATGGCAGTACAAACACTTTTGGCCAGGTTTAAACAAAAAAAAAAAAAAATAGATGGCTGTCAGGGGCAGATTAAGGGTATGATGAGCATTAGGGGTGTTATTTATAGTTGCTCAGTACATGAGGGGCAAACCAAAAGGATTTTGAAGCATAAAGACAGAGCCTAATAGAGTATGTTGAGGCATTAGAAAAATACAAATAAATTAGTAATATCTAACTATAATAATGTTTTGGGATATTTTTTTGTCCTTTGACACAGAGTGAAAATTCAGACACATCCTTGAAAGGCTATGTTAGTTGTGGTTTTTCCGCTCTTTTCCTTGGTCGCTGTCTGTCTGGTTGCCTGCTCCTGTTTTCGACGTGGTTTCCCCATCCGCCAGTGAGACCAAAGCCCAGCGGATTTGTCTGTGCGTTTCCCGTCAACAAGGTTCACCAGTCCCTGTCCGCCTCCACTGGGGGTGGAGAGTGTCACCGCCGTAAACGCGGTACAGGGCCTGTGTCGGTACGGTGGGCGCGGGATGTCCCCCGAGGAACGTGCACTCGGTGTGACCCTGCCGTTCTACCAGCGTTCACCTGCACTTCCTGTGCCCTACACAACCTGCCACTGGGCTCTTTCCACAGGAAAACATGGCTGTTATGGCTCTGGCCTTCATTAGCATTCACATTACACCAAGCACAGATGTCTATCAGCGAGGCTGTCACCGGCACCAGACCTCAAAATGATGTTCAGCTCAGCGAAGCATCCTGCAATGTTACGCAGGATGTCGTTTTTTAAAGTGGAGCACCAGCATGTTCTATGTTGAATTTAGCGTATCTCATGGGGCTTTAGGACAGACTCTGCTCTTCGTTTTTAGGTTTCATACCTTTATGGATTATCCGTGTTCGAGAGCTACTTGTACGCCACCCACTCGGAAGACTCAAAAGGATCCATGGTGGACATCCTACGCATCCATCGTTTTAACGTCACAGATCCAGAGACGCTAACCAGTGTGGGGAACTCGAGAGTCGTACACGTTTACCACAAGCTCACACAGCCTAAAGGTAAATTAAAGTTCATGTTTTCACTGTACATGTTTTTTTTTTGTGGGTGTGTGTCTGACTTTGCCTCTTTTGCAGCCGGTGCAGCTTAACCTCCAGGAAAAAAAAAAACAAAAAAAACACACTTTAACAAGATCAGCTAAAATATCCAGCGTAGGCAAAAACTATAACCACATGAGAAAAGGCGGAAAGTTTGTCTCACTGTGGTAACCGTTGTGCATGAGCAGGCATTTTTTTCAAACATGCTAACTGTGAGTCTGTGCAATGGGAAAACATGTCTCTCTCTCTCTCGCTCTCTCTCTCTTTAGTAAAGGGCCACGCCTGTGAGAACGACCCCTATGGAAAACCGGGCGGCTGTTTCCACATCTGCCTGCTCAGAGGGAGCTACAAATCCCGGACCTGCCGCTGTCGAACGGGCTTCAGTCTGGGAAGCGACGGACAGTCCTGCAAGCGTCAGTTAACAGCGTGTTATTAATCATGATTAGCGCGGTGTTCTGCTTAATTGGGAGGGAAATGTGCCTATCTGGGCTGAGCTGTTTCACAAGACTTGGGTTCCATTCCTGGGTGCTCCATTTTTGTTTGGGTTTTGTCCACATGCGGGGGATGTAAAGATGGCAGAAACTCACTGTACAATATTACAATAACCCAGTTTGAGACCATGGCCTTGGAGGCTTGAGGCCGCAGCACTACTCGGATTGTGAGCATGCGAATCCAATTTTTTGATCACAGTGCGCATGACATGTCAAGTTAATTGGCCCTTTTTGACAAGTGGTCGGTCTGGGGGTTTGTTCCTCCTGCCCCCACACGACCTGGAACTGTACAAGTGTGTATAGAGAATGGATGGACTGATGTCTCCATCTGACTTTAAACAGGAAACATGATGAAGACGTTGACTAGTGATGCGCCAGTCGTAAATAGAATCAGAAGTGCGGCGCGGTAAATTGCTACATGATCTACTGCAGTGTTCTCTTGTCACCTCCGCTGGTTGGGAGGGTGGAATGGTAATTGAGATGGCGGCGTGGGTGACAGTGCAGCTGGATGGAGTGCATCGCGACAGAGATGAAGACGAGCACTTGTTGATATTGGACCGCCATAGGTGTGAATTATTGTGAGCATGATGCCATTGTAAGGGTCTGCTGCTTCAAGGTCCTGTCCAATCTATGGGCATTATGTGGCTGACTGCCAAGAGGGGAAGGAGAATTGAGACGCTAATGAGGAGTGCGGCGCTTCCCCGAGACGTGTCAGATTTATATCCCCGCCCAGATGTTCTAAAGACACCCCCTTTCCTTCCTCCCCCTGTTCCAGCGTAATGAGACTCTGTACTAAATGGCTCTGTCACCCGCAGTCACCCTGTTGTTTGATATCTGGGTCTCAAGTGTTTAATTGTCTCCGAGGTAGCCTGGCTTTTTCCTGCCCGGGATGATAAATGGAAAGGACGCCTGTGTGGTCTCGCCCACAGCGGGTTTAAGTCTCCTGGGTGGGGTGGCTGACAGTGTGCGAACGTTCCTTTCTCACCACCCCCCCCCTCACATTCGCTCCTCGTATCTCCGGGGGGGCGGTGGAGAGACCCCACCGCGGCACCTCCCTGGGCTCTCTCACATCCTGCCGTCATATCGAGTTATTTATGTCCCGTGCCTTTCCGTCCAACAGATCATTGTCACCTCGATTTTGCCGGCATGTGGCCCGACAACAGGAGATTCATTCATTTAAATCAAATGAATGTCAACAAAAGCTTCAATCAATAAAAAAATAACATTGTCAGCGTCTGATATATGAATCCCCATCACGCTAATTATTGTCCTGAGAGAGAAGAGTGGTTCTGATTGCTGCATCTATCACAGGAGATTCAGTCAGCCGCATTCTCGCCATAAATAAGCAACAAAAAGATCATTATTTCTCATGATGAATCAGGAAAATAACTGAAAACTTTTTTTTTTTCATTTTTATTGTTGTTTTTTTCGTCTGCTGCAGGACGGAAGACCGACCTCTTCCTGTTCTACGGCAAGGGTAGGCCCGGGGTCATCCGGGGCCTGGACATGAATGTCAAATCGAGCAGTGAGCACATGGTTCCAATCGAGGACCTGGTGAACCCGAGGGCCTTAGACTACCATGCCGAGACAGGCCATGTGTACTTTGCGGACACAACAAGTTTTCTGATTGGTCGGAACAAGATTGACGGAAGCAGCCGGGAAACGATACTGAGTGATGGTAATCAGCGTGTTGCTCACACACAGCTACTTAAGAATGCACTTATTACCACAAAACTAGCATGGTCTTTAACTTTTTTTTCTTGTAGACCTTGACAACGTGGAGGGCCTTTCGGTGGACTGGATTGGGAAGAACCTCTACTGGACCAATGACGGATACAGGAAAACCATCAGTGTGGCCAGACTGGACAGGGCCTCTGAAACCAGAAAAACTCTTCTGGAAGGAGACATGTCCCATCCTAGGGCTATTGTGGTGGATCCTCTAAATAGGTACAACCTTCAGATGTTACATACAATGTCTAGTGGGTAACACACTTACCTTTGAACCCGATAACAAAATGTACAGGTTCTCTATGCACTGCTTTTGTTTTCTGGAGTAAGTAAGTAAGTAAGTAAGTAAGTCAGCTAAAAATTCATCTCAACTCTCAATCCAAATCTCCAAATGTTATGCAGATCTGGGAAGAGTACAGCACTTACAGATGAAAGGATTTGTATTTCATATAACAAAGTTTTGTGGTTTGTTTGCTGATGTTTTGCCTGTTCTTAATGTTTATAAAAACTGCTGTTTCCCTGTTTTGGATGGCACGATGGTGCTTTCTGCTGGTGTTTATATGGTGCTTAGGAGAATTGTCAGTGGCACAGTGTCAAGATGACTGGACATGTCGAGGAAGAAGGACACATACGCACGATGTCACGAAACAGGGGTTTAATACATGGTGGACAGGACGAGGGAAACATCACCAAACAATGACCCAATGGTGAACAGACACAAACAAGGCAGCTTTATACAATCATACAAAGGTGAACACAATCAGGAACACAGGACAAACACAAAACTCCAAACTCCAGACCCGGAGTAGCCCCTACCGGACCGGACCATGACACACATGTATTTCTTCCCAAAGACCTCCATGATAGGTTATAGCTTCTGGCTCTGATCTGGATAAGAATATGATAGCATTTTAGCAGTGATATTAAAAAATTGCTTAGGATTTTAACAGAAAGAACTATAAGGCAGAAACAGCAATGTGCCCGCCCCATTGTTCATCTCACTATAATCTCACCTGTCCGGGAAAAGGAATCCTCATTACAGTCAGAATACAGACGTTAGTTCGCCCTCCTCGACGTCGCAGAGGCGATTCATCGGATAGTAAATGTACACAAGCAGTTGATTTTGTGGGTTAGCGGTGAGCTACCATGGCGCTGGCTGTTAAGGGGGTGAGTTTGATGGCCTGGGGCCAATCTCATTATCGCCCTCACTGGGTGCGAGGGAAACTCGTGGATCCAGAGGAGCCGGGGAGCTGCAGATAGAGGCTGGAGGAGATATGAGGAAACCGTTTCCCTGTTATTAAAAATACTCCCAGGCTCTGGGTGTACACATTATTAATGAACGGCTGCTCACCCGCTGTCGAGAGGTAGGGAAAAAAAAGCCTGTTTTTGAATTTCTGGAATTTAATTCCATTTAGGAAGTTTGCAAGGGTCTTGAGGTGCTGGAGTCTGTGCACATATTCTGCAATTCATTTGAGATAAAGCTTTTATTAATGGATTTGTTATAATTATGAGGAAGAAATGGCACCATTGTTTCATTAGTTTAGGTAATTATGCTTTCTGTTCAAACAGTCTCCTTTCAGCTTTGCATAATTATAAGTTGAATAAAAAAAAAAAGACAATAATAAATGATTTTACAATGCAATCAACGTGAATGGTCGGTATAATGCTAGATGTGCTGAATGCGGGTGTTTTGCTTGAGTGAATAATGAGAAATATTTCTGCGCTGCTCTTTGTTTGCGCGGAGATGATTATACATCTGGGTCTCGAGTGCCTTTGAATCCCACTCGTTACCAAGCGGCGGAGGCACACGCAGTGCAGAGGGAAGGTTGAGAGGGAGAGACGTCCGCCACTGGAGACACCGGGCCGTGTGAAGCAGCATGCGCCATGCTTCATCCCTGTGACTCTGACTCTGCTGTGACAGTTGCAAAAGGGAGGGCTCACGGGTCTCAATGTCAACCAGGCTTCCCTTCTGACCGCACCCATAACTGCAATACAAAACACTCCATGTTCCATTTACATGTTTATGCCACCCAAGGGCATGACGTTGCCCATTATTGAGGAGTGTTTTATGATCTTATGCACTTGCCACATACAATTAATTCACAATAATTCAAATGATTCTACGGAGGAGAGATTTGAATGGACATTTCATAACATGTTGTGCAAGTTATGAAATGTGGATAAATATTACAATGAAATTTTCAGAAGATATTTTAGGACACATTGCTCACCACATGCTCACTATTACACTTTAAACATTTAAAACATTTTAACAAAACCCAAGTCCAAAAGCTAAAAATCATAAATTGTGATGCAACTGCATTCAATAGAAGTTCTGTTCCGCTTTCTGTGTTCTTGATAGCCTCAGCTGCACATTTGATGTCAAAGTATACATAAATATATATTTAGATTTTTATTTTGGCAGCATATTCAGAGGTTCCAATTTCTACAATAGCATACACTATCAAGCAACAATATATTTCAAATATTCATGTGAACTTTAGCTGTATCCATCAAATATGAGGCTCAATAGTAAGCCTGTAGAGGGGTGGTAGCTTAAGGGGGACGGACCATATAGTGACAGACAGTTCTACTTTTTTCTACGTTTATAGATTTCCATTTAAGATGCTCATTTCATACTGCAGCTTTCTTATTGATCCATGAACAAGTCGTCATGTTCAATATATTTCACTTGCTGCCTGATAGCCAGCCTTCGTTTTCCCATCTCGCTCCATTTTATACCTCACATCATTTCCTCGACAGCCCTCGCAGTTTTTTGCGAATGGCAGTCGGAACCCCTCCTGTTTGCGTGCTGAATTATTCAGGGGGTCATGAAGACCATGCAGAGGAACACGGAGGGGCAGATTCACCCCTTTATCACATTCTGTTTTATGTACTGCACATGCAGCCCCAACTCCATCATTGATGAGGCTGAAACAGATTATGCAACCCCTGCAGAAGAACTCCTAGGCATCAAATCCCTTAAGCACAGTTACCAGAGAGGGGATCATGTCAAAATGTTGACCCAGTCACTTTTTTTTTTTACACGTCGGTCTAAGTAGCAGGTCTCATAAATACAGGAATAAGATATTTAACAATGAATCTAGAAAATGACAATACACAAATCCAGAAGGAGACAAGGGTCTGGAGAGCAGGGTCTGTTATGAGGACTTGGTTAACATTTTGAGGCAGTGTTTGTCTGTTGCTTATCTTGCTGGATAGCCAATTGTTTGCTTAATCAACGTATTTCCCTTAGGCTGAGAAAAACAGCTTGTTGTAAGGGCATTAGTTATATTCAATTAGACTAGAGCTTTGTATTAGCACCTCTGGGCCCTCTGAAATAGTCTCTCCCACTGTTTAACTGCAAATTACCTTTGAGAGTCATTATTCAGATGGGTCAAACCTGCAGACGTTTCTCTGCGGATGTCAGAAGACAGAATAAGCCTTTTTGATTTAAAATTTAATGTCTGAATTTCCGTAATAATAATAATTGTGCAATTGTGTGTGTCAGCTGGATGTACTGGACCGACTGGGAGGAGGACGAGGTGAACGACAGCATTGGCAAGATCGAGAAAGCATGGATGGACGGCTCCAACAGGCGAATTTTTGTGACATCCAACATGCTGTGGCCAAACGGCCTCACTCTGGACCTCGCCAGCAGCACCATGTATTGGTGTGATGCTTACTATGACCACATAGAGAGGATCTACCTCAATGGCACTGGGAGGATGGTGGGTGTGTTTAATACAGATGTAGAGAGATGATTGATTACTAATGAACTGTGTAAAAGAGCAATATGTAATGCTTAAAACATTTTAACATCTACATATTGATTTTGAAGAGATTTTTCCTGAAGTTACTTGTGCTGTCTTGCAATACCACTGCGATAGTGAGTTGCTATAGTGAAAGGAGTGGAAATGTGTAATTTTTTTTTTGGCTGGCAGAAGTGTCAATGTCTGTAAGAATAATGTATATGAACTTGCATATATTAATACAGATACAAATGTACTTTAAGGACAAAATGTACTTTTTTATCATGATACAAAACTGTAACTCAAGGTCATGATAGGAATATTACATGCAAAAAAATCATTTTTTAAATTAAATTAACCACCCTAAAAGTCATGATAGAAAAGTGAAAAGTGAGGATGGTTTTTAGCCAAGTGGGTAATGACCACTAGGTCACAGGTTCAAACCCAACTCCTTACCATCGTGTCCACCAACAAGTAACTACTGATTGTAAGTCCCTCTGGATAAGGGCGTCTGCTATATTCCCAGCCTTTTTGTAGGATCTGTCAGTGTAATATTGTTCTCTTTCTGGGGTGCTGTGCTGACACACGCCTTCGCTTTGTTTTCTGCAGGTGGTGTACAATGGCAAGGAGCTGAACCATCCTTTTGGGATCTCTCACTACCGGAATTCCATTTTCTGGACGGAGTACATGAACGGCTCCATCTTCCAGCTGGACCTGACGTCTGGTGACGTCACCCTGCTGAGGAGCGAGAGACCCCCCCTCTTTGGCCTTTGTGTGTTTGATGCCCAGGCCCAGCAAGGTACCACAGCTGCTAGCCAAGCAGAATGGCTGTTCCTGTTTTTAATATTCCCTTTTTTTTGGCAGAGCAGCGTAGCTTTACTGAACATCTGGCAGCAGATTTGCTAATCATTTGTGATGTGGAAAATTAGTAAATGAAAAGGTTTAGTATCGTTTCATATGTGTCTTTATTAAACTTTTAGGTTTTTTTTAACAACACTCAGTTTGGATGGAATTATTCAACTATCAGTTTTATCAATTTTATCATAGTATTTTACAGTTGGGCAAAGTTCAGCATGAAATCAAAATGCAAATGAGCTTTAAGTGCATAAAGGTCCAGTAGAAAAGGGTCAGGTGTCATTAACATAGCACTAAACGCCAACAATCTATGCTCTTTTATGTGGCAGGTTTTTGAGCCCTGTTTCATTAAATTAAAGTATGCTGTACTATATTATAGTAAGTAGTGTTGTTGGGGTCAAAAGGGGTCACTCACCCTGTGGTTGTGGTGGATTCCTGTGCTCTGGTACAGCTGGTCATCGCTGGATGTTTTGCATCCTGACTACTGTCTACTTGTTGGCTCCAACGGGGCCCAACTGGAAAGGGTTAAGATGGCATTATGTCTGTGACATTAACACACATTTTCCATGCAGTGAAGAGAAAGTTCCACTCCCCTCCAGTATAGCGTAGCATTGCAAATTACATGTCATAGTATAGTACATGTATAGTGTGTGTGTGTGTGTGTGTGTGTGTGTGTGTGTGTGTGTGTGTGTGTGTGTGTATATATATATATATATATATAGTACTATATAACATCCGATTATGAGTATTTATTGTGAAAGCATACCTGACACTGTATTACTCTGATGGTAAATGGTAATTGGGTGGTGTCATGATTTACAATGACAAATTAGGCCGCTAATGTTGTTGGAGAGAGCCGAGCTGACTGTTAGCGGTGCCGCCGGTTGACGCGCAGTGGGGTGTGTCCCAGTAATCCCGTGAAGCGGGGGTAAAACTCTGTTTAGGCTCTTCAACTCTGCGCAGATGTGTGGCGCAGGGCAGGCTGATTACTGTCATCCACTCTCGTAAGCGCCAGTCACAACAGAGAGGGGGAGGGCCCGCGCCCAGCGGGGCGCCCGGCTACCCAGCCGTGCCGACAGAAGAAGGGAGCGCCCCCCCGCCACCTTCCTCCTCACCAGCTTTTCATTCTCTGCACACCTCGAGCAGCTTCCTCAGAGCGGCCCGCGGTCTTTGGTGATCAAAAGAGGGCCTGACAGTTCCACTGTCGGTTCAGCGCGGTTCTGCCTCCGTCTGTGCACACAACACTTTGCCACGTTCGCGGCACCGAGCGGCGCAGAGTATGCCTCGCTGGCCTTTTTTTTTTTTTATCTTATTTTTGCATTACAAAGCATGTTTACAATGCACGGAGCCCCCGAGAGATGATGCCCGGCCACATGCAAAACATCCGAGCAGGTTTCTGCTCTACATATCCGCAGGCCTGATGCGCCGGGGCCTCAGTGTCCTGCGGTGAATTCAGCCTGGTCATTCTTCCAAAAAACCTTGTGTCACCGGAGAGATTAATTGTGTCCCCCTCACCGCCGAGTATCGCGGATTGGCTTTCACAAAGCAGAGGGGACTTTATCTCATTGGCTCAGGCGCTGCTTCTGAGCCCCTCACTAAATGAAACTCTGCAATTATCCCCATGCGTCAACTAAAATGTGACAGTGACTTGGGAAGGAAAGAAAGAGGGGACAAAAAAGGCTCTTCTTTTCGTCTTCCTCCTCCTTGATCATGGTTGCCGTTTTCCACAACTCCAATTATTCTGCTGCAGCGGCGGAACAGTCAACTGGGTTTCTTCAGCGGCGTTGCCCATAATTCACTTGACGTGCGATTGTAAGTGATGTGGAATGTACCGCATATGTGGCACGTACTTCAAGTCGGAGAAAAGAACGTCCCTCTGAACATCTGAGAGGGTCAGGGACCAAGGAACGTCACTGTGACAGCGTCAAAGTGACGTTGGCCTCTTGTGCAGTTCAAGGAGAACCTGCTTCATGTCAAAATTTCTCTTACCAAAAGCTATATATATAATAATAATAAAAAAATCAGGTTAAGAAGAGAAAAACACGATTTAATGAAAATACACTTTGATGATACAAGTTTTTTGGGGTTTTTTGCCTCTTAGGTGACAATGCCTGCAGCGTGAATTATGGAGGCTGTAGTACACTCTGCCTGGCCATCCCAGGGGGCAGAGTGTGTGCCTGCGCCGACAACCAGCATCTGGAAGAGGACAATGTCACCTGCTCAGGTGGGCCCGGCTGACCTCCCTCTCTAATCTGTGCGTTTTGGACGAACGCCGCATTTCTCTAGATGATAAAAGTGCTGCTGCCGAGATCTACTGTTGTCCTTTTAACTGTGCCGCGTCAAGGCCGACGCTAGATATCAGCTTTCTAAAGCAAAGCATTAAGTTCATTAGTGAGAATTACATATTATAACTACACACACGTACACCCAGTGAGAGAAAAGTACAGTGCCTAGTACTGCACCCCAGTGGCACCTTTGGGATTTGAACCGGCAACCTGCCCATGACGGATCCAATTCCCTACCCACTGGGATACTGATATCATGAGATTTACATTTAAATTTATGGCATTTGGCAGACGCCCTTATCCAGAGCAACTTACAACGTGAGATGAGTGTGCTGGACCAGGTTCTATGTTTTTAATTGAAATTCGTCTCCGAAGCTTCATCAGGTGAGACGAGACCCCGGCACTGCCGAAGTGACGAGTTCCAGTGTCGGAATCAGCGCTGCATCCCTTTGTCCTGGAAGTGTGACGGAGATGGTGACTGCTTGGATGGCAGCGATGAGGAAACCAGCATATGCTGTGAGTCTCTCCTGCTAATCCGACGGTGTTTCCGTGGCTTATTGTATCTGTCAGCGTTCCGCTGGATGTGCATGTTTTTTTACCGCAGCCAAAGTCTGTGAAGTGCCAACGCGAGCTCAGCCCAGCAGATTTCCAGGGCAGGGGCTGATGCATTTCACACGTTGATGGAAGTTATGAACTTATGGCTGCTAATGTGAGAATTGATGTTAGAACAAACAGCCTCACATGTGCAACATGGCTGTGAAACGCAGTGTGATGGAAGCTGTTTGCTGAATTCGATCACGTGGCACAGTTGCTCGGTCTGTCTCACTCCTGAAACGGTGCCCGAAGTCGAAACATCCCACGCTCACAAGTTAATAAGAAAGCTCTGCACCGCGGGAGTATGACTTATTTCCGCTACGAGAAATACTATAATGTGATCTTTTACCAGAATGAGCTAAACTGGCAAAGTCTGTTTTTTTGTTCTTCGGGGAGCTCCTGAGGTTTAATATGCCTCAAACTTGTTCTTTTTTTCATTATATTCCAGGAGTTGAATGCTGATACGCAATATTTAATCACCTACATTAATTAAAAGTAGATGAGATCACTACCACATAGCTGTGTTTCAGGGTAGTTGGACTTAACAGATTCAACCAGTGCAAGCGCGAGATCATTATGTTGAGATCATTAGATGTAGAGTGTTTGCAAATCCAGAAGATGTCTTTAGAACGTTTGCACCACATGTCCTCATTCTGGATTTAAAGCCATTACTGCCAATATAACTCTCAACCAGGTGTAGAGCTGTGACCTTTTTTCAGAATTTGGCCCAAGCCCGAGAGAAACCGACCCAACAAGTACAGCTTTTTACCTTTGCGTGTGCTTCAAGGCTGATAGGCTAAGAGGGAGAGGAAATGTGCAGTGAAATGAGCGGGTTTAAAACATAATCGCCAGAGGATAGCTTCCAGTTCACCTCGGCTGCACACATTTTCACGTCTGCCTCGCACTAATTAAAACGCATCCTCTGATGATGATGGTGGCTGAGATTTGAAAATCAAATTAACATTTCATGAAAACATTTTACAACATTCGAAACACTTTCACCAATCACTGAAAACAATTTTATGAGCAGCGAATCATACGGAAAGGATAGGTACTATAGACTAAATGTTCACGCGAGCACAGTCAGGTTGTGCTGCTCCACCCAAGTGTAGTACAGCATGCTGCTTCCGACTTGCTCCTTCAATTCCTTCCATTTACATTGATGTTCAAAGCCATCCATGTTCACTGTCCACTGTTATTGGTGGACATTGCAAACACAATCTCTGCTATAGACATTTCAAGACCACGCCTACAGCACACAGTGAACACAACAAAATTTGACCTCTTCATTTAACCCCTCACCTTGGTGATAGGCACCCAGGGAGCAGTCAGTGGGGATGGTACCTGTCGGGACGGATCAGATTTTTTTTTGATAATCTCCCTCTATGTCAGATAACCACAGCTGTCCAGTTGACCACTACAAATGCCCATCTAACCGCTGCATCCCCAAGAGGTGGCTTTGTGATGGAGCCAACGACTGTGGGGACAATGAGGATGAGTCTAATGCAACTTGTTCAGGTAAAGTCCATTCTTCCTGTTCTTTCCAACCGAACAGTGCATTGGAGTTAAATTTCAAGTGAGCTTTATTGTCATTTCAGCTACATATATTTTAAACAACGAAACAACATGTTAGACCTGTGCTTTCTAATCTCACCATGAAGTTCTGCCCTTAAGACACAAAAAAATGCCATCCTCTGATTCTGACACTGCTGCTGAGCTTTGACACATCAAAGAACCCGTCTTGGTCTCCCCCTGCTCCACTACACAACTCACAGAACAAGAACATCCCGACGCCATGATCAGTGATTTCTGGAAAGACCATTTCAAAGGAGATGAGCGCCCTACAGAGGTGTCTTTCTCTTTACTGAGTTGAGTGTCAAGAGCACTTATCACCGCCTGCTTTTTTAAAAATCTAACATACAATGCAGTCAGAACGCTGGGCCAGCTGCCAGCGGCAAGACTCTTGGGCATGACTAAGCTTTGTGCGATCAATGGAATGCTGTGGCAGAAATGATAAATGTTGTCATGACAACATATTGACATGACAAGAACAGCTTGATATGACAAGGTGTTGACCTGCGGGTTAATTTTTTTCGTGTGTGTGTCTGGATGCAGACATTTGCAGTTCTGTCTGGCGCCGTATGAGCCACTAATGGTTCTTAATTTTCTTTAATGACCCACAGTCCGGTCAGTTATATTCACTATCACTGACTTTCTATCACTGCCTACTCGGCCGAAGCCCATCCCGGGACACTGGGCACAGGGCATGCACTCACCCAGCGCTGGTGGCCAGCCCGCCACAGGGTGCATATACACACATCATTCGCTCACACACTTACACCAACAGACAGTTCAGAGTTGCCAGGTCACCCAGTGTGCATGCATCTGGAGGGCAGGAAGTACAGGGTGAGCCTGCACCAACACGGAGAGAGCATGCACACTCTGCACACACAAGGTCCGAACCAGGATTCAAACTCACAACCTTAGGGCTGGAGACCACTTCACCGCACTAGCATGCAGCTCTGTTATTTGTATTTACATTAGGTTTTAACAATTTAACCTTCAAAATGCATTCATTATTGGGCATTTGGTCATAATCAACATGAAAACATACTGAAATGTCCTTGGAACTTAATGTCACACATGCAAATGTAAATGTAAATTTCAGCTTAGTTGGTGTTTTATGAAGGTTATGTGTGCCTAGACTGTACTTTGATAGTTTTATGAATGCAGGTGTAATTGCTAAATGTATGCATAGTAGTAGTATAGCAAATGCCAGCTCCCTGAAGACCCCTCAGAAGAAAATAAAGACCCATGGCCATCAGGACAGAACATTCTTTAATATATATTATGAAGTATAATGAGAGTACATGGAAAGGGTTAACCCTGAGTGTGGGTGAGGCTGTGAAGTTATAAAGTTTTTTCCAGAAGAACATATTTTTCGGTCCTGTGTTGTCTAGCATTTCTGGTATAAGCTCAGCAGGATTGGTTCCAGAATCTGATATGATCCAAATGGATCTCACACACGCCTCCTGTGGCGATTTCAATCCTAGGGGATTTACTGTCACACTTTTATTTTCCTTCCACCTCAGCCCAGTCGTGCCAGCCCGGCCGTTTCACCTGCAGCAATGGACGCTGCATCCCCGAGGTGTGGCGTTGCGACCGGGAAGACGACTGTGGGGACATGTCGGATGAGTCCTCCTCCTGTGGTGAGTCGCTGCCGGCCTTCCGTGCCAAATCCCCTGCTCGACTTGCCCTTGTGGCCTGACTCCTTCGCATGGCGGCGCAGCTTACTGTAACACAGCCTACAGTCCTTTTCACCGCCGCCTGTCTTGGACGCCGCCAGTCTCCTGCCTCCGCCAGCTTACGGATCCCTCTCCGTAGAAAGCGCCCTGCATCAGTATTCAAGGCATGCTAACCTGCCTCGTGGCTTCTGAGGCAGTACTCATGCGAGCAGAAAGCCAGCGGAGGGGAGGGGAGGAGGCTCCGGAGCAGGGCTTTTAAGAACGTGCACAAATCCACCAGTGATTTGGAGATGTCTGCGAGCACCGTAGCCACGGCTCAGGCCCTGAGATCAGTGTGAGAGGAAATAACGCAAGGGGAGGAGAGGAAAGAAATGAAGAAATGTGAGGAATCCTAATTTGGAGCCTAATAGTAGGCTGAACGCTGCAGGCAAGCGTTGAAAGCCCTAGCAATTGACGGAGTAATTGTATGTTTTGCCGAGCCTGATTTGTCCGAGATTGTCAGCATTTTCGCTCGAGAGTTTTGTCCGTGTAAGAAAAAAAAAAATAAAAAATTAATACTGTTTTACCACAAAGGCACGTTTGACAGAACGGCCTTAGAAAATGTCCTCGCTCCATTATCGGCCCAATCCTGCGGACAACAGGAGGAAAGGCAGGGCAAAATATAAAAATATACTCTCGCCTTTGTGTACGTGGTAATGAAGCAGAGGATGGGCGCTCAGTCACAGGGTGTACGGGTTTTTTTTTTTTTTTTTTTTGTTCAGAACAAACTGATAGCATCACAAAAAAAAAATCTATCAGAGAGCGTCGCCCTTGAGCTCAGTGTTTATCTTTTATGCTGTATTCGTATTTTGTGGGCATACAGGAGAACGAGAAAGGAATGGAAAGATAAAGTGTTTTTGGAGGGGGTCGGTACTGCATGGCTTCCATCAGATCATTTTGGGCAAATTTTAGACTGGACCATGACATGGAAGGTCTGTTTTTTTGTTTTGTTAGACCAAAACAGCATTATGTAATACAGACAAAAGGGTGTATTTTCCCTGCACTATATAAGACATAGAATGTTTTCAGAATATAAAAAGGAAAAGACAGAACTGTTGCTTGTTATATATCAGCCCTTTTCGGTGGAGTGTGATTCAGCAGATGAACTTTACTGATGTTTTATGAACAACATTTCAAAAGGGAGGAGCCTGTAGGCATGACTGACAGCTCTGGCCCGTCTTACTTCCTCATTCTGGACAATTTGAAGCACACTCTGTCAACATGCCCAGGTGAAGCACGATGCACACTTTACTTCGAATACCTCATGTACACGGTCACATTAAAGAACATTACAACTCTGCTGTCGACATCTCAGAGCCACAGTTAAAGTCAATACTTTCCCATCGATCCAGACATTGTAATTTGAGCGCAGAGTTCAGATTTCACAGTGACGACATGCACGTCCCATTGTTATGCATCTCAGGAAGGCCGTGAAGGAATTCACTGACTTTTGTAATTTGGGCTGAAAGGTGAACTGAAAGTGGTGGTGGTTAAAGGTCAAAAACATGTGACCTCATTTCTCTCATATGTGCCACATTCACTTTGACTCAAGGGTGTGCTGATTCGGTTTTGATAGTTAAAGGTCAGAGGTCAAGGCGCTGCGATCTACAGTGCATGTGTGTGTGTTTATGATATTTGCATCAGTTTCCCATTTCATTAGAAACGCAGTTCATATGAAGGCCCTTTAAATGAGGCAATACACATCATTTAGACAAAAATGTCTAAACAAAATATCAGTCGTGAAGCTGTAAGTGTTCTTGTTTTTCGAAAGCAGCCATGTTCTTTCCTCTTCACAGGAGCATACAAACTGCTTTATTTGACTCCAAGTTAGCGGGATGTAAAAGGACCGTGTGCTCCAACTCCACACTTCATGGCGGGGTGCCGCGTGGTAACGGCGGCACGCTCAGGCACTCCCTGCCTGCCAAACGGCATTCGGCAAAATGGTCTCTGTTATCTCCGCAGTGATTTCAGCTGTTTTGGTACCCAGACACACAAGCGCGCGCCGCACACGGTAATTAGAGCGCACGCCCGGTTTCACTTAATCACAGTCAAACTGTGCCGAGCGGCCGAGAAAACTGTCGACTCCGCGTTGTCGCCGAGGCTTTGTGAGGCGCTGGGGCGCCATTGGGGTGTGGGCGCCATCACAGCTGCAGCCTCCCGGACACCTGAAGCTCGGTGGAGCTCCCAGGTCACAGGAATCCGAGCGTTACAGACTTCATCCCTCATTATCTTCACTATGTCTGTTTATTTATTCACTTTCCTATTTATTACTTTTACTTTTTTTTGGTTCTACTGTGAAAAATAATCAGATACCATACAGAGTATGGTATCTGATTATTTTTCATCCCAAATTATTCACAGTATATTTTCACAGTTTTTTTTTTATTAAGTCCTTTTTTTTACAAATATTATCTAATGACATGCCACCACTGCACAAAAGCCATATGCAGCCTGTCAGGTCAATCACAGTATTCTTTTTCACACCATGCAACCAGATTAAACATTTGATCTGTGTTGTTCTGTTGATTGGAATTCATTTTGAGCTTCATTATACCAAATACTGTTGCGCCTATGATGAGGAATGAAATAGGGTGCATGATCTCTTAGCAAATATCTTTTTTTTTCCCCTACTTTAGATGTTAGAGGGTGTCAAGATGTTTAAAAAATTTCCAGGGTATGATTGACCAAACTATTTTCGCTAATGCAATTTTGCTAATGTAGATATATCAAAGTCATGTAGAAAAGCTAACTTTCGCTAACATTATGTAGAAAGAAAAGAAAAGAAAGAATGGGAAAGAGAGCCCAGTAGAGCGCTGCTTTTCTGATGAAACAGAATATTCCTGTACAGATTATTTTGGGGTGGCAGTGCATTTATGGACTTTGTAACCTTTATGGTAAATCGGGCCTTTTTTCTCTTGGTGACAGAAGTGTCGTCAGCCAGATTGTAATCTATCCAACCGCAGACAAAAACAGTATTCAGTATTTTATTCAAGCTTAGTTTTGCATCAGATCATCCATGCCATTTTCAAATGCGTTTAAAGTAGCTGTTCCAAGCAGATTTTCCTCTGGATGGAATAGGGATTGCAGTGTCTGGGAAATATCAAAGCCATGTGCCTAACCTCCCTCTGAGAAAATGTCAGCCCTAAGGGTGAGTTCCTCTACAAGGGAGGATCCGTGGTCTCCTCAGTGCCACAAGGCTCAGGTGCGCTGCGAGGGTAAAAATGGCAATCTGATTCAAAATAATGTAACGATACTCCCATGGGTGTTGCATAATATGATTGGGATTGAGAAATATTCCCCCTGATTCCTTTCATCCATTTCTGTCTCCTTTATTTCGTGTTTTTTTAGGCTTGTATCCATTCTGATTGCCATGATCATGTTCTCGACTTTTTTGATGCATCGTTTCAAGGGCTCATTGACCCCGATCCACAGAAATATTGTGATACCATATGCAAATTGTGAAAAACGTGGGGGGGAAATCTGTGGATTAAGTCACATTAGCCTTGATTGATGGATATTTCTAAATGGTAATTAGGACTGAAGGAGGTGCTTAATTCCACTTTAAAGTGCTCCGTAATTGGTTACTTTGGTACCCGTGCATCCGGGGGAGGATGGAACCCACACTTTCTGCAGCGCCCTGACCGCGCGGCAAGGCCCGGCAGATGTTTGGCTAATTGCAGAGGTGTTCATTTGTTGGGCGCAGCCAGCCAGCGCTGTCACTTGATGTCGGGGGACTGATTTGTCTGCATTCCGCGCGCGAGCGACAAGACGCGGTGCCAGCCCCGCAGCGGGGGGCACGCTTTTCATGCCCGCCTCCGATTTGACGACCGGGCCGCCGATGGAAGGATTTTGCCAGCTGTCTTCCGTCTCTTCCGAGTGCCGCTAATGCACCCGCCCTGCGCCTGCTGGCCGAAGACGTGTCTTGCGCGCTCCGCCCCGGCAGCATTAAAAGCTTTTTGGGGCTCTTCGGGTGCCATTTTCACACCTAACCTTCAAAAAAAATGTCAGCACAGCACGCGCCGGCCCCGCGCTGACATATATATATAGCCCCGGCACCTTCACACATTAGCATGTGTGTGTTGCATAATTTCCTGCTTTTACACGCACTTAGCACACCTTCCCTGCAGCGCTTTAGCGCTTCCTCCGAAGATCTACCTTTATTTCCCGAGGCCCTTGTGCGGCTCCCGCCGAGCATACATTGCCAGGCACCTAATGTTTTACGACACGCGTGATTTTAATTACCAGGCCCTCTCTGCCGGCGCTGGCTGGCCGCGGTAATTGCGCCGGTGTGGGATTTAAGTGTGTCCTGCAGGTGCTTGTGTTTCATTTCTGCGCTACCTTGAAAATACCAATAATTCAATTTGACATTTCGCCTGACCTTACGGGCACTTTGTTTACCGGAACGTGCAGACCCCCCACCCGCCACCACCTCCTTCCCATAGAGTGGCTCAGCAGTTCATCATTTTCTCTTTTTATTTACCATACAAGAAATTGCTACTGCTGCCCCCCGCCCCCCCCCACACACACACACAAAACTCTTCTATTCTGCAAGAGGCCGGGCTCGCTAAAGGACAAAGGAACTTCAATTTAATCCATATTAGCATGACAGACCAATTTATGACAGGACTGACTTCTTTTGCAATATTTCAAGGCTTAAATGCCAAATGAAAAATGGATTTGCTGTGACTGCGTGTCAAGCAGACAGTGATGTATTGGTTGGGGGGGGTGCAGCATCACTTTCTCTGAAGTCTCCAATTCCCGCCCCCCTTCCCCCGCCCCTCTTCCTTTTCAGCCTTTCCGACCTGCGAGCCTCTGACCCAGTTCAGCTGCTCCAATGGGAGGTGTATCAGTGTGAAATGGCACTGCGATTCAGGTGGGTTTCACCGTGGTGATGCCGTCGCATCCCATACAGAACTAATCTGTCCCGTGGGTCCACTGGGGCATCCAGTCAACGCTCTGTATCCAAAGGTGTTCAGATGTTTTGATGTAAGCTCAATAACCAAATTATATAATTGCTTCATTGCCGAAATTTTCATTATTTATCTCATAACTCAATCTAGACCTTTTGCCATAATAATGCTTTAATGTCCAGATGTTCAGCTGCAGTGCCAGGACCCATACAACAAAGGCAGCACCTTACTGGCTACAGTAAATCATGGTTTATGTCCATGTTACTCTACATTAGATGCTCAGAATTAACAGTTGGTTGAGCACAGAGAGGCAGTGATGAGTGGATTATGAGATGAATCTTCCGGCCGCTGGCTGGACCGTATTCGCTCCAGTGAGTGCTGTGCTCTCCGTGTCCCCGCAGATGATGACTGTGGCGATGGGAGTGACGAGGCAGGCTGCGCCCGCTCCTGCTCCGATGCTCAGTTCCAGTGTGCCAGCGGCCGGTGCATCCCGGATCACTGGGCCTGCGATGGGGACAATGACTGCGGGGACTTCAGTGATGAAAATGCCACTTGCACTGGGCCTGGCCTTGGTAAGTGCAAAGGAACTGGATGAAAAATAAGGGAATAAGGTTTCTTTTTAAATCTCATTTTGTAAACAAATATGGGGCTACAAATTACACTGTTGTCACCAAGGAATCGGGCAGTACTACCCACTTATTAACCATCAGTACTGGCACTTTTAGTGTCAATTTTTCCAAATGGGTGTTTTTTCATAGTTCAAAGCAAAAACATAGTATTTTGCATTGAATGTGGCTCAGATTTTGGAATAAGGTTTACCTATAATGTGTAACAGTCTAAAACGTCACTCCACTGTATACATTTACTTTATTTTTTGGTTGGCCCGAATTTAAGATGACCGTCAATATATGTTCACATCCACCTTTTTGAAATGTAGTTTATCACCGTTTTGAAAATAGTACCCAATTACTATACTATATTACTACCAGTATTGTGAGTAATGTGTAGCCTGCAAACACCATATTGAGGGTAAAAAGTCTTCTGTTTTGGGCCAATGCTGTGTATGGGGTCTCACACCTTGTGTTGTTTTGATGTACATTTATTACAGGCATATGAGCTTTTCAATTTCCAGAGCGTTTAACGAGCAAGGCTAATTTGCAAATTTGCACTAAGTATAAAAAAAGAAGATAATGCTTCAGTCAAAGCATCTCATAATTGCCTCCGTAAAATGTTGCTAATTTGGGAAACACAGGCTTGAAATTTTCTCCCTGCTCAACTCATGGCGGATCTAATCTTATCTCCACTCGGTAGAGAATGACCCTCCAGATCTGAATCTTTTAATCTGTTGTAATTAGCTCTGAAAGCTGCGCCCGGGCCTGGAATACTTTCCGCTCACTAGCTTGTCACTGAAATGAGGAAGCCATTCATCAAACCTGCCCGTGATGGAGGCATCTCAGCCTCCCCCTGTCGGGCTCTGGGTCTCCCGTCGCGGCTTCGACCCGTCATATTACACCTGGCTACTGCCAGCGCTGTCCTGGAGAGACGGAGAAGATTAGTTCCGAGCCGCGAGATCACCTTTCAAAAGGCGTTTCCTTTTGCACTTGTGAACGTGTAATTAACAGAGACATCACAGATAGCAAAAGTGAGTTGGCCATGAGCTCGGTGAGGCTGTCACGCTGAAAGGGCAAACGTATCCACAAAGTACGCCTTAATTGTTCTTTCCTGGCAAGGAGATTTGAAGGCATCCTTTGTGACACTCTTGACCCACTTATTTTGGCTGCGCCATCCAGGAGGCTTGCCGCGTCCTTGTAATGGCGTCGACTCTCTGAGGGCAGCGTAGAGCAGATGAAAACTGCCAGCCAGTCCAAACAAAAGGAGCCCGCTCCTGTCCACACGGTGTGCCTGTTGGTTTTTACAGCGCTGCCACCCTTGGTGGATTGCGGCGCTGACGAGTTCCACTGCCGGGCCGATGGCACGTGCATCCCTGAGCGGTGGCGGTGTGACGGTGACAAAGACTGCGAGGACGGTGGCGATGAGAGCAGCTGCCAGGGCACCATGAGGATGTGCGACCCACTGGCCAAGTTCACTTGCAAAGACTCAGGTATGGGCATGGCAGAATCCTTGCCGTATTTTTACCTCTCCCCGGTGAAATCATTCTAGCTATAATGCAGTGGTTGGCGTCGGCGATTAGCTGCATCGCATTGCATTGCAAGATGGACTGAACTTGACTGAAGACATGCCAGTAATTGCTAATAGTGTGATTCATTGGCAAAGTTAAGATGGCCGGCTTCCATTGAAAATTCCTGACCTGTGGTATAATATCCCACATCTGCTTGGTTCTCAAATCCATATGAGGTGCTTCAATGGCCCCATTTCACTCGGAAACTGTTCCAGGATCCTTTAAGTTCTACCAAAGACAGAGTCCTTTGTCCAGAGAAATATTCATCTATGCCGTTTGTGTGTGATTCCATTTCGAGTTCACCAGACGTTCCAGTTTTATAGATCCATCTATCCTAACACACACAAATAGCATAAAGCAATGGGCTTTCAATTCATTTGTCTTCTAACTGGCAAATAAACTAGCATCCCTAACATCCCACTTGCATTTGCCATGACCTCCTCCTTATAGTCTCAGTCTAATCCCACTCACAAACCTCCCCTGAAACTTGTTCTCCTCCAGAATCCTTAAACAATGGCCTTTTAAATTGATCCTTGAGATCATTTCTTTGTGTTTTGAGTGTTCTATTCCTTTCCAATCATCCGTATACCTACTTCTCCATTCCAGGGTCGCATAGGGCTGGAGTCTATCGAGGTTGCAGGGGGAGCGATTCAATTTCTGATTTCTTCATAAACTTCCTCCTTGTTCTCAACATCAGTAGTTAGAATGGAACCTATCCGGTTTTCCCATGATGAATTAGTCTCTTTTTCTTCTACAATATATCTCATCATGTGTCATGTGTTCCCTGTAATGTTTCATTATCCTGGCACCTCACAAAGTGCCTTGTAGAGGATGTTTCTTAGTGCTGGACTCAATCTTCAGTTTAACATGGCCACAATTCCCATTGAGAGGAGGCTTTGGAATTCATCTGCTGTGGAGCAGCAGGCACCATTATTGATCTGCCACAGAATTTGACCTGCAGTGGTCCTGAGCATTTGTCAGAAAGCATTCATGGCCTGGGTGGAATAATTCCCAGCAGGCCCTCTGTTTCAGCACAGCTTTTTGTAACCTTTTTGTCGCCCCTATGGCTTAAAAGCTGTGAATCAGTGTTACCTTGAAAAATGGCTGATATTAGGCTCTTTTTAAGATGCTATTTGAAGTGAAATCTCATGTACACAGTGTTTTCACCATGTTAGCACTAATATCGAAGTCTGATATGTCATCAATTTGTTTGGTGTGCTGCATATTTAATACAGTATAGTGACCTATAAGTTGAATGCAAATTAGGACTTTAGTCACTCAAAGTCAAAAGTCAAAGTGAAGTGAATGTCACATGTGATACACAGCAGCACAGCACACGGTGCACACAGTGAAATTTGTCCTCTGCATTTATCCCATCACCCTGAGTGAGCAGTGGGCAGCCATGACAGGGGACGGTGCTTTGGTCAGTGGCACCTCAGTGGCACCTTGGCGGATCGGGATTCGAACCGGCAACCTTATGGTTACGGGGCCGCTTCCTTAACCGCTAAGGCCACCACTGCCCCAAGACATGCCGTCTCATGTCTTATATGTCCACTGAATAATTGAGTCTTACATTTAGGGAGTCTTTACATGTACATAATGGTCCAGTGCCATGTTATTTTTAGAGTTTCTAACTAGGAAATAACATTTTATATGTGTCAGAAGTATGAAAGAAAAGTACCACAGTCAGGGGCTGTTTATGATGACTTCCTCATAACTGCATATTCCTGTATTATAAATCTATATCAGTTTCATATTTGGCCTGCATGACAATCTGGTGATTAGACAGGGGTTCGGTTACCCGTTTCCACCAAATCCTTACTTCTGAGCCAAAGGCTTTTTGATGTTGCAGATGTTTTAATTGGAAACGAATGAATTGAAAAGAGACATCAACAGACGTGATCATAAAAGACTTTTTTTGGTTGTTCTTCCTTCCTTTGATGTTGGAGGGGAAAAAAAACAACAGCTTGTCCAGGCCATTGAAAGGATGTTCTTGATGCCAAACAAGCTGTTTGAGATCTGAGATGGATCAAAAAAAGAATGCATGTTCATTTAGATTCAAAGGTATCTTTCAGTAAGTAAGTGTGATTAATATCACCCCTCTCTCCCCAACTTTGGCTTTTCTTTTCCTTAGAATGAGAGTTCCACTCTCAGTCTAAAGAAAAAAGTTTTTTTATCTTTTTATTGATTACTTTTCATCATAGACCTGTGTCCTTATCATGTCAGTCATTTATTCAATTACTTTTAACTGCCATGATTTTTGCCTTAACATGGGAAATAGAAGTGGCCTAGTGGGTAAGGAATCTGACCCATAATCCGAAGGTTGCATGTTAAATCCCGGACCACCAAGGTGCCACTGAGCAAAGCACCGTCCCCACACACTGATCCCCGGGCGCCTGTCATGGCTGCCCACTGCTCACCAAGGGTGATGGTTAAAAGCAGAGGACACGTTTCATTTGTCACTGTGTGCTGTGCTTGCTGTTCTTCGCAATCATCTGAAAATTAGAATCAGAATTAGAAAACTTTATTAATTCTGAAGGAAATTGCTTAGACGATCACTTCACTTTCACTTCATTAGAAAAAGATGGTGTGACAAAATGATGCTGACAAACTTTGAAGTTCAGTTGTTTTGTTCCACAGGGAAATGCATCAGTAAAAGCTGGGTTTGCGATGGGGACAAGGACTGCGAGGACCATTCTGATGAGGAGGCATGTGAGGATACCATCTGCAAACCGCCCGCATACCCCTGCACCAATGACACGTCCACCTGCCTTTCTCTGGACAAGATCTGCAATGGGAGGTGGGACTGTGCCGATCAGTCAGATGAGGGGCCTTTCTGTGGTGAGTTTTTTTCTTCACACTTAGTGATCACTACATCTGCATGACTGTGGAATAAAATTTCAAAGAATGAGATAGTTGGAAGGAGCTGAGGTAAATTTGTTGATTTCATAAAGTGTTTGTTCACCTTGAAGACATTAAAATAAAAATCAATTAACATTTTTGTGACCCTACTATACTGTGACACCATTGGTACTTCTGATTCAAAGGATTGGGTCTAATAAGATAGAATCACTCAGGTTATATGAAGTATGGTAAACTAGCAATGCAGTGGTACTGCAGTGGACATGCTACCGACAGAAAGTGACAGAAAGTGGCGGTAAGCAGAGGAAGAGACAGGATAGATGATTGTCATTGATACTTTAACTGGACATGGCTTGTCAAGAATAGATAATAACGTTTAACATTTATCAGATATTGCCTGCATATTTGTTAATGTTTTGTCAAAATGAAAACAGTTTAGATGAAAAACAGCACAGTTGTCCCTGCTAAGGTGACTTGTTTATAGGTCTATGCCTAGTGGCATGCCATTTACATTTTAATGCAATGTGCATTTTTTATTACTAAACTGTCATGAAAGTGTGGTCAAGGTGTTGTCCTTTTGATGTCCCTTGTAGTGAGAGGCTTGCTTTCATTTTCAAATGAAAAGCCATGTCCTGCAAAGGCATGGTACCTACTCAGTCATGTCCACTTTGTTTAATTGGCTAACACAGTTTCCATTATTAGGCCTGCTTTAGGTGATTTTGTTGCCTAATGTGGTCTGTCAAGGTGCAAGGTTTACCTAATAAATACTGCTATTAGACATATTCTTCTTTAAAGAGGGTATATTTACCTTGAAATGGAACGCTATGCAGTGGCTAAATGGCGGATCTGTTTTAAATCACTTTATTGGATTTGCATGTATTTGTAGTTGTTACATAGTGATAATCTTGTTTAATGAATGATCTCACACACACAAAAACCAGATTACCGCCATCTAAATGAAAATAGAGCAGGTTGGAGAATATGAGAACACGCAGTTACCTCAGGTGCCAAGGTTTGGCATTATCTCAGTAATGTTTATTTTATCGCAATAATTGTGGCTTTTAACATGAAATAGAATCCAAAGCCTCATTTCTCATTGGTCTGCTTAGCTTACGGGGCCAGGTGACCGCTGCTCCTAAAGATGCATGGCATGTGATTGCTCAGCATGTCCCAGAGGAACCCTTGAATGCTCATTGTATTCAGTAGCCTTGAGGGAAGGTAATGAAAAACTAACATATGTCCTGTCTGAATGGAGGGGGATAAAAACGAGGGCATAAAAAGCATTCCACAGAGCCTGGCCAGGCTCATGTTAGAGGAACTGAATGGAAAAGAGCCTTGTGAGACTTGTCCTGCATGCACAGATTTGCAGGATGCAAAACGCAAACTTTATAATACGTCTCTTTTAGCAGTGGAGGTAGATAGCGGAGCTGGAGAGTTTGAAGGGAATTGCTCACACAGCAAAGTCCAATTAGATCATGGGCTGAAACTTTGAGGGGTTGATTGATCTGAGTGGGCACAGCAGGACTTCCTCCCCACACTGGAACCTCAGGGAGCCCCATACCACAGTCCGGACAATACCCTGTTGAGAAAATCCGATAATTTTTTTTTTTGGACAGTGCAGACAAGATCATCTTAATCACTAGAAGCAGAGACCCTGAAACAGTGTCATTTTCACCAGTTCTCTTCCATCCGTTTTTCATTTTTTGTCAAGTGAGTCAGCCTTTCTCTAACAAGGGTCCTGTGTCTGAGAGACAAAGGAAGTAAGACTGAAAGAGTAAAAGATTTTCATTAAAAACACAGGAGAGTGACAAGCCGGAAAAAGAAACGGGAAGTTCGCTTCCTGTCAGCTTGAAAGAACTCAAACTTTTAGCCTGTCAGCTTTGTTTGAAGTTCTGGAATTAATCATGTGGCCCTCCTGTTGGTCACAGCTCGTGTACTTTGGACACATCTGTGGAGTGTCGAGTTTCTCCGGCTGTTTATAATGCAACGCTGCAGGAATTCCCCCTCGTCTTTAATAAAAATGCAAACACGGCTTTATTCTAGACCATCGTTTTTGCTGGCTTCCTGCTATATGCCGGTTCATTTATCCTCCGTAGCTTATTCCAATGTTCTCCACCCTTTTTTCAGGGCTGTGTCAGTGTACAGGATGGGCAATACAAGGGTCATCATAGGGTCACCAGCATCCACAGTATGTTATTAATGGGAGGAAAGCTCTGATCAGGACAGTCCCACATAAAGAAAGGTTCCGTAATTCAGTAGGCTTTGCGCCACCTGAGTTACGCCAATCATTTTTAATGCTTTAAAAGTCTGCCCAAGGTTTCGCTAAGCCGTCATTCAAACCAGTTTCATCCCCACCCAGTTCCAATATGTTAATGCAGCTATTTTTTTTTAGAGCCTCTTGCTTTTTCATCCTTCTGTTGCACCATTTTTTTTAAAACATGTTCCTGCAATCAAATTCAAAATTAGCTAATATTTTTCATGAAATTATAACATTTCTCACTCTCCACATCTCAACATTCTGCATTATATTATGAATAAATTAAGGGTTTATGAGACCTGTGTCCTCATGACGTCCTCTTTATCATCCAGAAAAATGCATGCAGGCCAACGGAGGCTGCAGTCACCAGTGCACGGTTGTACCAGGGAAAGGCGCCGTGTGCTCCTGCCCCACAGGACTGGACCTTGGCTCCGACAACAAGACGTGTGAGATGGTGGACTACTGCACGCGCCACCTGAAGTGCAGTCAGATATGTGAGCAGCATAAGACCTCAGTGAAGTGTTCCTGCCACCCAGGCTGGAGTCTCGGGCCGGATGGCGAAAGCTGCCACAGTACAGGTATGGGAACCGCTTCAGCTTGGGTTTTAGCGACTTGTGATTTGCTTAAAAATTATTAACTTTTTTTTGGTTCCCTTGCCGTCTTTTATATACTGACACTCAGCAATTCTGAGTGCTTTCTTGGCTGGTGTGCAGCAATTCAATTTGAAAAAGTCACTTTTACAGGTTTTACCTTTCATCTCATTTTTTCAGTGTTCTAGCAGTTCCTCTGGGAAAAGGTGCTGGAAACTTGCAGATTTTTGTTCACACTAATACTGCTAATCTATTCCCCTCTGGGAGCAGACCACTGAATATTTGTAAATGAGAGAACCTTATGGGAAAGTGTTTGTGTGAAGTCTAGGCTGTAATGGGAATGTAACTGTCATTAACAGACGCATAATTATTCCTGTCATTTCACTTCTGTATCTGTTTGGACGAGATGAATGTGGCATTTCCGTAATCATCATTACTTTCTTGAATCCAGTGTACACGTACAGTACGTCTCCAGGACACTCTGTAGAAAAAAGAATTATCATCTCCATAAGCATTCATGTGAATCACATTCGTCTATTCTTGTTTTTCTCTCTTGCCATATATATTTTTATTCAAGTGAATTTCACCAGCAAGGGATCAGACAAATCTTTTCTGTCTACATAGTTCACCTTATCATTGGCATAAGTCAACAACCACACTAAAGCTCACCTTAATGGTGCAAACACAAACTCAACCCCAGCACGCAACTCAACACACATCAACAATCCTCAACAACATTCAGCCAAAAAAATCACCATAAGAATAGTACATTGTGACATTGTGCTGGGTGGTGATGAGAGACTGGTCTCTACATGGGAAAAAGGAATGGGACATTTACATTTACGGCATTTATCAGATGCCCTTATCCAGAGTGACTTACAATCTTTAGTACCAGCAACTTGGGGTTATGTGGCTTTCTTGGGGACACAATGGTTGACACAAAATGTATTTGAGGTACCAAGTGTTATCTGGAGAAACACATGAAAATGTTTCCTGAATTTGAGTGTAGAAGTATGAAGAACATTGTTGCACAACACAAACTAACCATTTCACTCCGGTTTCTGTAGACCATTTTAATCCATTGAGAGACAGTTTGAGTGAATGTTTTTGAGTCAGACATAGCTATCGACCCTGCCCTATACGCTTTGCATCCAGTTTGATATTTTTTCCCTGCAAAACCACACTTGACATCTAACAGAATATATTTACTATGGAAGATCCATAGGCGCCTGAAGCTAATCTCATTAAAGAGCAGGAACAGTTGGCGTAGATCTACAGCTCCCACAGCATGCATGCCTCCTTAAGCTCTACCAGTGCGCTTGTGAATCTGCGCTGAAGATTCAAGCCTCCACGCCGCCAGTGTTTGTCTTTGTGGAGCGGAGCTCCATCCACAGCAATAAAGTGAGCAATAATCCAGCGGCAGCAGGAAGCACAATCATGGGTTTCCCATTGCGAGGCTAATGTCTTTACTGCAGCAGGGTTGCCAAATGCCTTTAAATTGTTCTCAGGAAATCATATTTGGGTCATTAATCACAGGAAGATGATGAGAGTCGTTGTGATGTATGTTAGATGCAGTATTTTGGCAGACGTTCCCGCAGTTTTCACGATTGCTAGATTCATATTTCCCAGGGGAAATTGGCAAAGACCTCTGATCAGTAGGAAAGCATGGTTTAATGGAGTGGTTTTGTGGAAGTGAGTGTGTCTATTAGCTTGTTTGAGTGTATTTTTGTGAAAGTGTGTGGGTAGAGGCCCAGCTATCGAGGTCTTGTACGAATTCCTCTTTCTTACATCCCTATCATTCTCCCCGTCTCTGCTGCCCCAGACCCCTTCGAGGCTTTCATCATCTTCTCCATCCGGCATGAGATAAGGCGTATAGACCTGCACAAAAGAGACTACAGCCTGCTGGTGCCGGGCCTGAGGAACACCATCGCTCTGGACTTTCACTTTAACCGCAGCCTGCTCTACTGGACAGATGTGGTGGAAGATAAGATATACCGTGGGAGGCTGTCGGACACAGGAGGTACCGACCGTCTGATCAGAAACCTGTGATGAGCCTGGTGTCACACCACTGTCCACATTCGGCTTATGGTCGGCTCCCACACACCGCTCTTTCTGGATCATTTTCCAGCATGACAATGTGATCTTAAAACACCGTATTAAGGGTGTAAATGAACACAGACCAGCTAGACCATATGTGGTTTACATCATGTGCAGGGGCACATACAACATGTACTTCTCAAGAAATGAGACCTTAATATGAAAATGGGCAAATTCCAGGTCTTATAAATAATATATATTTTATGTGTATCTATTTTATCGCGTTTAATTTTATCGTGGTCTGCGATTGAAAGGGGTCCCGTAAGAGCGTTTAGCAGTGATTTCTGCTGCCATCAGCACACCTCACAGTTAGGCACCCAACCCCCACACCTACCCTGCACGTCAGCAATCCAGGATCATTTGTAAATTGCCGGATTATAGACGCCCTGGGACATGTTTTAATGCTGAATAAAGCGGTTTCTTTTATGGCAACACATCCACTGTCAGTTTTGCATTTTTCCTCTCACAGTATTGGAATATGACAACACAAACTGGCAGTAAGGAGCTATGCCACTGAGCCAGCATGTCTGCGCTTGTGAGGTGTAGTGCTCTGAAGTGTTTCATCTGTGATGTTCCTCATCATGTTTGTTTGAGGCCTGCCTCTTCTGGTTTGTTCCGCAGGTGTGACTGGAATCGAGGTGGTGGTGCAGAGGGGTCTGGCCACCCCTGAGGGCCTGGCGGTCGACTGGATTGCCGGGAACCTCTACTGGATCGACAGCAACCTGGACCAGATTGAGGTGGCGCGGCTGAATGGAGACATGCGGACCACTCTGATTGCTGGCGGCATGGAGCATCCTCGGGCCATAGCTGTGGACCCTGGCCAGGGGTGTGTACCAGTGTTTCTTTAGCACTCAGCAGGCTTTTGGACGGCCTTACAATGAAGCCATCTGATCAACGATTATACTTTTCAGAGAATCTTCTGGGAATTTTGTTCATGTCTGAATAGAATATTCTGTTAAAGCATTCATATTAATGATGTTTTTATTATGTTATATCATGTCTTCTAAGCATTGAGTTTCTAAATGTAGTAATTAAACTGAAATGGAATTTAATTGAAATTTGTATGAAATTATTATCTCTTGGCAGGGGAATCAGAAAGTGACGTGTGCTATGTTACAATCACAATATGTTTCCCATGGTAATGATTATATCACAGTAATGCAGATACTCAATTTAGCAAATATGTCCCAGCCACAAAATGCCTGTCCATGCTTTTTCATCCTGCATCAGAATTCTGGACACATAGACACACGTGGGGAAACTCGGGTTCAGAAAGTAAAAAGGTTGAATTTTGTCCAACCTTTGTAACTCAATTGTTCGACCGAGGGGTTCAAAACAAATCTCTCTGGCCAGAACAAAATCCTTGATCTTTCACCTCTGCCCACAGATGTTGTAACCTGCTGCAATTGCATGGTACAACCTCTTTGGTTACATTGGGTACCCGATTCTGTCATTGATATGCTAATAACCCCCATAGTGAAATCCTAATCCTAAATCCTAGCTGTTGATGTCATTTCATTCTGTTCAATAAGGGATGCGTTTTTTAAAACGCATATCCGTTATTCTTGTGTCAGGGTGTCATCCAAAGATGAAAAAGCATGACGCATAAGGGACTCAAAATAGGATTTAGTACCTACCCACTGTCATCCTGCTGGAGCAGGACAAATGCAACCTTCCCACCTCAAGAGCAGGAGATGAGTTCGTTTACACATTCTTTTCCCATAGAGTGGAAACACTGCATGTTGGTGGCGGTATGATATGATGGATGGTCTACCGTAATGGATAAAGTGTACGCTCACTCAACTGGGTGCTTTTCTTAGGTCTTAAATTGTGAAGTACAGTGCAATCACTGTAAATCAATTTACTGTGGCGCAGTTGTGAGTTAAAGGGTTAACTAAGATAGAGATGGGTTTTTGAATAAGAGAACTAAACATAATAGACAGACTTGTCTGTAAAATATCCTTGTGAGAGAAATGCTGAATTATATTAATGGGGTACTTTGTTACTTTCAGAATACTCTTCTGGACAGACTGGGACGCCACCTTCCCTCGGATCGAGGCAGCTTCCATGTGTGGAAATGGGAGACACGTGGTGTTCAAAGACATGGAGATAGGAGCCTGGCCCAATGGTCTGACCCTGGACCATCTGGAGAAGAGGATCGTTTGGACAGATGCTCGGTGGGTTGGCAGCGGGGAGCTGCAGAACACTTCATTAGCTCACCATTAGCATGGTGTTATTTTTGTGTTGTACTATTGCTTTCATGCTGCATAACTGTAACATGACCAGCAAAGGTTTGGATTCATTTCAGAATTAACAAAAAATAGTGTGGACCACCCAAGTTTTTGGTGGCCTTAAGGGAGATATTTCAGATGTTTTTTTGAACAGTTGGTTAGCATTAGCAGCAATACACCTTTATTTTTTTATTAAACAGAATAGGAGTAAAACAGTATAGGACTTCATAAGAAAATTAAAATACCCAAAGAAAATTTGTATTATTTGTATTATTACGACAAAGGGCCCTATTTTCAAAGTGCCTTAATAGATATGTGAGATAAAATAAAAAAGAACCACTTGCTAGTTTTTTCTCTGCATGATAAGTATAGTTTCCTTTTATAGAATGACCAGACGTCCTCTTTTACCAGGAGTCGTCCACTCTCTGAGACCTGGAAATTGCATCCAGTCGTTTTTTTTGTTTTTTTTATTGTCCGAATTTTTGAGCTGCCTTAATATTTTACGTCATGGGCACTTATTCACTTCCACTCCTGTTACTAGATCGGTTTCCTCCCTGCCGAAGCATCGCTTACACCCCCCACTCAGAACACAAACTTGTTTTTCTTTAGAATTGCAGCGAGCAGACCTAATTTGTCCAAAATTTGTCCAAAAAGGGCCACAAATCTGATAAGCATTTAAATGGCAAAAACATAACACATTTAATAGGTTATCAGTGCTTTGACTGGCAAATTAATGAGGTCGACACATATAGAGGAGTATGTCTCGAATATTGCTTCCCCTGAAATCATGGCACGATCAGCTTTGTAGACTTTATGACACTGTTTCATTCCTACTTTTCTTTCTTCTACTTATTCAATTTTAGAGGCTAGAAGCAGCATTTTAGTACAGAATGTCATGGGTGGCAGAAGACATATGAGCCACATATGAAAATCGATCTCAGTCTGGCATAACAGCATTTGATTTTAGACAAAATCGTTTTGTTATACTTAGTTTTTTCCTTGATTTTGACAAATGCCAACCTACGCCAATGCATGGTTCACATACAAAAATATATGGCTGAGTTGCTTCGTTTCTTGTCTTGTTTTGGTCTTGCTCTCATCTTCCTCTGTTTCATTTTGCCCTTGCTTGACTGACAACACAATAAATACCATGCACTGGAGCTCTCTCGGGACATTTATCTTCAGCGCAGCACCTTGTCATCAGCAGGCGGAGGTTATGTCAGGGACGTGACTGAGGTGTGCCTGATGTACTCCCCTACAGGTCCGATGCCATCTACTCAGCCTTGTACGATGGCAACGGTGTCATCGAGATTCTCAGGGGCCACGAATATCTGTCACACCCCTTTGCTGTCTCCTTGTTTGGGGGAAGTGTCTACTGGACAGACTGGAGGACCAACACCCTGTCCAGGGCCAACAAGTGGACCGGCTACAATGTGACGGTGATTCAGAAGACCAGTGCCCAGCCTTTTGACCTTCAGATCTACCACCCTAGCAGACAACCTCAAGGTATGCATCCAGTACTGATTCCTGTTTACATCTCAGTAGGCAACAAAAAGTACCGGTCTCAATAGGACAAAATGAGAAGATGACCTGAAATATCTGACATAAGAAGGGTTTTTTTTGTTATTTCTTGGTGTCATGTTGACTTTTTGATTTTGAGGGAAGGGTCTCTGCAAATTCATACAAATGTTTTCTGCTGTTTTTGAGCCAACACTTAAACAACTCATTAAAGCAGAGCTTCTCAAATAGTGTGACTATGGTTTTTTTGACCAGAGTAAAGTTATTTATAGGTTCTGTTTTCGACAGACATTAATAGAACTTCACTTCACTCATTAAACAAAAACCTAGAAATCTCTACTTTCACAAAGTCATATATGTCGTTGAACACACACATTGTTTTTCCAATTGCTACAGCCGATAAACTGTGAAAATGCTAAGTAATACAGCTGCTCTTCCGCTTGCTGCATTTCTGATGCTATACGATGTTTCAAAATAAAAGTCCCAAATGGAAAACAGGGAAGGGTTTAAAATACATAATATAGTGCCTTTCAGCTTAGGATGTGTTAAGTCCATCATCCACTTTCACACTTGTAAATGTCATAGATAATAGGGTTAGGATTTGGGTTTGGATTTATTTTGAAATGTTGCATTGGGTAAAAGCGCATCGAGTGGGGTGAGGGAGGGGAGTGTTTATTAGGGCTGTCATAATTAATGTGTTTATAATTACCCCTAATTATTTTAATTTTTTTCAGTTTCTGCATTTTAATGACCCATTGTTATCTCCATCCAATTCATTCATCCGATGAGGAAACAATTCCATTCTGATCTTGGCTTGGCCTACACTCACAAGATCTTTTCCAAACAGAAACCTGATGGCAGATTCTTTTCGAAATGATAAAAGTTATTCAATCCAACAGGATTGCAGTGACACAATGCCTCAGTGTGAGTTTTATTTAAAGCATGTTGATATAATATGATTAGCAGCATAGTGTACTTGCTTTGCACACACCGAAAAATATCTTTCCAAAGTACTTGTTGGTGCATGCCTGTGACTCATTTTCCAATAGCCACCAAACGTCACACTCGAAATAATGGTGAGAATTTCACACACCCACCTACTTTTTTTATATCAACCAGTGTCAGTTGCACAAAGGCCCGGCTTCATTTGAGCTGAACCCCGCTGTTTGCCCTGTGCTCCTGTCAGTCATGTCACACTAATACACTCTCAATGAGAGTCACTGAATAATTGGAAAAAGTGGTCATGCAGAGAACAAGCCCAGGACTAATGTTGTCTCAGGATGGGTCCCTCGGCCTGGTGCAAGCAGTTCATTATTTCATGCTGTAGCATTGTTTTTTTTCTTGTTTTTTATTAAGGTGAAGTGAAAGTAATATGGCTGGACAAGATCAGGCCAGGTGTCTGTGTCTGATGGACATTGAACAAGATGTTAGCATGCAAAATCACGTAAACATGTTTCCTCTTCTTTTCTATGGTGATTACAATTGAATAGTTATATTAATAGGTCAGGATGTGGTTAAAGGACGTAGCCTTGAGTCCTTAAATGTGCACTAGCGTGTCGTAATCTCATTTACATCTCCCCGCCCTGCCTAAGTGCAGGCACTTCCTCCGCTCTGCCAGCCATCTCCTCGGCATTAGAAATCGCATGACTGCTTTACCCAGATAAGTGTGGACAAATTGGGGCGCGGTTGTGGGGAAGCCAATAAGTGTGTCTAATCCAATTTTAAAGTGCCCAGTGGTGAGGGCCAACGATTACTTGAAGTCCAAAATCCCGACCTCGTACTCAAGCTACTAAGTGGGCTTGGAGGTGCCACTGCCGCCGCCACTGCTGTTTGCTCTGCACATTGGGCGAGAGAGAAGTCAGAGAATAGGAAGGAGGGAAGTGGGGAAGGAGCCAGAAAACTAGAGGAGGCTGTGGGGGGTGTGAGACCACAGGCAGTGCAGTGGTAATGGTTTTGGTCTGGAGGCGTCAGCTGGCAGGTTGTAAACATATTATGCGTGACTGGTGGACCTGGGGCATCGCTGAGGGGAGGGGAACGTGGAATTTGGCTAAAGCACAAGAAACCCAACGCAACAGCGAGTAGAGACGTGCCAAGGATTAGTGAAGGGAGTAACAAGCTCCACTGCTTCGGAATAGAAATAGGGGGTGCATTTTATTTGTTATGTGGAAAGCCATCCATGATGCTGCTATTTAAAAAATATATTTACATATATATGTCAATTTTATTATTCAACCAAGCATTTTCCTTTATGTTCTCTTGGCCGGACTCCCCAGGAGCTGTACAGGGAGTGCAGAATTATTAGGCAAGTTGTATTTTTGAGGAATAATTTTATTATTGAACAACAACCATGTTCTCAATGAACCCAAAAAACTCATTAATATCAAAGCTGAATGTTTTTGGAAGTAGTTTTTAGTTTGTTTTTATTTTTAGCTATTTTAGGGGGATATCTTTGTGTGCAGGTGAGTATTACTGTGCATAATTATTAGGAAACTTAACAAAAATATATATATATATACCCATTTCAATTATTTATTTTTACCAGTGAAACTAATATAACATCTCCACATTCACAAATATACATTTCTGACATTCAAAAATAAAACAAAAACAAATCAGCAACCAATATAGCCACCTTTCTTTGCAAGGACACTCAAAAGCCTGCCATCCATGGATTCTGTCAGTGTTTTGATCTGTTCACCATCAACATTGCGTGCAGCAGCAACCACAGCCTCCCAGACACTGTTCAGAGAGGTGTACTGTTTTCCCTCCTTGTAAATCTCACATTTGATGATGGACCACAGGTTCTCAATGGGGTTCAGATCAGGTGAACAAGGAGGCCATGTCATTAGTTTTTCTTCTTTTATACCCTTTCTTGCCAGCCACGCTGTGGAGTACTTGGATGCGTGTGATGGAGCATTGTCCTGCATGAAAATCCTGTTTTTCTTGAAGGATGCAGACCTCTTCCTGTACCACTGCTTGAAGAAGGTGTCTTCCAGAAACTGGCAGTAGGACTGGGAGTTGAGCTTGACTCCATCCTCAACCCGAAAAGACCCCACAAGCTCATCTTTGATGATACCAGCCCAAACCAGTACTCCACCTCCACCTTGCTGGCGTCTGAGTCGGACTGGAGCTCTCTGCCCTTTACCAATCCAGCCACGGGCCCATCAAGACTCACTCTCATTTCATCAGTCCATAAAACCTTAGAAAAATCAGTCTTGAGATATTTCTTGGCCCAGTCTTGACGTTTCAGCTTGTGTGTCTTGTTCAGTGGTGGTCGTCTTTCAGCCTTTCTTACCTTGGCCATGTCTCTGAGTATTGCACACCTTGTGCTTATGGGCACTCCAGTGATGTTGCAGCTCTGAAATATGGCCAAACTGGTGGCAAGTGGCATCTTGGCAGCTGCACGCTTGACTTTTCTCAGTTCATGGGCAATTATTTTGTGCCTTGGTTTTTCCACACGCTTCTTGCGACCCTGTTGACTATTTTGAATGAAACGCTTCATTGTTCGATGATCACGCTTCAGAAGCTTTGCAATTTTAAGAATGCTGCATCCCTCTGCAAGATATCTCACTATTTTTTACTTTTCTGAGCCTGTCAAGTCCTTCTTTTGACCCATTTTGCCAAAGGAAAGGAAGTTGCCTAATAATTATGCACACCTGATATAGGGTGTTGATGTCATTGGACCACACCCCTTCTCATTACAGAGATGCACATCACCTAATATGCTTAATTGGTAGTAGGCTTTCGAGCCTATACAGCTTGGAGTAAGACAACATGCATGAAGAGGATGATGTGGACAAAATACTAATTTGCCTAATAATTCTGCACTCCCTGTATACGTTTTCCAGGATGGCATTTTCCAATAAATTTGCTGTTTATGTGTTTTTTTTCTATATATGGACAAATGTTGTGTATGTTTGTTTTTGTGCAGTGTAACATATGGGAAAAAATGTTAAAGGTCATGTTTGAAATTGTCACCTCTCAAACGTGTTCAAAATTAACAGAAATAGACACAAACAACAAAGAGGTGTGAACCTTCACTCGTCTCACGATTCGATTTGGTTACGATTATCAATGCCTCGATATCGATGTATCGTAATGCATCCCATCCATTTTCTACACGTGATGACACTGTTGCCGTTCAGTCCGCGCTCACTTTGTAACAGTCGTATTCTCCTTGGTAGTTCTCCTTTAAATGCACATGTCACTATGTTGTGGGCGGAGTTAGTCATCTGCCCTGGTCCTGATGCAGAGAGCATGATGGAAATGCCCAGCAGCGGGGAAACGAAGTTAAGTTCAATTGAAGCGCACTAAAGCCTGTTGGTGTGAAAGCAGCCTAACAGTGCTTGCTTGCGGTTGCTTGCACTTTATGTAGCCCAGTTTGTTGATGTCGCACACATGCTCTTTATTTCAGTATGTAACTTTGTTTAAATGTGACACGTAGCACCAGGTTCCACAGAAACATGTTTTTTCGTTACACTACGTACTGTCATGCATGTACTAACATGTATGTAACCGAAATGACAATAAAGCTCACTTGAACTTGAAAAAGGCCTGCATTCTCCAAACCACTCAGGCACTGGGTTGCCAAGTTGCTTAAATGTTGGACAGTACATGCATTTCAGTTTAAATGGAGCCCACATTAAAGTATAGTAGGCTGATCACAGCGAAGATTCTTTACACTGGATGTTAAAAAAGGAATGCACTGATATGTCCATATCAGGTTTTATGCCCTCCATGCTTCATTTTCTAAACCAATGGCAGATAGGTTGTAGTTGGCTAAAGACACATCGTCAAAATGTCGTTTTACCAGCGTGTGGGGTGCATGCGCTGTTGTCGGATTTAGTTACATTGGCAGCTTTCCCCTCTAGACCCGCTGAATATGCACAGACTCCGACCTATAATTTAGTCACTTGGAAACTATTTTGTTGCATTTGCTTATGGCAAATGATTGCAAAAATATGCCACTTGCATGTATGAAAACAAATCAGCATTGGAAAGAAATAATAGCCCCATTTTCAAAGCCCCACTGGAGCAATTACTTACAAGGAGCAACTGGTTCTGTTAGTAATTGCGTCCCGTAGCTGCTGGTTTGCAGCGAGGTTCAGGCTGGAAGACTGAGGATGTGTGGGTGGGCGTGAAGACTGCGGAGTAGAAGCACGGATCTGTGCCTGACATAGCTGCACGACTATTTTGGACCTTGAACTCATCCAACCTTGCTTTAAAACAGATGCTTGAACAGTATATGGGATGTTATTAGATGCAGAAGAGTAGAATAAGCATTAAGAAACAGTGCCTTTTTAATTTTTTTTCTTTAGAAATCTCTTCTTTAGAAAATCTCTTTTTTTATATGAAACATCAAATTGTTCATATCCTGATGATGGCTGGAAATGGTTGTTAATAAATGAAACATCTGCATATATGTAGAGAGGCCCATTATCAGCAACTGTTAGTCTTGAGTTACAATGTAATGCTGTGTTCACTAATGCAAGTCTGTCACTTGAAAAGCTTCAATGATTATTAAAAAAAATAATGATTTGCACTGATTTAAGAAGCAAACAAACTGGCCAAGTTCATTCTAGTGTGAATATATCTGGTTCATCTCCAAATGTTTGCATCATTATTTTGTAACAGCAATGGATTCTGCAAATTTGATCTGCCAAATGGATGCATCTTTTTACTATAAATAATCTGTTGGTCGTGATTATTTATTCACACTTCATAGAAAGGAACGTTTTAGTTGATGGTCCTTGAAGCACGGGCATTCACAAAAAAAAAAAGAAGTTGGCGCCAGTCTTGCCTTTTCATTGGCTAAATCATGGCCTTCCAAGTGCTGTATACCTCCCCCTGCCCTTTTTTGCCCTTTTTCTCTGTAAGCATTTGTGCTTCTTCCTATTCCCTCCTTCCTTTCCATTCAAAGTGTCTGTCCATTTTGCAGCGCAGTGGTCTCAACGAAGGCCATGATTGTCTCTGCACAAATCCTCAAAGGCTGCACATTTCACTCATTTGACGTTAATGAAAGGTTATCTTCCTCCAATTTCAAATTCCCTTTCAGTGCTTGTGAAGGTTGGTAGATGTCATGTCTCAGATTCATTAAATGTGGTATTGATTTCTTTTTTCTCAGCTTCAAACCCTTGTGAGGAGAATGATGGGAGGGGGCCGTGCTCCCACCTGTGTCTTATCGACTACAACCGCACGGCCTCCTGCGCCTGCCCCCACCTCATGAAGCTGACCCCTAACAAGCGCTCCTGTACTGGTGAGTGGACATTTACAGCACTAACCGTGCCCTTGCCACGTCCATCTGCGACTGGATGCTTGAATTTACGTTTCCTATTTATTCACAGTTTCAAAATCGTAACATGTGCTGATGTACCATTCAATAGAACCAACTGTATAATGGTTGATTTAAACATTTGTCATGATTTAAGTTGCACAAGAGTGCACAATGAGTTAAAACATAGTTTTAGATCAGGTTTATATTAGTGTTCACATTTAGATAATGTTTATATCATCTTTATACCTAGCTACTAGGTATTGTAATATCCCTAGTATTTTATCACATTCAATGAGTGAACACAATTTATTATGAGCAGCAAGTTTCCTCAGTATATTTTCACTCATCACAGCACTGAAGAAGTTTCTACTCTACGTCCGACGTACTGAGATCCGCGGGGTGGACCTAGATAACCCCTACCTTAATATTATGACCGCTTTGACCGTTCCTGACATCGATGACGTAACAGTGGTGGATTACGATGCACTGGAGGAAAGAATCTACTGGGCAGACGTCAAAACTCAAACCATCAAGCGGTCCTTCATTAATGGATCATCGCTGGAGACGATCATCTCAGGAGGTACACAATTTTCAACTTAGATGCTATATACTTTCTAATACATAGTCTATGGTGACTATACATTTGGCATGCGTTTTTGTTTCCCTCAGATATACAAAACTGCCGTGGCCTGGTGGTAGACTGGCTCTCAAGAAACCTATTCTGGCTTAGCTCTGAAAACGATGAGACGCAGATCAATGTTGCTCGCTTAGATGGGTCCTTGAAAACCACCGTCATCCATGGCATCGATAAGCCCAAGTGTTTGGCTGTACACCCAACCAAAGGGTAGGCGGGCGGATCTCAGCAGTGTCTTTTGTGTTTGTGCTCTGTGCACCTGTGTATTGCCAACAACACTATCAGTAAAAATGAATTGTGTCTGAGCCCGAGCCCTGGCAAATCGTGTATAAAAAATAACTCCTCAATTTGCATGACGACCCACGGAAATAAATGAAGGTGGCATTATTCAGGCCATCGCGTCCTCAATTTGTTCTCACATAACAATTCCAGGAAAATTTACTGGACAGACGGAGGCACGTTGAATGTGGCCAACATGGACGGCAGCAACAGGAAGGTCCTGCATCAGAACCAGAGGGAACCAGTTGGTAAATGTCATGGCATTTTTTTCACTGCCTCACGTTGCTTGTTGGAATTTAGTTAGAAAAGGAATACATACTGCAGGGTCCGTCCCACTGATGTCTCACACGGGGTTACCAGGGTAATTTTGGAAGGATGGGATTTAAACATAGCTACCACCCTTTATGTGCTTAGTTTGGTATAGTAGTGGGACCATACACTACCATTAATGAGCCATTTAGAAGTTACAGACAAAGTTCGAAATAAGGTGGTCAAACCCACATGTGTGGATGCAACAGATGCTAAACTGGTCTGAATTTGGCCAGTGTTATTGCTTATTTGAAATTGATTGTTATTGTGAAACACAGCACAGCACAAAGTGCACACAACAAAATGTGTCTTGTGTATTTAACCCATCACCTTAATGAGCTGTGGGCAGCCATGAAAGGTGCCGGGGGAGCAGTGTGTGTGCAGTGTGAACAGTGCACCTCAGTGGCACCTCAGTGGCACATTTGGCGGTTTGGGACTCGAACCGGCAACTTTATGATTATGGGTCCGTTTCCTTACCCACTAGACCAAACACTTCCCTCGATTATTTATTTAATCAGTGCAACTGTTTTCAGCTCTTCTAAGATCATTGCACTGTTTTCTCAATGAAGCTTTTAAAGTGGCAGACTAATTGCCGCTGATAATGAGTCTCATTTAAAACATTAACAATATGTTCTCAGTTGGATCAGAAATGATGAGGGCATTTCCAAATGGCCCTAAACTTTTGAATAGTTGAATTGAGTTAAATGGTTGAAATAATGCTCAGTTTTAATACCGCTCTGTTTTAATACCACTGCCTGTTCAGTTGTTTTTAGGCTGAAACCCTTTTGGCCAAAAGAGCCCTTGGTGTCCTGCCATCCATGTGATCTCTGCAATTTTGTACATGAATGCACTACTAACAAAGGCTCATGTGCTTTCAGATAGCGGTGATACCAATTTATTTTTTTATTTTTTTTTTAATTGTCCTCGATGCATGTATAGTGATTAATGCAATAAACATCACTTGAATATTGTTAATTCACTTCTGATCTGTAAATAACTGGCAGTGTGCTTAGAAGTCTAGTGCTATAAATAGATTCATTTGCTTTCAGGGGGCAAACGACATCCTGTCGTCAGAACTGAAATATCCTCAAATTTTGACAGCAGTCATAAATACCACAACACTGTCAGAAATGTAGCAACTGTGGAGTTGGGTTCTGTGTGAAGGTCGCTGGGAGAGTTTTTGAGATGGCAGAAATCATCCTCATTGGGATAAATACAGAAACAAATATGTAGATTATTAGTCTGATATCTTAAATTGCATTAATAGAACACGGCAGGCAGTTGATGTGAAGATGTCAACGATTGGCGTCACATGATGGCACATAAGCAATATTTAAAAGGAAATCATGGCACCTCTATTCCCCGCAGGTCTATCGGTGGACTACGGATCGAGCAAATTGTACTGGATGAGCTCTGCTAATGGCACTATCAACCGATGCAATCTGGATGGCTCTGCGTTCGAGGTGATTGAGACCTTGAAGAGGGACTTGACTAAGGCCACAGCTCTAGCAGTCATGGGTAGGTGCTCCATCCATCTGTCTCCCCATCCATCCATTACAAGGTCTACATGAAGTATAGCATGTGCAAGAATGACAGCAGCCCGGGGTTCAAGTGGTGCGATGCCATTTTTGTTTTCTAAAAATAGATCACAAACTTTAGTGTGCATTTCTTTGAATAATTATATAGTTATTTCTTTGAAAAGTAAATTGATTCCTTAGCCAAAATCGGGGGATTTTGTTTACATGACGTGGATTTCTTATTCTTTTTTTTTTTTCAATCCGTTTGCACCAATATGTACAAGTGTATATTTTAGTGTTTATTTTAAGTTCTCCTCATGTTCTCTGTCTCAGAAAGTGGTGGTCCGTGATTATTGGATTGTTTCATTATGTTTTGTGTTCAGCTAATTCACCAGAGTACACTTGTCTTCTGGCCCCTGTATAATCCGCTAATTTCTTTAGTCGAATAATGTGAAAATTGAATAATTACATGCACCTAAACTCTTGAAAACAATACATTTCCACTGAGGCCGTAAATCACCTCGGCTGGTAAATATGCTCCAAAGACAGGCCCAATCAGTGCCCTTGGCACATAAGGCACTATTTACAACTTGAGGCGTGTTCGCTAGTGTAAGGTCAAATGTGTCACCAGGATTTACATAAATGAATAGATGAAACAGGAAAGAAACACTATCATGGGTGAACGCACATATAGATGAGGGAGGGTTTAAATCATCCAGAATGAGCATGCAATTTTATTTTACACATTTATTTTACAATGTTATTTTAGTCGATTTTCTCTTCTTCAAGTTACAGATCAGTACCAAGCAGCTCTTCCTTGTTTTTCTTTGTATTTATGTAAATCCCGAGGACGCCTTTGATCTTACACTAGAGAACAACCCCAAGCATGTCACAACGCACTTAGTGCCAGTTTGAAAAAAAGTGCCCAGAGATATTCAGACATAGCAAGGCATTTATGACGTTCATCTTTCTCAGTATGTGTGTGTGTGTGTGTGTGTGTGTGTGTGTGTGTGTGTGATTACATGCGAGCATTGCTATAACGCTGAAATGGGACGGGCCACATTGCCAGGAAACTGGGTTTAATTCGCCATGGTCAGCAGGGCATTATTATGCTGGCGAACAGCGCTGCCCCGGTGACTGCTGGTGCTCATTACAGTGGGGAAAGGTGCTCAATATTTATTATCCTTGGCAGGCCTTAAGCGAGAGTGAGAAAGACCAAAAGTTTACTAAACAAACTGGCGAGAACGGCGGCGTGGAAAGATGTGAGGCGAATGCCAAGGATATGCACTCATTTTTCATTCTGCCACTCAACTGGGAGTGTGTCGGAGCACTGTGGCGAGAAAGGGAAAGTAAACGTGGGCCTCGGAGGATGGCAATACATATATTTCGACATCAAAGAGGGGAAAAGTTAATATGATTGATTTTGGACCAGATGGAACAGGATAATGAAGACCAGCTCGTCTCTGAAGACAGCCATTTCGGTGGAGAGCATCTGTTTTTTAATCACGTTTTTAATCAGGTTGTGGACGTCTATTCCACAGTCCCTTAAAGGCCGAATTTTGAGATATGTTGAGCTGCCTCCGTACCGCTAGTAATGAGGACGGTTGATTAGACAGTGACAGAGGAGGGTGAGGTATTCAGCAAGAGCTGTCACATTGGGTCTTTGTTTTTTTGTGTATGTGTGTGTCTGATAATATATATATTTTTTTCGTTCTTGCTTTATGTAGCAGGCTGAATTAGTATTCCCAATATTCTGCATCCACACAAACAAGTGTCTCTTCCACCAGTAGAAAAGCACAAATTAGCCTGTCCTTCCATAAAGAGACATCCGTCCTAACATTTTTAATTGGGTTATTATTGCTTCAGTCCTGTCACAGTTTTTTGTCTCAAGTATATGGAGTAAACTTTTTTACACGACTCAATACAGAAACATTAGTTACTACAAAATTGCATAGTTAAATGAGGTATATATTATGGCTGTATACTTATTTAAAAAACGTAATTATAATTTTGCAATAAATTAATCGTGATTAATCATGATTATTTTTTTTAATACGTGGTTGAACACTGTGTCACATGGTAATGTGTGCAATTAAATATTCTTCTGCCTAACAAAAAAACTCTAAATGTCATTCCGGCAGTTATGAGGCAGATTGATGTTTCAAGAGATGAATCAGAAGGTTAACATTATTAAATATGGTCAGTATTAGGATCTTTTGGTGCTATAAACTACTTTTTGACATTATTACATTTTCACTGACACTCAGCAGGCATTTTCAGACCGGCACCTTCATTTTGGGGGATTCGCATGAGCTGGGTGTCTGCTCTGTTGTGCTCTGTAGAGAGCACTTAACTTACCGTGATCTCCATATGCAAAAAGAGCTGACAACTCTGCAGGTGTCTCGCTTCTCCTGGCCTGATTATAAAGTAACATCAGAGGCTGCAATGCATGCAAATGAAACAGATGAAAAATACAAAGATGAAAGTGTTAATATGGTGGCCCATAATCACACCAAAGAGGAGTCTTGGAATAATATATCAAAGTGTGGACGGTGTGACGACGGTAATGATGGACGGATGAATGAAGCTAAGAGGAGTGGCCTTCGCTGGCAATATTGTTTATATAGTGACGCACTGTTCATATGACAAGAGAAGTGATCTTTTTAAAACCTCTGTTCGAGATCAGTGCTTGCAGTTGTTATGCTGCCTCCTGCCGAGTTCAAAAGAATCGCATTAAGGTGGTTCCATCTCATGAATGTCATCAGCCAAGGCGGAAGTAGTGCCTAATGCACCCAGGCCCTTCCTTTCCACTAATGAAGACATCATATCTGACTTCTCCAGGAGAAGCGAACTTCTGCAAACTTTTGATCAGTGAGACCACAACATCGGGACAGAAATGCTAATGTTTCGAGATGCCACTGAAAGGTGGGCTGTATTGAGGGCTAGCAACATTCTGTAACTGTTGAACAGTACAGTTCTGTACCACCAAAATAACATTACATTGAAAGTGAAGCGATTGTCATTGTGATACACAGCACAGCATACGGTGACACAACGAAATGTGTCCTCTGCTTTTAACCATCACCCTTAGTGAGCAGTGGGCAGCCATGACAGGCGCCCGGGGAGCAGTGTGTGGGGACGGTGCTCTGCTCAGTGGCACCTCAGTGGCACCTTTGTTGTTCTTGAGAACTCCATTACATATCCTAAGTTAAGGAGTTTTCCTGCTACAGCATTCATTCTCAGCCTTTCCAGATCAGTACAAAAATAGTACTTCGCTTAATATTTATTGTAATAAATCAATGTAACTACCATAAATAAAAAACACAACAGCTGCCAATATTAACAATCTTTACCACAGTAATGCATACATGCATGGGTGGAGACTGGACAGGTCATCTTATACATTATGATCATGATTTGCACATTTTACAACTGCTATTAATGCTTGTGAGAAAAATTATTAGAAAGACTAAAATGGAAATATATAGGCTATGCCACTGGTACACACAGATACTAAAATGGACCTAAGAGGTCCAATCTCGGTTAATGTCCCCATCATGTTTAGATATAGTCTGCCGTGGTTTTAGTAATTAGCTATTTGTGCCGTGATTCGAGGTCACCCCGAACCAAAGTGTAGATTAAAAGAGATTGAGATCTCCAGAGGGCTTTGACCTGTACCTCATCATTTACCTCCCAATGAGGGATGAGAATCTTTGATGAGGGGATTTGCCAAGGTTAGCCCCTCAAAGTGGGTTATCAGCTGCCGCACCGCACCCACAGCCATTCTACCATGTATGCGAGATGAAAATGCTATCTGATTGAAGCCTCGCCGCACAGCATTTTAACCCCCTCCCCCTCCATTAGCATCAGAGGTGTAAAAGGTGAGCGAGCCTTGATGGACAGCTCTTATCATACAAGCAAAATGTTTTAAAAGTGCAGCAGGCTGAATTTATCAGAGAAAATCAAGACAAAACTGGATGAAGGGAAAGCTTGATGGGAGTTTGCTGGTCTACAGCCGTGTCTTTGGGTGCACCAGGGAGAGTAATTAAAAAGCATGGACAATTGTTAATTGAGGACAATTTAACAGGCACAGGACCAATCCAGCCTCTCCCCTTCACCATGCAGCCATGAACCTGACCAGAATGGCGGCCCCTGGGTTTTGTGTGTGCGGGGATTGGAGCTCCTTAGACCCTTTTCACCTGTAATCAAATCACTGGCTAAGGTGAAAATTGCATATGATGAGCAGCAGTCATGCAATCACAGGCGCCCACCGTCCTAAATTAACACAGACAGCCGTTCTGACCTGAGCCGGAGGAGCCGCGGGGTCAATCGCCTCGCGGGCAGCAGGCATTTTGCCACTTTCACTCCGAAAATGAGTTTCCCTTCAGGTGGACATTGATTGTCGGCAGACCTACACTGTCAGGCTCGTGGTATTGGTTTCAAGCCAGAGAAGGGCTGTTTTTTTTTTCAGTACGTTACCGACTCGCCGATCCTCGCCTGTGTGTGTTTGTACTGCTTCGTTCAGGCGTGCGTTGAAGTACACTTTCTGTATGCTCCGCCTGAGATAGGCCCAATATTTCTCCGGGAGAGAAAACCCACTCAACGCCGTGTGATTCTCTCCGATGCCTCCGTTCACCTTCTCTCCAGCATTCCCCTCCAGCATGCCCTTGTAAATCTGCTGTACCTCGTAATACCTCATTTACACCAGCACGCTTCCTCTGATGGATGCAGGGACCCAGAGCGGGCCTTTTGTTTACGCGTTCCCCCTGCTCCTCATTGCTCCTGAGTTCCCTGCTAACGCATACGGGCTGGGGGCCAGGCCTGTAGCCAGGAGCAATCTCTGCAGCCTGCTGTGGCATACTCAATCTCGCAGGGCGGGAGCAGCAGCGGCAGCGGGCGCCCATATCTGGCGCCCCGCTGTGAGATTGGTTGCACTCCAACGGCTTTGTGAATGGAAAGTCCTTGTCCCGAACTAGGGCACGTAGCCAGGTCTCTGGTGCTTAGGCTCATCGACTTTCACTGGGAAGAGAACATCATGTGTAATTCTCTTCCTCCCGCCTTGCCCTTCCTCCCTCCCTTCCTTCCTCTACTTTATGTTCACAGGACACCCAATATCACAGACATACCTCAAGCAAGTAAAATGGCAAAAAAAAAAAAAAAAAAGCTACATAAAAAGTTTCCTAGTAACAGCTACAGTAAAGCTTTAAAGTCCTTTGGCAGACATGTCCCAGTGTCTGTTACTTACAAGATAATAGTTGCTTTTCTCAAGTTAAGCAACAGCTTAACTTAAATGCAACCAAGATGTACACCTGTAGGTGTACTGAGAATAAATAAAATGACAATAAAATGACAAAAGGGATGGTGGATGGTTATCTCTTTCTCTCCAAGCCACAAATATCCTTTATCTGCCATTTCCTGTAAATCAGGCATATGTCAATTCTGTGGCGTCAGTAATGTATATTAGTAATTTACATAATGTAAGTGTACAGGCTTTTGCTTTATGGACGTTTACAGAGATTCATTGTTTCTTGCTTTAATTTGTGACCCGTTTGTATCATCATCACAGTGACTGTAATTGTTCCAGTTATAGCAATAGAAGTGACTGCTCGACTGCTGGTCTTTCCTCAGGTGGCAGGCTGTGGTGGGCAGATGAGGATCTGGCCCAGCTGGGCACTGTTGCCAAGCGAGATGGGCGAAACCTCACGGTGCTGCGCAACAAGACCAGCGGTGTGGTGCACATGAAGGTTTACGACCGGGAGGGTCAAAAAGGTGAGGACGGAGCCCCTAAGAAGACGGGTGTCGTTCAAGGAACTCTGGGCTCCTTGTTTAAAATGTCAATTTAAAGCTTGCGCACACATGTCTTCAGAATCTACCTTTTCCATAAATATCTTGCCACTCTGGGTAAAGAAACGCCTTTAAGCCAGTATAGATAATGTGTTAAAATAACACTGTGTAAATAAATGGGCTCTGAATGATTTTATACTTTTTCTTTTTTTAATGAAGAAACATTACCTTGTCCTGTTTCAAAAGTGCCCTGTTTAGTATTTGGAATGTCTCTCCACTTGTCTCCCCATAATCCGAAAATGTAGCAGAACAGAGATTTATTGGGACTTTGGATTTCCATTCTCTGAGTTATTAGCCAAATAATTTACGGTAATGGCAGATCCATTAACAGCATTGCTGGGGATCCTTCTAAACTGTCCGGCTGAATAAAGGATGACCATTAAGGAGGGTCAGATGTAAATCTGCTCACTTCCTCTTCATCCCGACACTCTCACAGCAATTAGCTTCTCCATTCATAATGCAGACCTGCCTCATTACTGTCTGCAGCGCGCTAGCTGCGCCATCCCCGATAACGCACCCAATGGAAATGTCCCATTTAATTACTTAAAAGTATCCATGCAGCTCAGAAAGCAGGCTGTGGTGTCGTGCCATTTGTTAATCCTGGTGTAATTTGCAGTTTGAGGTCAGCCCACGGCTACATGTTGTTTCTCCTCCTCCGTGCTTTATTTACCGTTTTACCAGTTTCATGTTGCCGGTGAAATGTCTTTGAATAATTGAATACGCCGCTACTGTTCCGGATGTTCCAGGCAGGAGCCCCTGTCAGGTGAACAACGGCGGCTGCTCCCAGCTATGCCTGCCCACTTCTGAGAACACCCGCAGCTGCGCCTGCACCGTGGGCTACAACCTGCTCGGCAACCGCATGTCCTGTGAAGGTACGTTTTCCCATTTACTTAGCTTCGCTCGTTCATCTGACGGGCCCCCGGGGCAGTGCAGGGTTAAGTGTGCTGCTTGGGGGTCACATTGCTAGCAGCAGGATTTGTAAGAGGGCGGACTGTATTTAAGACTACGCTGGTCCAGTACATTAACCGGTAAGCTTCTACCTGTCAGGTGATGCCGCAGATTCTCAACCATGCTTTCTCCGCCGTCTTTGCTTGTCCCCCGTGGGAGGCGCGGATTGCTGTGGGCACGTGCCTTTCCGGTCTCTCCATTCAGACTTTGCCCGCACTGGCTGCACATTCACATGGAATACTGTTATGAGCCTCTGTTTTAAGCAATAGTGTGGCCATTATCATAATATAGTTAGAATTATGTGGAAGCTAAGGGGTCCTTTTATTCCCTGAAATGATGCAAGGTTCCCTGAAAGCCCGCCCTCAGACATTTTGTGTAGTTTTGTGTTCGTAGTGAAACTACGCAACTTTTTTCTTCTTATCAACGTTAACTTGTTCTGGAAGTGAAGTGTAACGCAGGTACTAACAACTGAATGAGCTACAAGCAAATGTTCACAAATGGAAAACAAGATTGTATCGCTACAATTTCCCATCTACACGACAACGGGACCTAGACCGGTTCGTTTTTTAAACAGGTTTCAGCGTGAATTTCTTTCTTCCACATACTCGTGTGGACAGCAAAGCAGCTCTTTTGTGAAAACGCAGACGTATTAGCCCAACCTCTGACCTGACCTATAACCCCAAATGCATCCTACATACAACAATGGCATATAACATGTTCGTGGTTGTTCTGTAGCAGCTAGGAACCTCATGTAGGAACAACAAGGAATCCTCTCTACAGTGCACATTTCTAATGAAAAGACAAGGCTGGAGAACAATGATGTTCTACGGATGTTTGACACTCCGTGGAGGACAACTAGACGCGAAACAACTGAGGAGTTACAGACTGGGGAGTAGCAGCACCACTTACGGGTGTGGAGGGGAGGGGGTAAAATAGGGTTCTCTGCGTCTCAGTGGTCCCATTCACACAATAAAATGGCAGCGGGTTAAACCAAAAATGCATCGAACCGCTCCTCAACAAGCTGTGTGCAACTAAAAGACCCCTCTGTAGCATCCATCTTTTTCCAGCCTGAACCCAGCCACTGGGGATGCATGTGAATGTGTGTTTCCTGGTGCCGGTCCCAAGCCCGGGTAAATCGGGAGGGTTGTGGGCATCCGGCGTAAAACTTTTGCCAAATCAATTATGCGGACAAGCAGACCGTTTGATCCGCTGTGGCGACCCCTTACAGGAGCAGCCTAAGGAAGACGACGGCATCTTTATTCCAACCTGCAGCTCTGTGCTTCTGTAATAGGGAATCAATGCAGTTTTCTTGTGGTATATCCGGTTTCAATCTTGGAACATATCAATTGCAGGGTAGTTGTGACATTCCTTTCTTTTTCTATTTTCAGGCATTGGCTCATTCCTCATGTACTCTGTCCATGAGGGGGTGCGCGGCATCTCCATGGACCCCAGTGACAACACAGAGATGCTGATGCCCATCACGGGCACGCTGTTTGCCGTGGGCGTGGACTTCCATGCAGGTAGCAGCCATTCTGTCCAATGAGTGCTTGCTGCATTCTCCCTCTGGAATGGTTTTGCCCTCCACTCAAGCGCACTTTGATCAAATGCTGCGTGTTCATCTTAACGCTAACATCAAACGAAACACGCGTAGTCCTCCCACTACTTTTATCCTCAGTCAAACATGCAAAGCGCCCGTCTGTGGCGTGATTTCATCCCTGATTAGAAACGATTGGACAGGACTTCCTATCCCAGCCTTTTCAGTGATGTGGCTGCTGGGTTAAATAAAATGATGCTGAAGATGCCGCAGGCAGATTAATCTTCCTCTCGTTCTCCGTGGCACTGGGCTGACGGTGAAGTATTGAATGTGCTAATATGCGAAATGGAGATAATGCATGTATTGTGGTGCATGGACTAAATGTTATTCCCAGGTATGTTTCGCGTTCCCTGCATTATTCATGCAGAAGGAGGGGGGAGCTCGTCTGTGTGAATTAGTCATTGTGACAACAGGGAAATGATACGCCCCGCACAGATGCAGAATTCTGCTGGTGATGCGTGCCGCGGATGGAAGTGAGGATGAGGACGGCTTCATTTGCGCGACGCTGTCAATGAAAATCAAGAGCTACTCCTACCTGAACTAGAGTGCCTGCTCCAAAAGTCACCAGCTCCATGCACTAAATGCATTAATGGGAATGGATTGGCGTAAGGGGGTGGGTAGGAGCTCGAGACGATTTGAGAATTGCCACAAAATGGCAAGTCAGTGACAGGCTGATCCCTCTAAACATCGCCCGGAGACAGCTGAAGGGGTATGCACATAAATAAACATTGCACTGAGGTCGACCTGGGCCCAGACGCAAAGTCGGAGTGCAGGGGAACACATATTTTAATAGAAATTAGTGGCACGCCGCTCTGGTGTTTGCAGGAGGGGGCATCGTTGAATGCATCCAAACCCTATTTCCCGCAGACCCTTCCATATGGTCAGGGGGTCTCATTACACCCATTCTTAGCGCAGGGCCCGTAATGTCAGGTGAGCCAGGTAAGCCCCCCCCCCGGCCAGTGGGCACTGCCCCTGACAGCTGATTACACATGCATACCATTTGCATCCGATTACGGAGCAGCTTGCCGGAATGTGAAGCAGACAAAGGCCTTCCAGCTGGATCCTGTCACATGTAAGGGATCTGTTAACGGAGCGTGGGTTCTGTGCTAACAGGAGGGGGTGCGAATAAACAGCATCATGCCTCTGCACTCGTAGGGCAACCTCGGGAAAGGGCAAGAAGAGGCGACATGCGCACAGGCTTAAAAATGTCCGCCAAACCCTCCTCAATTATTCTCGCTTTCTGCTGTTGTTTTTCGCACTCCGGTTTATTATTATTATTATGCAGGTCGCACTGCATAAATTAGCATTTCAATCAGCGAAGTGATCTCCTGCATGAATGTCACACAGCCTTAATATTTAAGGTGGAAAATTGCTGAGGACAACGCAGTTGCCTCACGTGCGCCCATGTCCCCTGGGGATCACAGCCTCACTTGTTAATTAAGTGTCCTGTCACCTTCCTCCACAGCTAATGACACGATATACTGGACGGACATGGGTTTAAACAAAATTTCCAGAGCAAAGAGAGACCAGACGTGGAGGGAGGACATCGTTACCACGGGCATTAGCAGAGTGGAGGGCATTGCCGTGGACTGGATAGCAGGTAAGCATTTCGATTGGCTGCCCCTTTCCAGTACATTGAACTCATGTGAGGGTAGGCTTGTGTCATTTTTAATACTCTTTTTGAAGATGTTTCAAACCACCTACAGTACAGGCCAAACGTTTTCTTTATTTTCATGACCATTTACATTGGTAGATTCTCACTGAAGGCATCAAAACTATGAATGAACACATGTGGAGTTATGTACTTAACAAAAAAAGGTGAAATAACTGAAAACATGTTTTATATTCTAGTTTCTTCAAAATAGCCGCCCTTTGCTCAGATTACTGCTTTACACACTCTTGGCATTCTCTCGATGAGCTTCAAGAGGTCGTCACCTGAAATTCTTTTCCAACAGTCTCGAAGGAGTTCCCAGAGGTGTTTAGCACTTGTTGGGGTCCAGCTCACCCCAAACCATCTCGACTGGGTTCAGGTCCGGTGACTGTGGAGGCCAGGTCTCCAATTTTTGTTAAGTACATAACTCCATATGTGTTCATTCATAGTTTTGATGCCTTCAGTGAGAATCTACCAACGTAAATGGTCATGAAAATAAAGAAAACACATTGAATGAGAAGGTGTGTCCAAACTTTGGGCCTGTACTATACGTATCACTGGGTACATACTGAACTAACTTCACAAGATGAAAGCCTGCTGCCAGTGCAGCCACATTTTATTCTTTGCTTTACATTTAGAACACTGATTACAAATGGGTACTAAGTGTGGGGCTGGTTAAAGATTTTTTTTTTTTTGCGTAAATAAATAGATAAAACAAGTAAGAACTGTTTAGTTGTTCTCTGTATTTGAAGAGAAACTACCTCCCTTTTGTTGGTGTGTAATAATTTCTGTTGTTAAGTGGGATGGGAGCTCTCACATGCTCATCTTCCTCATTCTGGATGATTTCAACCTGTGCTGGTTGATGCGTCATGCGTGCAATCGTTATTAAACGTTATTTTCTTGTTATATATAGTTATTTATGTAAATGTACCGTTGGCTGGACATGGCGAGGAGGGAGGACGGATACGCACGACGTCACAGGACAGGGGTTGAATACATAATAAACAGGACAGGGGAACATCACCAAACAATGACCTGACGGCGAACAGACATGAACAGGATAGTTATACAATGATACGCAGGTGATAACAATCAGGGAACATTACACACGACGAACATGAAACTCCGGTCCGAACTCCGTGCAACCTGCTGCAGCTGTGTTTCCTGTTTAAACTTTATTCATTGTATTGTATCGTTCTTCATATAGACAGGGGGCGTTTGCTGCATAGCAGATTAAATACTTGCCTATGAGTGTCAAACGCCACTTCCTACCATTGTGTCTCTGAGCAAGACTCTTAGCCCGTATTTGCTCCAGGGTGCTGTCTAGTGATTGTAAGGATATGTAATGTAAATAATGTGGGTAGTTTTCTTTTCAATGTCTTGCTTCTATTTATTTTAACTGCATGAAGAGAGAGAAAAAAATCATGTCGGCCTTTAAATGTCAGACCTGATCATCACCTTAAATACGCTGCATGTCTGGTTTCTTTTTAAAGGAAACATTTACTGGACTGACCATGGACTAAACCTCATTGAGATCGCCAGGCTAAATGGCCTCTATCGTTCAGTTGTGATCTCAGAGGGTCTTGACCAACCTCGAGCCATTGCAGTGCACCCACAGAGAGGGTATGTTTTTCTTTGTTTCTTTATTTCAGTGCGGCAATTAAAATGCCGTTCGCCTCGGCCATGAGCTGATTAGTTAAACGTAATGATGGGTACGTCATTCTGCATGCCTTGAGTACTTTGTCCATCACTATAACCTATAAACATTGTCTCTCATGGGTTTCACCACTTCCTTATTTCTGGTTGTAAAGAGGCCAATGTCACACCAACTGGTGACCTGCACATTTATCAATTTCATAAATCACTTTCCAATTGAGTTAAGAAGCAATGTTTACCTGTCTAGTAATACGGGATGAAACGATTAATGCTTTGTGGCGTTGTGTAATACGACTCACTGATTTAACGTGGCTAGACGTCAGTTCAATAAAGAATGAACAGATGTTTGCCAGAGAGATTAGCATCACGCAGAGTAAAATGAAACACACTCAGGCCTGAGCTAAATCAACTGCACAGACTGACGCAGTTTACAGGTAAACACACTTTAATGTACCATGTCCCTGTAAAATAATGTGAAGCTACAGTGAATCTACATAAAAGGTAAAAGTTGTGAAAGCTTCTGTGAAATCAGTCATTTCTGGCCCCCGAAAGTCCACATAACCCTGGAGGGAATGAGTTATTTCATCCTTAATTAATAGGTACATGTGGAGATACTGAAGTTAGTTTCATGCGTTTGTTGTGGTGAAAGAGTATCTAGCCACAGGGACTCCAAAAAAAAAAACCAAATGTGCAAACAAATGTGTGATGGGTGACTGGGTCGAGTCAATGGGAGGTTAAATTATTTCAAAGATCCAGTTGAGTCTGGCACCCCCGATATCGCTGGGTTCATCACTCTATAATGCTGTTTACAGTCATTAAACTCACTCCGCCTGTGACTGGCGCCAGGTGAGCGGCCTCCCTTTGCAGCGGTGCCATTTCACTGTCATCGGGTAACTTCCCATCTACCCTCTCCCAAAGTTTTCTGCACTCCCCTGCTCTGAACTCGATAGTCGTTTACAGCTCAGGCCGGGTGCCTGCAGTACGGCTGCACCTTCTCTTCCACCTCTCTCCGATAACAACAGTGCACTGATGCCGTTATCATGCTGATCACAGAAATAACTAATCGCAATGTCCTCGAAGCAAACCACGGGATTAAGAGAAAAAAGTTTTTCTATTTGACTTTAAATTTAGTCAGAGAAAAACCAGTCAGGATGCTTCAATGATAAAGAGCCTGATAGACTACGTTTGACGGTGGAGTGGGCACGTTTACTTTGAATTATTATTGTATTAAAGAATATTAATATTATGATACATACTAAAAGTAATTCGTTTCACTTAGGTATTTACTTGCTCAACACAGTCCATGTCAAGGGAGTATTGTGAGTGTGAAGACTTAAGAGCGAGTAAGAGAAGGAGTTGGGATACTGTGATACACCTTGGTGTTTGACATATCGACAATAGTTAAAAATGTTTCGAAATCAGTATTTTTGTTTATTATTATGTGCAAGGATGAGGTACATATTAGCATATTAGCTTATTAAATGCTACAAAGCTGCATCTAATCACCAAACACTATGCAAATGCCTGTTTGTTCTTTTTAAGAGGAGACATTTAGTGTAAGATTAGGGGGACACACTTTTCTAAATGCTGCAGGGCGCAGTGCTATGTACTAAGCGCGAAGCTAGTTCACTAGTGTAAGATGCTCAGGATTGACATAAATAAATAGATAAAACAAGAAAGAAATACATGGTTTACTGATGTATAAATAGACCAGAAAGAAAGGTGCGTCTGCGAGAGATTTACTTTCTTTTCCAGTACCAATCAGTTCACTGCACAGCGCTCCAGTTTGAAAATAGTGAAAATATCTGTAACATTATGGGTCTTTGCAGGTGGAAAGGGTATTTGAAGAAATGAAATCAAATGACATTTTTACAGGTATCTCTTCTGGACGGAGTGGGGGAAGAGTCCCTGTATAGGCAGGGCCCGCATGGACGGTTCAGACCAAGTCACTCTCGTCACTTCTGGCATTGCCTGGCCCAACGGGATCTCCATCGATTATGAGGTGCGGTGGTCCAGTGCCAGATCCCCCCGCCCAATTCCCCGCCTCCAGCTCGTATGCCCCCCGTCCCCCAACCACGGTCCCTCCTATGCAGTGTTATTGATAAAATGGACTAAGCTGGAACGGAGCGTCCACACTGATGTGCATTTTTCAAATTGCTTTTCAGGAAAATAGATTATACTGGTGCGATGCCCGCACCGACAAGATAGAGAGGATCAACCTTGAGACAGGCGAGAGTCGGGAGATTGTGCTGTCAGCCACCAATGCGGACCTCTTCTCCGTGGCAGTGTTTGGGACTTACGTCTACTGGTCTGACAGGTAATTTATTATTCCCCTAAATGCAGGGGCTTCCACAAAGTGGCGGTAAAAGCCAGCTGCTTCGGCCACCCATGCTTAACCCCTTCCTGGCAAGGTCACGCTCCAGGAAGCGCCGGCACGGGGGTATCGCCAATTCCCCTGGGAGTTGCCACCTGGATTATGCTAATCTAACATACTGTACCTCAATGACACTGGGAAGGTTGGCAGCCTTTCGAAAGCAGCTGCCTCATGCATGGAAATGAACCTGATAATTAGATGAGTGCCACTGACTGTTCTCCAAATCTGACTTCTTCTCTCTGCACCACCCGCTGTCCGGGGCAGGGCCCACGCCAACGGCTCCATCCGGAGGGGCTCCAAAAGCGACACCACGGATGCCGTGACCCTGAGGAGCGGCTTGGGCGTCAACCTGAAGGATGTGAAAATCTTTAATAGAGGCCGGGAGAAAGGTTGAGGTTTCAACTTAATATTTTTATTGGTCCCTTTAAGCTGCACTCAGATCAAAACTACATTTATGTATGCATATGGTGTACACTCATTGCATGAGAAAGATGCAGTTCTGTAATGTTTGTTAGTGGGACTGTGGTGGCCATTAGTGTTTGTCAGCATGATGGAGGCTACTTCCAACGTCCACATGCTTCTCTCTGTGATGTGAGTCAGGCTGACAGGCTGAAATACCCTTCAGGGACTGGAGTGCAATGAGTGAAAAGCCTCTTTGTTTGTAGTGGGATAATTCAGCAATGGAGAGTCTTCAGTTAGAAAACAAATAGTTCGCCATCTGATTTTCAGATAATTAGATTCCAGAAACATCTATTATAGAAAGGATACAGTTATGATTCATACTTCTGCAAGCAAATACATACCTGTGCTATATAAATTCAACTTTGTGCGAAGGTACAATCTAAACCATTTTACCAGAGCCACGAACAAATTTGAAAAAGATTGTGCTTTATCAATATATTGATATATTGATAATATCAATATATTATCAATAACTTATTCCATTCTTCATTACTGCTGAACCATTGCTACCTTCTCCAGGATTATATGGTCAAAGGCAGCGTTTGCCATGAACTACGAAAGTGAAACTAAATGTGTGGATCTGCCCCATGATGTGTGACACTATATTAATATACTAAGGTATACACCAAGTTTCATGGAAATTGTGTTTTTTTTGGTGGTATTTGCAACATAATCCTGTTATTGGTCAAAACTGGTTGGGAGATTATTGAGTTACTAAAGTTAAATTGGTGAAATGATGCCACAGAAATGTTTTGACGTATTTCACGTATTGACATACGTGGGTTAGAGTGAAAGATAAACCAACATGAAGATCTTTACAAAACATTTCAAGGATTTATGAGCCTGTGTCCTCTTATGGTTTAAAAGTCGCTATTATGATTTTTTTTTTTTTTCGCTGAACAGCGAAGCAGAATGGTCAAAGCACTCTTTATACATATCACCATTTCTAACCACTGCAGTACCATAGACAGGCTAGGGGAACTCGTATTTATATTCACCCAAATTTGTGACTTGCAGGTACCAACCCCTGTGCCAGGAACAATGGTGGATGCCAGCAGCTCTGCTTCCACCTGGGCAGCGGTCGCCGAACCTGTTCCTGTGCCCACGGGTACCTGGCAGAGGACGGCTTCGCCTGCCGCAGGTACGAGGGCTACCTGCTCTACTCGGAGAGGACCATCCTGAAGAGCATCCACCTATCAGACGAGAGTGACCTCAACTCCCCCGTCCAGCCCTTCGAAAACCAGAATTATTTCAAGAACATCATCGCTCTGGCACTGGATTACCGTCAAAACACTGCTGGCACCAATCGCATCTTCTTCAGCGATATCCATTATGGAAATATCCAGATGATCAACGACGACTGGACGGGTCGAGGCATCGTTGTTGAAAGTAAGTTCACCATGTGGTTGCTACACTTTGAGTGAGAGTGAAATATTTTGAGGTTAGTCACGAAAATGCACGAGTTGCTAACATCACCACGACAACGTGCAATCCTGCAAATGGAACCGGTCGGGTCAGGGCTATTTCCATCCTCCTGCCATTGACCTGTCAGTGTAGTGGCCCACATTCCCAAAACCGCGGCACGGCAAGATCCATTTCTGTCTCTTAGCAGGCATTTGTGAGAAGCCATTTGTAGAAAGCTTTAAGTGGCGGAGTGCTTGATGTATTGCCGGGCTCCAGTGCATGCTACATCTAGTAAGAGTGCTATAATGGCTACCTCAATTTTTCTTCAACTAAATGGCACCAATTTAACTGTCAAAAAGGATGTTTAAGGTATTGTATCTTTTTTTTTTTTGCGGTCCTGCTATTGATGGATTAAAATCGCTTGACTCATTTCCACCATGCGCAGAGTGTTTCAGAAATTGAGGGGACGGGAGGGTGATACATTTTAGGTTCCCAGCTGTCACTTTTGCAGCGGGTCCTGGCCGTACAGGTTATTGATTTCCCAGTGTGGAACACACTGTACGACAGGCATTGGCGCTGCAGCTGATTATGCCTGAAGAAGAACGCAATAAATATGCTCAGGGTCTAACGAGAGCGGATGAATAATCATTGATATATTATGCTAATTAGAGTGCATCGACTCAATTGCTGGTTAGACAATGTTGCTTTAATGTGAATAAAGTGCATGCGCATGTAATAGAGATTTAGGGGTAAAGTGTTTGTATTGATTAAAATATGAAACTGAGAATGACCTTTTCTGTGTGGAGGGTGTAATTAGTTACATCCTAGGCTGGACCCGACGCTTCTCACCTTCACATGGAAAAGAGAAAACTCTTGAAAATCATTTATGAAATATTCATTGTTTGTCTTCATTCTCAAACAGAGAGTAGCAGCATTTTCATACACCATTAGCCAAGGATCGAGAACAGAATGCAGGAGTGGCATCTATTAAGGCCATACTGACAACATTATTATTAGTCTTCCTAGCCGGCAACAGTCTGCATTGTCATGGCCTGCATTATTTCCCAGAAATGCTGTACACTTATTATGTGTCCTATCGATGTTCCTCAGAGCAGGTTGTCAGCCGTGGCTGGTCAGTGCTCTGGAAGACCCTCAATCTGGATCTTCGTAAAAAAAATATCTCATCACTGTGTGCATGTTTTGTTATACATAATTAGCCTTTTTTTGTTTGGTTTTTCAGTACTGTCACAACGACACAGTGGAAGTACCACAATATTGCAATATTATATAGGATCTCACCTTTGACAGAGGCATGTTTTTCTATGAAAAGTAATAAAACAAAGACAGAGAAAAAAAAGACCTGGAGAGGACATACTCACACACACACACATACACACACAGTCTTCAGCCAGTATTCAGTCCTTATAATACCACCACCCCACTGTCCTTATCATATGATGTCATCTATTAACATGTATTGTGTGACAGATGAACTTAACCATTAGATCTGAGAAATGTGTATACAAATAGGAATTATCATTATTTTTAGTAGTAATCATAGTAGGATTAAATGTTAATCATTGTATTAAAGGCCTATGTGGTAAAAGTTTCTTGTAGGTTTATGCATGTCGTCGAGATCTGAAAGGAGTTAATGGGGAGCAGGACCACTCTGATAGCATCTCCACCCCTGAGCCGCCTGAATATTCCTGCAGATTAAAGCCCCCTCTCTTTTCCCCTCTGTTTTCCACACTTTTACATTTCTGCACATTCTCTCTTTTTCTGCTTCCATCGCCACAGTCTGCCTTTGCATCCTGTCAATGGAGGAGGAGGGCGAAAATGTTAATCATCCATATTTCTCTAATTACGGTGCCTATCCCTGTTAATTACTCCCTGGTCTCTCCAACAATTTCTCCCAGAAGACAGCACGGCTTTTATAGCGAACAGTTTGTCATTGTTCGGCTTTTTGTCGCGCATGGTGCTTTGTACAATCTGAGCTATATATATTTTTTATATATATATATATATATATATATATAAGACTCCCAGCCCAGCCAATTTCCACAGACACTGAGAAAGACACCCAGCTCCCTATAATTTAAATTCATTACACCACAATAGCAGTCTGCAGACAGTCGCCAGATGTTTTGGCAATTTAGATGCAAATGTAGAGGACTACCGCTAACCATAAAAAGTAGTGTATTAACCTATTTCGAGCACTTGTATATTCAAAAAGTACAAAAAGGTCGTGGACACAAACATCTAACACAGCGGCTCATTTTAAATGGAGTTTTCCCATGTCGGTCTGTCAATATTGAGAATGGCTAACCTCCAGGGGGCTGTGTTCTGTTTCAGACGTGGGCTCGGTGGAGGGTCTGGCCTATCACCGTGGCTGGGACACGCTCTATTGGACCAGCTCAACCACGTCCAGTATCTACAGGCACACAGTTGACCAGGGCCACTCTGGGGCGTTCAACAGGGAGGCGGTGGTCACCATGTCTGAGGATGACCATCCACATGTACTGTCTCTGGATGAGTGTCAAAAGTGAGTCACTTGGTTTGAATAAATACTCAACATGATTCTTGTTTAGCATATCATATTTTAGAGTATCATTTTAGAAATGTTTTATCAATGTTTTTTTATGGCTTTGGCCCTTTGGGACATCACCAACAACATATGTGACCATATGATAAGCTACATTTTTTTTATCAGATTGTATTTATAGTAAAGAAAAAAGTATTAAAATTACTTGTATTTGTTCATAGAATTCATTAAGTTATGAGTCCTTTGGTATTGATTGATCTGCTGAATTTCTGTGTTAAGTCCCATATGAGGTGAGTCTTGGCCCTGATTACTATGAGTAAAACAGTAGTTCAGTGTGGCCATGAATACTCATGTTTTTCACCTCCCTCCTATTCAATTTAATGGGTGCAATGTTGTAATACTCAATGTTTATTTTATAAATAGACATTTATAAAAATTTCTAAGTAGATGTAATTGCAGTGGTACATAAGTATAGTATTGGCATCTTGGCATGGTCCTTTATTTCAGTTCAAATCACCTTCATTTACCTTTAACATAAAGACTGTCAGAGAGCAGAGCTGACATCAGGAGGCTCCTAGAGGAAGCCTAGGGGAATGATGGCATGAAACCTACAGTAAAAGAGACTGAAAGTGCAACCCCCTCACCGCCTCTGGCCAGCTCAGCCTTTTCTGTTGTTGTTTTAGAGATTAATTGATTGATCTCTTGGAAAAGCTGTAAGCTGTGATGGGGGAATAGAACTTTGATGAAGCTGCATGCAGTGTATTAATGGGAAACTCTCAAATATGTCAACTGTATGACAGAACCAGTATTATACATCTCATATTTTCATGATTAACCATGATTATGTTAATTAGTGTTTGCACTAGTTTTTGTGCTGATTCAGTAAATGGTAAATAACTTTCACACGAATTGAATAGTACATACAATGCTTGGTCAGTAATGCATAATTGCATAACTATTAGCTATAAAACGGATCCCAGAAGAAGGAGGCGGCAGGACAGAACGTTTTTGGTGAAGGACTTACAGCTGTGGGGAAATAAGGGCTTGATATTCAGGGAGTGTTGTGACCCGGGGTTCACTGACTAAATTAAACCCGTGACCTCGGAGAGAATATCCGGAGTTGGTAATTTGGCATATTGTCAAATGCAGTGCAGACTGCTGTTAATTAGAACTTAACCTGGCATGATTAATTGGGTTGAGAATATGACTTTTTTATTTATTTATTTGCCATATTTTCAATTAGGCCATGAGAGGGACCTTCTTTATTTTCTAATAGTTAACAAATGTGCATGTGTGGCTCTGGTGTTGTGTTTTCCATTTATTATCATGTAATATTACATTTTACTCTGTTTGGCTCCACAATTTTGTTGAACCAATGTTGTAAATAATATCATATAAACTACAATTGTCACATTTTAACCAAGATCTTCACAGCTCCTTCTCTTGGGGCTCTGTCCCTGTAATGAAGATATCTAGATCTGTGCAACCTTTATACGAAGACAAAAAATATTTGTCAGTGCTTAAAGGTGCACTACACTGTTTTTGACTATAGTATATTACATAGAATACAGAATAACTTTTTTAAAGATTGTATTTTGTCACAAATATTGATTATTACTTGGTATATTATCTTATTGACATGTTGGCATTTTTGCGGACAAATTGACTGGCATTGACATTAAATGCATAAAAAATGTGCACTTTCTTAACCCCTGAGTTGAGTTTCTGGTTAATGTAACCCTGAATAACCCTTGGAGCAGTGGTGGCCTAGCGGTTAAGGAAGCGGCCCCGTAATCAGAAGGTTGCCGGTTCGAATCCCGAGCCGCAAAGGTGCCACTGAGGTGCCACTGAGCAAAGCACCGTCCCCACACACTGCTCCCCAGGCGCTTGTCATGGCTGCCCACTGCTCACTCAGGGTGATGGGTTAAATGCAGAGGACAAATTTCACTGTGTGCTGTGTATCACGTGTGACAATCACTTCACTTTTTTTTTTAAGAATAATTGTGGAGGGGAGCAAGCTTATCACGTGATAACTTGTCTAGGCTATCAACAATTTGCTGGTTCTTCCTTACTGGTGCGTCTGGAAAAAGCACCAAACAAGTATTCACTGTATAAATGTAGGTACTTTTCAGAACTTGGACCGATCTGTAGTGTGAATCCTTTTCACAATATATATATTTTTTTCAGATAATAGTATATGACATTGAAGACATTTGTATCAGAATTCATCTGTTTATCATTCAACATGTATTTTTAGGTTGCCTCCTTGCATTTCCAAAGATCCAAATAGGTTGACTGACATCTTTGTTTCGGAATAATTACAATATAAGACAATTCAAACCCAGCCACTTTTTATATAACTGTCAAGGGATTGCATTCCACTCAGCAAAGCAGTGAGCCACCAGAATTCGGCGAAGAACAATGTAAAAACAATAGACTCCTAAATCACAGTTAACACCTCATTATCTTTCCATCACACCGCGCAAGCACAGTTTGTCCCAGTGGCCTCTCCGTCAAAGACTTCGGCTGTGGGTATTGGGAGCTTCGTTTTTAAGACCATTAAGCCCAGAGGATCAATGGCAGGGCTTCAGGTGCTGCTGCTGTATGATCAGTGTCAGTGACGAACGCCGTGTTTGTTGTCGACTCGATGGGCCATTTTGTCCTCGCACATTTGATTACCTGCTCATTTTATTTGTTGCTGACTGCACACAATGGGCCAAAATGTTTAGTGCAAATTGACCGAGGGTGGTGGCGGTGTGGTTGCTCACTGGCTTAGCGACTCTGCATAGATTCCAGGACAATGTGACGGCCACCAAAGCTGAGTAAATGTTTTCACATGGTTCATGTGTCTACCGCTGCGAGACCGAGGCAGCATCAGACACATGTGAGATACTGAGCAATTAAAAAAAAAAAACTATCATCATGCATCAAGTTACTCTGCTCCATTCAGACAGTGTCTCATTTAAAAGACTGATGGAGTGTCACTCTATAACAGATGCATTGTATGCAATGTCAAAGGCGTCTTTGTGAATTATATTAATAAATAGATGAATAAATACATTCATTTCAAAACACTAAAAAATTATTGCTAGTTATCGGTATTTTTTTAAAGAAGGGGAACAACCCTTTCAGTTTGGTCGAATTGGCCAAATTCATGTTGATGACTGACAGCTCTAATACCCTGTACTTTCTCATTCTGAACATTTTTAACCTGGGCTGATCAATACGTTACTGGCACAAAGAAGCATAAGCATTATTGCCAGATACTGGTCTGTGGTGGTAGTAGCCCAGTGGGTAACACACAACCAGAAGACCCAGGTTCAAATCCCACTTACTACCATTGTGTCCCTGAGCAAGACACTTAAACCTAAGTTGCTCCAGGGGGGACTGTCCCTGTAACTACTGATTGTAAGTCGCTCTGGACAAGGGCGTCTGATAAATGCTGTAAATGTCTTCCGTAAATGCTCCAAATCACATAAAAAACTGGTGAAAGTATCTAATATTTACCTGCCACGACTATGTAAAACGCTTTTTATGTATTATATATCTTTATTTATGTAATACGAGTTCGTCAATACCTACTTATGACCAGGACAATTGAAAACTGCCCAATCTGGCAACAGTGTGCATAAGACCCTGTCTCCTCCCTCCTCCTCTAATAACATTAGTTACAAGATCTTTTATTCAAGATTTCTTTGAATTTGACATTTATGAATGTGCAACATCTTAAACTGCTTCAATAAATTCATCAGATATATTCTTCAATTCAGATTCAAACATCTGGCTGCTTTCCTGTATTTTGCTGAAGGAAATTTAAAGTGTGTGTGTGTGTGTGTGCTTCTCATCAGTCAGTTTAGTTTATTCAAGAGAGCAGCAACTTTTGAAGCGATACTGAAAGGCCATTTGTTCCTGTTATTTTGTGTAGTGGTATTTTGTGGCTTAGTTGATTTATTGATATTGAAAAGTGTAATGATGTTCATAAAACTGTCACTGTGGTTAGGGGCATGTGTCCACGAAATGGTGTTTATTCTCTGTGCAAACCCCAGGAGGTTTGTCTCTGACAGGCCTGCCAACCTGTACACACCACTCTGTATTATGAATGCAGGGATGGGATTATTCTCAGAATTATATTCAGATTGTTTTTTTTGTTTGTTTTTTTTTGAAAGAGAGTTTACAGTTGAGTTCTTTATATGTTTTTTATTTTTTTTAGTAATCAGTCAGTTATTAAAATATATCTTATATACTCTTCCTTATAATATTTCTATATTTTACTCAACTTTCTCCAAATCTGTTTTTTACAGATTTTTACAGAACTTCTTTTAATAACTATTTCATGGACAAACTGCATCAAGTACATAACAGTGACGTCCATATCTCTTTCCTGTAACCCTCGCAGCCTGATGTTTTGGACAAACTGGAACGAACAGCGCCCTGCCATCATGAGGTCCACTCTTTCTGGGAACAACATGAAAGTGATTGTCAGCACAGACATCTTTACCCCAAATGGACTCACCATTGACCACAAGGCTGAGAAGCTCTACTTCTCAGACGGCAGCCTTGGCAAAATCGAGAGGTGCGAATTCGACGGCTCACTCAGACATGTGAGTACGATTTTGTTCTTGCGCTGTCTTGAACTTAATGCATGAATTCTACTAATGCTGTATCCAGGATTTATTTACAAGGAGAAAGTTTGATTTCATTTGTGCATATAATTTAGATATAATGAGGACATTCATTTTGTATACATACTCAATATAGACTTTTCAGTATGCAACCATATTCCATACCAGTTATTTTGCAGGCAATCAGCCTACTACATGACACATATTAACTTTTTCTATGCTTGAAAAACACTAGAAAGCATTTGTTAAGAGAGTTCAGGTTATGGTCTGCTTCCATTTATTAAACATTAATAATAATTTTAGGGGGTGAGTTGTGAAGTGTAATGGTCTGTCAGGTAGTAAAGTGGGTGTGTCCTCTAGCCAATATTACTGGAGGGGTGTAGGCAGGTTGTGGTTGATCCTCGCAACCATAAATGTTCTAAAAGATGGTCATAAAATTTCTAAAGTATAATAACTAAATAAGTATTCTTTTTCGTATTATTGTCTCAGTTCAAATCAATTATTTTCATGACAGATTTATTTAAAGTAGGGTAAGCATTAAAGACTGATCAGATACATCTGACTGTTTCCAAAATCTGTAACCTTTTATCCCCTCGGCGCACATTATTTAGACTATTTGTGGAATGAGAAGCAAATATCTCAGGGAATCATGCAAACATTTTTGTTAATCAAAGCCTTGAGTGTGCAGTGCTATGCATGTACATTTCATTTGCTTATCACAGCAACACCTGCTAAACGTGCGATCATACGAGAAGGCGATGAAATATTAATCGGCCTCATTGCTTCTGGAGGAAAGCAGGAAATCTAGGAACATGCTTGACATTTGCTAGCTTCCAGCCATTTATCTTATACACGTACCCCCACCCCCTGTTTCTGCAGAAAGGGAAGCTCCACAATAATCTCAAGAGACAAGGCTATGAGGGGAGAGGAAGTAATTACCCTACGCAGACTTGTGTATACTTCTTCCAACTCATCAATGTAGTTTATCTCGTTTATTGCTTTGGCCCATTTCCTCAATTTTAATTTGTTGAAGCATCGTAATTAATTTATTATTACAGTAAAAGGGGATTTTGTGTGTGTGTGTGTGTGTGTGTGTGTGTGTGTGTGTGTAATGGTACAGACCTCAGAAACTCAGGTTATTTCACTTGTGATTTATTTATTTATCCATAACACTGATGATCCAAATTCCCCTTTATGGTGTGAGGTGCTTTATTTATATGAACACTGATTTTCTCTATATTTAGGCTCTACTTATGGCCTGGTTCAAATCAGCCCGGATCCACTTGACTGCTTGACTGTTGAACGTTTGTTCAGTCTTTTTTTATGCAATCTGTATCAGAAAACTTCATCTTTAGCTGGCCCTCCTTTTGTGCTGCAGCCATATTCTTTTCTGACTCCAATTGGCCATTTTGAGAAATTCATTTGAAAATAGAGTGACCTGTTAAAGGGACATTTATGTTTAAGAAAAGCAGAATTGCTCCTGCATCAGTTGTTTTTCTCCTTTGACTGGTTTGAAACCTCAACCAGCTACAGGATGCTAATACCGGCGACACATGTGTGATGAAAACTGACCACTCGGCACACAGCAACATCGAGCTTTGAGCAGTGAGGTTGCAATCCGCAAATCTCTAGAGCCAGTTATGTGCTTGTCGGTCATGGGCTACTATGAAACATAGCAACGCAACGCAACATGCAGATTCTTAACCTTCGAAAAAAAACAAAAAAATTACAGGAAAACATACATATAAATAAGCAAGTATATCCTTCTATATTCAACTTACCTTTAAGTCACATTATTTTTGCATTTTTCTATTTAAAAAATTATATTGTAATTGTATTAAAATAGTAAAACATTTACTTGTCAGTGTGAAGATGCCAAAATGCCTGTGGCAGCTTGAAGTGTAAGTTAGCTGCTCTACACAGCGCTCTGATGCGTGATACATACATGATCATTAGCTGCCTGGTGATACTTTCATCAGCGGCCTCCACCCTACATGGGAATTCAATTTGCGCTTGACATGACCTCTACGAAAGAGATCCTTAGCCCGCCTCAATTAGTTACACATAAGTTAGAGCGACCGGGCAGCACCACTCGACTGCCTCACCCTTTGGCCCCCTCTGCGCACCCATCCGTACACCACTCACTCTAATAAAGGCTTATTTTGACTCCCCTGCAGGGGCCGGCTTGTCAACTGCCCAATTAAAATGTGAAAATTAAGCAGAGCTAACTGATTATCAGCGCGGCGGCAGGCGGCCGCGGTGCGTCCCTGCGGTGGGGACCTCCATCCCTGAAATTTCTGACGGGTGTAAAAAGTGGTGACACTCTGGGGTCTTGGTAGAGGACTTGATTCTCGAAAGGGTTGAAGAAGGCAGACAGCACAACGATCATCAGTGAGATGTGATTAAAGCAACGTCACAATTACCTTACTCAATTTCCTGCCCTGCTATTTTTGTTTCTCGGGTGCCGGTTCTGCATCGCAAATGAAGTTTCCTAATGACAGAAACAGAAATCTGCATGGGTGGACCCGATTTGGCTGCCATTAGATCAGATAAACAGAGATAATTGGTGGAGGAGTGCAGAACTAGCAGCTCCAAATTTAATTTCCAGTCAATATGCTCCATCAGAAGCCATCTGGCAGCCTGCCGAGCTGCTTCCCTTCTGATCGCCAGTTGTTGTTTGCGCAAGCTGGGTTCTTTTAATCAACACCTGTCCTATGGTGGCAGGGCTAATGCGATCATGCTTACAAGCGCGTTCCTGTTAACAGCCTGGGCTCCGGAGCCACAGGCCATGGGAAGCTTCCCAGAAGGGGGTTTGTGATGTATATCTGTGTCTGTCAACATGACACTTGCATTAACACTCCCAAGATCTGGGCTAAGCTTTGCTGCTGGCCTATGCTAAGCATTCTGTACTCAGTTACGCATCAGACACAAATACAGCGTAGGGTCATATCGACAGATATAACATACTGTTACATAATGTCTATTTATCTATCTTATTAAATACATACATATGTACAGTACAGGTCAAAAGTTTGGACACACCTTCTCATTCAATGTGTTTTCTTCATTTTCATGACCATTTACATTGGTAGATTCTCACTGAAGGCATCAAAACTATGAATGAACACATGTGGAGTTATGTACTTTACAAAAAGTGGAGACCTGGCCTCCACAGTCACCAGATGGTTTGCAGTGAGCAAACGGCCAACAAGTGCTAAACACCTCTGGGAACTCCTTCAAGACTGTTGGAAAACCATTTCAGGTGACGACCTCTTGAAGGTCATCGAGAGAATGCCAAGAGTGTGCAAAGCAGTAATCAGAACAAAGGGCGGCTATTTTGAAGAAGCTAGAATATAAAAATGTTTTCAGTTATTTCACCTTTTTTTTGTTAAGTACATAACTCCACATGTGTTCATTCATAGTTTTGATGCCTTCAGTGAGAATCTACCAATGAAAATGGTCATGAAAATAAAGAAAACATTTTGAATGAGCGAATGTGTCCAAACGTTTGGCCTGTACTGTAAATAGTAAAAACAAGAGAGAAACATATGATGTCACATGGAAGTGAAAGTGAAGTGATTGTCATTGTGAAACACTGCAGAAAAGGACATGGTGACACAAAGAAATGTGGCACCTTGGCGGATCGGGATTCGAGCCGGCAACCTTTTGATTACGGGGCCACTTCCTTAACTGCTAGCCCACCACTGCATCCAGTATTAGGAACTAGTGTGTGTGTGTATCTTCCCAGTTTAATCTCATTTTATAAAAACAGTGTTACAGATTGTGTGACATGAACAGGAAAGCCGATTTGAGAGACACCAGCCCGAGAGAGGTCAACAAGACGGGAAGACAGCTCCGCTGTGTGAGCTTCTGTGCACAATGCAATCTGTGCCTGTGATTGGCTTAAGCTAATATGCGCTCCTTGGCATGACCAATTATTATAGTCACTTTATAAAAGGGATGGTAACATTAGTGTGTGGAGGGCAATCTAAACACAAGACCACAACAAGATGAGAGACAGGGCAGCAGAGGCAGTAGGTGACAGATACACATGAATGTAAAAAGGGCTCTTGAGTCTCTGAGACACACGTATTTCAATGGGTTCACACACCACACATGGCATTTCTTACGCTTATATAACATATAACACAGAATTAAACTACATTAGAATACAACAAAATAAAGTGCAATAAAAGTTGTAGCACTATACATGGCCATCTGAAAAGGCATCCGCTAGGTAGCTTTTCTTTTTTCAAACAGCTAGCATCCACAAGTTAACAGCTAGCATTAGAACAGCTAGCATCTGCAACAGCTAGCGGGGCAGTGGTGGCCTAGCGGTTAATGAAGCAGCCCCGTAATCAGAAGGTTGCCACTGAGCAAAGCACCGTCCCCTCACACTGCTCCCTGGGCACCTGTCATGGCTGCCCACTGCTCACCAAGGGTGATGGGTTAAAGGCAGAGGACACATTTCATTGTTTGCACCATGTGCTGTGCTGCAGTGTTTCACAATGACAATCACTTCACTTACATTTACACTTAGCTTCAGTAAAGCTAGCATCCATAAGTTAACAGACAGCTTCTGAACAGTTAGCATCTGTAAGCTTACAAATACCTTCAGAAAAGCTAGCATCCGCAACCTAACAGCCAGTTTCAGAAAAGCTAACATCTTCTAGCTAACAGACAGCTTCTGAACAGTAAGCGTAAGCTTACAGATACCTTCAGAAAAGCTAGCATCCGCAAGTTAACAGCTACCATCACATCGGCTAGCATTTGCTAGCTAACAGCCAGCTTCTGAAAAGCTAGCATAGATAAGCTAACAGGCAGTTTCTGAAAAGCTAGCATCCGCCAGCTAACAGCCAGTTTCTGAAAAGCTAACATCTGCTAGGTAACAGCCAGCTTCTGAAAAGCTAGCATCCACTAGCTAACGGCTAGCTTCAGGAAAGCTTGGCTCCACAAGTTTTCCTCGACTGCGTCTGCGCGATGATGTCGGTAAACGACTAGTGCCTATATTCTGAAAGAAAATACAATTTTAGCCTTAGTTTTAGGGTATGCTTTGCTCTTTTACCTTTTTATGATATGTGACTTCTCAAGGTCCCCTGTGCACCATTGTGGTTAAGTGGGGGCGTGACATCAGTTTCTAAATGCCACATCGAACAAATTGCTTTCGAAACCATGTGGCAAATCTATCTTTGCAGACTGTCCAGATACAATTACACCAATGGCCCAGGTTTTTATTTGATTTAATTGGACACTGACTATTCTTCCATTTATCGGTCTGTAAGATTATGTGGCTCATTCATTCCATGAAACTTATTACAGCCTCTATTTGGGCTTTATAATATGTTGGTAAAACCATGTATAATTTTATGCACATTCCATATTATCACCAATTTCCAGAGGTTGACAAATAAGGAACAGAAAATGGACAAAAGCATTTTATTTTAATGTTGTCCTTCTGTTTTTTTTTTAAGTGAAGTGATTGTCACATGTGATACACAGCAGCACAGCACACAGTGAAATTTGTCCTCTGCATTTAACCCATCACCCTGAGTGAGCAGTGGGCAGCCATGACAGGTGCCCGGGGAGCAGTGTGTGGGGACGGTGCTTTGCTCAGTGGCACCTTTGCGGATCGGGATTCGAACCGGCAACCTTCTGATTACGGGGCCTCTTCCTTAATCGCTAGGCCACCACTGCCCCACCATGTTTGTATGTCCATGTAATTCCTCAAGAATGCCTTAATTGAATTACTTCAAATGTTCACTTGAACTCAAGAATTGTGGTCAAAGGTCAAGGTCATAATGCCTTCAATGTGAGATGGTGGAGATGGTTGTACTCGCATACAACCTTGTGTCAGTATAGTCCATTGTGCTACCTAATGCCAGTTCATATTTTATGTTTTACTATTTTATATTCAAGGTGAACATAAAAAATCCTGGCATTAGTTACGTACATTTAATTGGGGTACATATACATTTTATTATTAAGTGAAACTGTTGTGCTCACACACTTTCAGTTTGAAAGCAAGCTGGTAATTTCCCTCTGAAAACACACTTCTGAATAATTAACAGATTTAGCTCAGTTTTCTTCTGTAGTCAAAATATTAAAATGGACTCTTCTTTGGTGCGTTTCGCTTTATGCTATTTATCAGATCTTCAAAATATGACCCAGTATTTCTTAACTAATTAACTGGTCATTTTATGTTTTATAGGTCACAATCATATGCACAAAAATTGTATTCTTCAGCAACCTAATATATTTTAATATTGATATCCTTGGCCTGGCCCCAACTTCTGTCTATAGTCCATAATTATGTTCAGTATTCAGTATGTTGAAGGGCTTCTTGCATTGTGTGTTGCATTTACAGTATTTGCTACCTGGTTGCAGGTTATTGTACGATCGGCACCTGGAACTTTCTTTGGTCTGGCTATCTACGGAGACTTCATCTTTTGGTCAGATTGGGCTCGGAGGGCCGTGTTGCGCTCCAATAAGTTCACCGGTGGTGACACGAAAGTGCTCAGGGCGGATATTCCTCATCAGCCAATGGGAATCATTGCAGTGGCCAAAGACACCAACAACTGTAAGTAATGATGATCATCGTGTTCTCCATTTCATCATTCCCTCTGTCTTCCTCTGTCTTTTTTTTCAGTTTGTCTGAAGTGCGATGTGTTCATCTTGTAGCATTTTGCTTTTGCTGCACCAGTGTGAGTTATTTGATAAGACATCTGTGTGAGATTCTAGAAGCTTTGGTTCAGAGCTCCAGCTTCTCTCAGCAGCATGCTCACTGGTGGCATTTCTTTTGATGGGGAAGGAACAGTTGGAATGATAAATTAGTATAGACGTATTTGGCTGGAATGGGAGCCTAAGCTGGGGACATAATTAATAAAAAAGTATCCCCGTGATGGAAATCCAGCTTCTGAACTGTCGCAAATGTGTAAAGTAGGACATTGGGAAACGATGGTTAAGCGGCTCCCAGAGGCTGCAGTTGGGAATAACTTCTCTCCTCATTTATTTCATCATCGCCGCTGATTGTGGCTGACCGACTTTCGGCCCTTTCTGCCAAAGGATGCGCAACTGCCATTAGTATCCTGAGGGGGGTGGACCGTTGGTAAAAATAGGTGGCTTTCCTTCTGGCTGCAGCATTTGCCTCCCGTTCTGAATGCTGGAGAATGTCCATGCTAGTTTCTGGAAGCATGATTGGTGAAGCACTTTAAACTAGGGTATGCAAAAGTTGAGAGACCGGCAGATTTTTAAGGGATTTGACCAATAATACCGCACCACACTTTAAAGTCACACATTCAAAACAAATTAAACAACTATTCAGTTAAACATCAGGTAACCATGCATGTATGCTTTAGTATATGTTATAATGCATTACAATATTCATTTAAATGTGTGTCCGAGTCTGTATGTGGCACAACTCTTACCTCTTTCCATGACAGGGCCTGGCAACGTCACAGCCTTCTAAATGTTTTCTTTCCAGTTTGTATTCACCTCCCATCATGCAGTGCATTCATCTTCAACAAATCACTTGAAGAGCTCTAACGCAAAACACCACTGAGCTTTAACTTTTAATTTCAGCTTCTCAAGGTTTGTCAGATTGTCGGTGCAGTAATGTTTACTGTTTGCACTTGTGTGCCGCCTGGGTGACCCGGGGACCACCTGGGTGACCCGCTGTATAGTTAGTTGTCGGTGTATATTGTGGATGTCTGGTTATTCCCTGTCATGTGTGGTTTGTATACTGTTTTTATACTGTTGTTAATTCTTTTTTGGTTAAAATATCGAGCATGTGAGCCTCACCAAGCAGCATGGCAAGACACCTTGCATGAGATCTGATTCCATATCCTGTTGTTTCTCAGAGTGAAAACTTGTACCGTGAGTTTATTCTGCCAATATAACGCTTTTGGGTTTTGAGGTTAAGGGTAATGATCTTTTTTTTAATGGAATGGATTTAAATTTTGAACCAGGTTTAAAAGGTTAAAACGTTGACCGTCCCTCCTTGCCTCCTTGCACATGTTCAACTGGACATGATGTTAATATCCATTTGCACAGTGCAACAGATGTGCAGTGGCACTGCATGTGTGTGTGTGTGTGTGTGTGTGTGTGTGTATCTGTTTAGAGAGCTTATTCACTTCCAGATTGTCTTTGGGCTGTCATTTGATGATCTTTTTTTTTTTTTTTTTTTTTTTTTTTTTTTTACCTCTTTACTTTGATGCAGCTTTAATTGCAAGAGTTAAACGAGCTGCTGCTTCCCTTGCTGGAGGCAAAGACATCTCATTGTTTAACTGCGAGTCTAGTTCTCGCTCTGTATTCAGGTTAGAGATGAGTCTCTGGACGTTCTCCGGGAGGTTTCTCGTTTAGCTGTGAAGCACGTCCATTCAGTCGCCCTGTCCTTGCTGTGCATTTTTTCCTGTTTACAATCTCCAGTATAATCTCCATTCAACCCCAACTCCCATACGCTGTGTCCTAACCTCTGCCTGAAGGAGCCTAAGCGCCGAAAAAGGACAAAAGGATTTTGACAAGCAAGTCAAATTGATTTTCAATGACTTTTAATTACTTTAAAAAAAAAAGGTAATGCAATGTTATTTGTACTTCTTTTAAAATCTCAGCCTGCAGGGACACAAGCTCAAACACACACATACACACAAACACACTCACAATATGTCCAATATGCCACACACACTCAAGGTCTAAACTTGTTCTGAACTCAGTTGGAGAGATGAATCGGTGCTGACATATTCACAAATGAACTCCGCAGGAAGAGGATTTCTCCATTTTTAATAATGTGCCCTAATTACGGAGTGTCTTCTAATGGATGGAAACATCAAAATGACGTTGCTTTTTGAAAAACAAACAGGCTTCATTAATTGGCACAAGGCTCACCAGAGCGAAACCGAATTTTGAATATAATGAGCCGAGGATGTTATTCACTTGTAATGCAGTGTGGTCGCCTACTCTCTCGCAGGTGAGCTGTCCCCGTGCCGCGTACAGAACGGGGGCTGCGGTGACCTTTGCTTATTGGTCCCCAATGGCACGGTGAACTGCAGCTGCCGCGGCGCACGTGTTCTTTTGGACGACAACCGATGTGTGTGTAAGTAAAAGTAACAGCCTTCCTGTAGGTATTTGTTTTAATAATTTGATTCACTCTCCAATTTTTTTAATTGTGTTCAGGATCAAAAAGTTAAATCCTGACAGGGCCAAGTTATGGCTCAATGATTACATTTGAAGACTTCTTCAGTGTCAAGGACCCTTTAAATGCGGCCTAGTTATTGAAACCTACACCTGACATATCCCCAGATCAAATATGTGATGGTGACATCTGGTGAGGCAAATAAGAAAAAAATCTGTTGGCTAAGACCTCAGTGGCAACTACTTCAAAATCCCGGACTACAGTTGTCACTGTCAGATTATTGAAAGGATACTGATGATGTCACCCATCTCATTGCCTTGGGTGTCTTAATGTGATTATTGTAGGGATCAGACAGTTTTAATAATATGGGAGTTAAGTCTTTCCTGAGGAACTTCTGATTTATTTCCTGTGATAAAATTTATCTCTGTTGGTTGTCATGGTTCAGCAGCTGGTCAGGTGACATTTGTTTGTTTTTTTTCATTAAGAAATGCAAGGATGCATATATAAAAATACCATGTTGCACAGTGTCAGATATTCAATGTACATCCCATAAATATCTGGTGGCTGTATGTTAGGCGCATCCGTAATGAAAGGAAGTGTGTGGAGGTGTGAAAAGGTCACTGGAGATGGTGAAATGACCTGAACACTGCTCTCGTTACGCAGCCGAGAACTCCTCCTGCAACATCCACACCGAGATGGAGTGCGGAAACGGCGAATGTATCGACTACCAGCTCACATGTGATGGGATTGCTCACTGCAAAGACAAGTCAGATGAGAAAATGCAGTACTGTGGTAAGTAATTGAGCTCAGCGGTTTGTGAGGGTAGGGTCTGTCTGTGCTTCCTGGTCAGGAAAGTCCAATGGAATTTGCCATAAGGTGACAGTACCAGTTCCCTAGCGGTACAGCCTAATAAAATAACTTGCTCACAACTGGAGGACCACTTGGGGACAAGAATAACATGACAAATCAGAAATGTACTCGTTTTGCTAAAATGGTCTGCTGCATTTCCTTGCCTGCCAGACAACAGGAGCTGCAGGAAGGGCTACAGGCCATGCTACAACAGGCGATGTGTGTCCAACAGTCGCTTCTGCGACGGGATTGACGACTGCGGGGACAACTCTGATGAAGTCTTTTGCAATAGTGAGTGTAAGACATGGCCTGTCTGGATCATGTTTTTTCTTATATATTCTAACTGCGAGTTGGAAGAATAAACAACTAGAAAGCAAAAGGACATGATGTCAATAATAAATTGACATAGTTGTATTAATACACAATACAAATAAAATATGAATGCTTAAAACCAGCATTTAATACATTTTATTTAAAATTCCATGAAAAAGAGGCATGAAAAAATTATTAATAAAATAATCTGTTATAAGTGCTAAATATCATGTTTAAAGCAATGAAATATATCACATATATAACAGCATTTACTGACATTTCCATTCACTGAATGTCTTCTAATAGGTCTTCTGCATGACAATACTTTAACTTGTGGTCAACTCTTACAATGTGCTTTAATGAGGCAGGTTAAGAATAATGCCAAGTAACGTCAAAACTCTTCACATTTGGTTGAAAACACTGGGCAGTGTTTTTGAACCGCTGATACACTCGATTCTTGGGGTTTGACCACTAGTGTAACTATGTCAATATTATAATTTTTCAGTAACCTGAGGCTTGCCAGGTCTCATGCACACTAATTCCTTTTTCTGGATGGCATACATTCAGTAAAGATTGTGTTTTGTGTTTCCTGTTTATCTGTTCGTGTATTATATTCTGAGGATGGCTTTGACCTTACACTAGCAAACAACTGTCACATTTATTGTACAGTGTGGCATTAAGCACTAGCTGAAGCCCATTATGTTTTTAAACTATATTTAAACCATTAAACATGTTCACATTGTAATACTATTAACTATATTGTATATTACATACATAAAAAAACGTATATCAGTCTTCCACTTCATAACATTAAGGTGCATATGTTTCTCCTATATTTGTGAAAAGCTGAATGTTTACTTAATCCATGAAATTCTGTCTATAATTATTTATTTTAGATTGGGCATGTGGTACATACTAAAATAAGCTCTACTCTGTGAAAGTGTAATGGTCTTAAGGGCTGGGAGAACATTAAGGAATGTCTCATGGAAGCATTGAAGAGATGAAATTGAGACAGATTTGCATCACCCAGCCAGCATTTTTGGAATTAAACCTCCCTGAGAGTTAAATTTAATCTGCTTTACAGTATGTACTTTGTTTTCAATGGTATTTGGGGGATGCTTACACTTTCATTAGAAAACATTAATACAGATTAATACAGACTGCAAATTAAGATGGATAGCAGTGCAGTCCAAAAATGGACTTCAATTCACATGACCGCCTTCGATTCATTCCCACTCAGAACAAAAGGACACACAGCAAAATATATCAAATCCACACTAAGAGTACATAATTGTCCCAGACGACTGGAACATTTTAAGATTTCCAATAAACTGCATTTTTGCCAGTGGTCAGTTGAACACCCAGTACTTATTTACACTATAGTAGCAATGTCATTTTGAGATCTGCATGTTCTTGTCTGTCCAGTTTTTTCACACCCAGTGTAGAAAAGAAAAGAAGTGTAGAAAATGTCCCCACCCCCACAAGCATTTTTTGTATAAGACTACATATAATAAAACATCTATTACCAATTATTTTGGAATTTGAAATTCCTATGAATATGGCCATGCGTAGGATTTACTACAGCCATCCACAGCACATAAAAAGTAAATCAAGAGCAGAATGCATATAAACTGTGTTTACACTAGGCATGCACACATTTTGATGTTGCTCCACCCCAGATTACCGAAAGCAACAAGCCAAGGGCGGAAAACCTGTCATCTGAAAAGCGCTCAGCAAAGCGCCGGTGAACTAATAATAATAATAATAATGTCTCTCAATACTCATGCAATATTTCCATTCCAGATGTCACATGTGCTTCCTCTGAGTCCTCCTGCCAGGATGGCACCTGCATTGCAAGTTCCTCCTGGTGCAATCAGATCATTGACTGTGCTGATGCTTCAGATGAGCGGAACTGCAGTAAGCATTGTTCCTTTTTCATGAATGCCTGCCTGATATTTGTGCAAATTTCTTTAGAACAAGCGCAGAATTGTTAATGACTTTAAGCCCTATGCACAACTGGCTCAAAGTCAAGTGTCTTTTCCGGCATGAGCAAGTATACAGTATACAAGATTAAATTGCAATGCTTGGCGTTCACAGTACAGAAAAATTAACAGTAGAACAATATGCAGTGCATATGTGGTGACATATAACCGTTATAATCCCAATTATTTATTGTAGAAATGATTTCTACCACTTTCTGGCAGAATGCCCTTTTTTATGGCTGATTGATGTTCTGCTTTGTCCTAAAGAACAGAAATCAACCAGAACTCTGACCAACCTGTTGCTTGGTTACACTCATATGGTACAGAGCATGTTGATTTCTTTCAATGTCATTTTGCTCTCTGTTTGAACATTCAACTGCCTTTGGATGAAAACTATGGATGAATTGATACTGATTTCAGAAACATTTCAGCAAAAGTGGTCCTGTTGTGTGAATGGGACTGCAGAATGCTTTCACATTGTGTAAGAAGAGAAAATCCAGACGGTGCTTTTATTATCCCACACAACTACATGTGAAAGTTCTCTAAACCTCTTTTAAAGCCTCAGGAATCAGAACCATAGCCAGCTCCTCTACATCAAATTAATGCTGCAATTTGCATTCACTTGGTACGTTGACCAATTTTTTTTCCACGGGCCTTTTATTTTAGCTGAAAATATGTTTATTTCTCACAATTAGAATATAAGTGAGCAGGATGTGCAAAATCAGACCACTGGCAGAAGAATGACTCTTGGCAAAAATATAGGCCTGAGCCTCATTACCAATCTTGTGCCTGTAATAGTTAACGTTATTACAGGGAGGGGTTGTCAGTTCTTTGCTAAATGGGCTACTAGTAAATAGTTAGCTCGCTAAATAGTTAGTAAAAAAATGTGTTGTCCCATATGTTAATGTAGCAGATACAGTTACAGTTACAGCCCTGCTGTAAGTGTAGAGCTGGCTGAGTGACACGACCTTAAAACCACATGGTTTGTAACATGTAACTACTGAGTGTCCTGTGTCTCAGATAACACCGACTGCTTGGACTTCTACAAATTGGGTGTGATGGAGCGTGGGTTCGTCAGCTGCAACAGCACCTCCCTCTGCGTCCACCCCACGTGGATCTGCGACGGGGCCAACGACTGCGGCGACTACGCTGACGAAACCAACTGCCAGGGTAAAACCTGTGAGCAGTAATTATTACAAAGTGCTAAGAAATTAGTCTGATTTTAATCAATCAGTCAATTGCTATTTATATAGCACCTTTGGTACTGACTTGTACTGTACTTTTCGTACTGACAATTTGGGGGAGAAGTAGCAAAAAACAAAATAAGTTAATCATGCAATTTTGTACAAAGTGCTGATAGATAAAAAAAAAAAAACTTTCATGAGTTTTTGTGCCGTGGTGCTTTGAATGATCGTAGGTGCCCAAAAATCTTAGGTGCCCTAATGAAAACAACATTACAGTGATACAATAGTTACCGTTATGGACCATATATTATGTTAGGAAGCCACACAAATCAGTGAACAACTTGAGGAGGAGTCCGTTGAGGAGTGGAAAGCTGTACATGCTAAAGGAAATGGTCCTGACTACAGTTAGCATTAGTGGGGAAGTTCTGCTGAAGGCTGTTGGTGCTCATGGTACCACTCTACTTCCCCACAGCGTCCCACGGACACCGTTGTGAGGAGGGTCACTTCGCCTGCCCCAGCGGCAACTGCATCTCCAGCGTATGGCTGTGTGATGGACAGAAGGACTGCGAGGATGGTGCCGATGAGTTCCAGTGCGGTAAGTCCTAGTTGTGTTTCCTGGTTTTTAGTGAAAAAAACTAAATAAAAATGGAATAAAAAAAGGGGAATAATTAACCCCTGGGATGCTGGGATGTTTCTCATTTCAGTTAGATATTTAGGTTGCTTTAGTTATTACTTTACATCTTACATGCCTATAGGTGAACAATAAATCAATCAATCCAATTCATTATTTGCTGTCATGAAATCATCATAACCTCTATATAAGTTGGAACGATTCTGATATTTGTCAGAGCTCATTGCCCAGCACCCAACCACTGCCACCTTGCACTGCTTAATCCCCCTGTAAATTTGCTCAGAAATTAATAGAAATAAAATGGCCTTAAATACTCCGATTATTTATAAAAAGTTTTACATTGTGGTGAAAGTCAAAATTAACCAGGACTATTCCAACTACAATAATATTATATAATATCAGCACTTGTTAAATGCTATAAAAATGGTTTATTGGCCCTCCAGGAAATTCAGCTCACATGCTTTTACTTGAAAGTGTTTTGTGAATAATCATAACTGATAATTATGCAAGAAAAAGAATTCAGCTAAATATGAAGGGACAAAAACTTACATATATTGATTTATAGAATATGGTAATTATAACCAAAATTGCATGGCCCCCTCACATACTCACTGTATGTCCTCCTATCACTGTTCCACATGCATACAAAATCATTACACAATTTCACTTAATGGTGTTCTGCAGACTCCTCGTGCCTCTGGAACCAGTTTGCCTGCTCTAAGAACAAGTGCATCGCCAAGCAGTGGCTGTGCGACGGAGAGGACGATTGCGGTGACGAGCTGGATGAGAGCGAGGACGTCTGCGGTAAAGAATCCACAGCCCTTCATTTGTCCGCACTGCCGAGATGTATATGACGAATAGACCGTGTCACTAGGCTGTCTGCAGGCCGTCCAATTCTGCTGTAGAAACCTCATTTCGGCCTCCCACGCTCCAGATTGAGAGGACGTATATCAAGTTAACAAGCCAAGCATCAGTTGGGCCGAAATAAAGGCCTGTGTTCGGCAGCATGTCAGCTGTATGTTCCTGTTCAGCTTCAGACAGGCTCCTTATGATCTGGTCCGAGTTCTGTCTTCTGTATTACAAGTGAACATATTTTTCAAAAAAGGGAAAAAATACACATAGCCATTTGTTATAATCTGTTAATTTTGCCTGCTTCAGAGATTTTCCCTTCTGCGGTCATGTTTAAAACTGCTCTCTATGCAAATGAGATGATCCATTATGGATTGCTCAGTGTGTGTGAGGATTATGGAATTAATACATGGTCATGCAGTGAACAGCAAAATAAAAATTTGGCATCAAAATGGCACTAAAACCAGTGCTATGCACTAAGCTAGTGTAAATTCAAAGTTGTCCTCAGGATTTAATAATAAAATTCATAATAATTTTTATGTAAAATGCACTTTACATTTTCAGCTGATAATCTCAAAGCGCTAAAAGACATGGTAAAAAGCAAAAGAAGCTGACATGAAACCTCAATAAAAAATTAAGTGTGGAGTAAATTAAGAGCTCTTTTCAAACTGTCAGTAGACTGAGGCGCTCTCAGAGTGTCAGGCAGGGCAAAGGGGCAGCAGCACAAAAGGCATGAAATAAATTAAACAAGAAGGAAAACAGGAACTTTAATGATGTATGTGCATGTGATGTGCTGACGGGTGCAAGTTCAAATCATCCAGAAGGAGGGGAGACCTGTCAATCATCAGGATCCTCACATTTTAATCTCCATTTTAAAAAGATTGTGTTATGGGTGACAGAAAAATTACACATTAAGATCTGTTCAAGATTCAACCAAGTGGTTCTTTCTTGTAATGGATCTCTTAATGTAAATCCTGACATCACCTTCCTTGATGCTAGCGAAGAAGGCCTACGTTTTTCGCGCATGTTATTTTTTAGTGCCCTAATGACTTAACATTTCTCTTCATGAGAGGGCGGAGTAATGTTGAAGTCCTGACTCATTCTCTCTATGTGCTGCGCAGGAGCGGTGACCTGCGCCCCGGGACTCTTCAGCTGCCCGGGGTTTTATGCATGCGTGCCCAAGCGCTGGCTGTGTGACGGCGAGAGGGACTGTCCTGATGGCAGTGACGAGCTGGCCGCCGCCGGCTGTGGTAAACACTCACCGTCACGCTGCTCACACACAGCAACAGGTAGTGGAGGTCACCGTGGTGTTGGCCGCTGGCCGCTTTATATTCATGTTTTTAGACACATCAAAACCCCTTGGCTCCAGTCACTAAACACTGATGCAGTAAAATGCCTGTGGACAAAGTGAAAGTGAAGTGAAGGTCATTGTGATACACTGCAGCACAGCACACGGTGACACAGTGAAATGTGTCCTCTGCATTTTCCCCATCACCCTTGGTGAGCAGTGGACAGCCATGACAGGCGCCCGGGGAGCAGTGTGTGGGGACGGTGCTTTGCTCAGTGGCACCTCAGTGGCACCTTAGTGTATCGGGATTCGAACCGGCCACCTTCTGATTACGGGGCTGCTTCCTTAACTGTTAGGCCACCACAGCCCCAAAGGCTCTCATGGCAGCTCTTGCATCACAAAATATAATTATACACATGTACAAAAATAAATAGCGTGCAATAATTGCGGAGGTGTTGATGTTTCACTTGGATTTTCCATGAGATTGATGATTTATTTGGCCAGCATGACACCGTAATGAGCTCATTTCCGCCCCCAGCTCCCAACAACACCTGCGACGAGAACGCCTTCCGCTGTCAGAACAGAGCCTGCATTCCCAAACGCTTTGTGTGCGACCATGACAATGACTGCGGGGACGGATCTGACGAGCACGTGGAATGTGGTGAGTGCTGCCCTCCCCAACCCCAAATAAACTTCCATCACAGGCATTATTTTTACCAATTTATATATTCCCATGAAAGGTTGCATCTGTTTCTGTCAAGTCCATAAGTGGAAGAAATAGAAAATATATAAATTATATTTGTAATATTATGTCAATACCAAATAAAGAATTGACAGTTTTGTCATGCCGATTTTTGACTCTTTTTGAGGATGTTTAATGTCATCTGTTCATCTGTTGTCTCACATTAACATTATTTTATTTCTAGAAAACTCTTTGAATGTAGTGCCGTTTAAAACAGATGTACAGTATTATGTTATAATTCAATTGACATATTTTACATAACTTTAATTTTGCTGTTCACCATCATTGTAGATGCATTGATAATCTGCAACGCAATTCTCTGCCACTAAACTCAGACCAGGTTTTCTTTGTGACTGATTTCATCTCGTTTTATTGCCCATGGGCACAAAGATGGGTCGGTCAGATTTTTAAACAATTCTACACATTTAAATATAAATTGGAAACTCAACTGCAGTGCTGCCTCACATGAAACACAGCAACAGAATGTCATTTAAAATGGTCATTTTAACAAGTGCAGGTCCGCAACTCACTGTATGAGTAAAGTGAAACTCTTCCTTTGTGTGTGTGTGAGTGTGTGTGTACGTACCTGTCAGCTCTGTAACATTACCGTGTCCTCTGTTCCGGGCAGTGTACCGTGCCTGTGGTCCGGAGGAGTTCCGCTGCGCTGACGGACGCTGTCTGCTCAGCGCCCAGTGGGAGTGTGACGGTTACCCGGACTGCCCAGACCACTCGGATGAGCTTCCCCGCAACCTTAAGTGCCTGGCCGCCGGTAAAGAACCCCTCTCCACCCCTGTTGGAGACATTTGATTGATGGGCAGGAGCGTGTTGGAAAACAGGCCTTAAAAAAGAGAAAGCACAATGCACAGAGGCAGGGGCAGTGCTGAATGGCATTAGCCCTGGGGGAGGACTCTGCCTGTGCCTGCTTGAGTGCACAGTGCAGCTTTGGGTCACCGGAGGCCATGTTTTTCATCTGCATCTGCTGGCACCAACAGAATAGGAGTTGCAGCATCATTTTAATGTTCTTTTTTTCTTTTAGCATGTTTTTGCCTGCTGCAGATATAATACAAATTATTATACCAATGTTGTTATAATTAAAATGCATTTATTTATACAGTGCTAAACAATGGCTGTTCCGTGCAAAACTGTTGTGTTGCAGAAAGCCTGTGCAACGGGTCATTCTTCATGTGCTCCAATGGGCGTTGCATTTCTGAGACGACCCTCTGTGACCTGAAGGACGACTGTGGCGACCGGTCCGATGAGAAGAACTGCAACATCAACGAGTGTCTGAACCGGCGAGTCAGCGGCTGTTCCCAGGACTGCCAAGACCTGCCAGTGGGATACAAGGTTGGATATATATTTTTCTGAAATGAATCAAGGGTAAACACAGCTTCTATGAATGTCTGGTACATATAACAACATTAAACTACCCAAATAAATACACAGATCCTCAACAATTGAGGTGGAAATGGAAGTTTCGGCAACTATTAGTGCAAGTTGGATGAAAAAGAATAAGTAGATGGCAGTTCCTCATCAAATGTGCTTTTGCTCCTTGTGGGTACAGCAGCCCAGGGGTTGTGGCCATGGCGTCAACTTAGATCTGCTCCCAGCTACGACTGTCACATATGCTCTTTGGGTTTTGGGGGGCAGCTTTAGTGTCATGTTGAAGTGACCTGCTCCTGCTAGAATGTGACTGTTGAGCCACCAGCCCATCGGTCGGCAGTAGTATTCAATTTGGCAGCCGACAGAACAAAGCCTGTATTGGTGGAGGGGATGACCAAGGCAGGGGGCACACAGGAGAAAACCCTAATTTGACTCTGCTAGAAATGGAGGAATCAGCAAAAAGGGGGCCATGAGTTCAGAAGGTGGGAGATGAGTGTTCTTGAGTGCATCAGCTAAAAGCTGCAGCGAAGTCTTGTTCTGATTTCGGCAGGAGCCCATGATACCACACTGATTGTTTCTGCACTTTCTTTGTAAATTCAGCTTTTTTTTTTGTTGGGTTGAAGTGAGGGGTTACAACAAGTCAGCAAGAGTGACTTTATCTGAATTCTGTGGCAGGGCAGTGATTAAACTCGCTGCAGTTTTCAGATTGGGGAACAGTATTGATTGGAGGTAATATGCTGACTTTGTGGGGAAAAACCTTCTGATTATTGTGTGTGTGTGTGTGTGTGTGTGTCCAGTGCAAGTGCTGGCCTGGTTTTCGCCTGAAGAACGATGGGAAGACCTGCGTTGACATCGATGAATGTACCTCCACCCTGCCTTGCAGCCAGAACTGCATCAACACGTATGGCTCTTACAAGTGCTGTTGTGTGGATGGTTACGAAATGGCCAAGAACAATCCTGACAGCTGCAAGGCTGTTTCTGGTAATGCATCAGTTGTTGAATGTGTGTTAGTGAGTGAGTCAATCATATGATTTGTAATTACTGAGCTTTAAATAATGCATGCTCACACACACACATATACAAGCAGACAGTTATATACACAAATACAGTCATTTACAGACATTTAGCTACATAGAACTCAAGTGAATTAGTCAAGTAGGACTTCATCATCAGTACATAGTGAAATGAGAGCATGTTCCTCCAGGAGCACGCAACAACACAAAATCTATACAAGACTATTACGCAAGTGCTGACAGGACCACTGCAAAAGACAGTTCTCATCATCAAAAATCATTGTTCGTTAGATATGACAATAAGTATTATTATTACTTTAAGTAGTAGTAGTATTAGCAGCTGCTGCAGTCATGACAATGCCAGTCATGCTAGTAGTAGTTGTAACGTGGCAGTTGCAATGCCAAGTCAGGAAGTGATGTCGGGGCACCAAGAAGTAGCAGTAAGTAGCCGCAGTCAAATAAGTCAACTACTACAAATAGACAATGGAATGCTGTTTTTTCATTACTATTTCAATTTTGTTTTTGAAATGAAAAGAACAATTATTAACCACCATTATTAGACTGTAATTTTAAGGTACTATTTGCTTTTTGCAGGGTGACATAATATCATGGTGCAACACTTGGATCATTAACTAAATTTGAGTGTAACATAATGCAGCTTTTTGAGCCTTGTTAATTTCTTTTTTTTTTTTTTTGAGAACTAAATAATGTGTGAAATGTTTCTTTTTGATATTGCTGTCTCCATTCAGCCAAAAATCCTTAAGGCTTAATTAGTGAGTTAATTAAGACATGTCATTAAAAGAGCTACAGACATTTTCTTTCTGATTATGTGCAATACAATAAATAATGTGTGAGTGGGTGGGTGTGTATGTGTGTGTGTATATATATATATATATATATATACACACACACACACACACACACACACACACACACACACACACTGTATATATATGATTTGGAACTGAACAGACAGTGACATAAGATTAAATCTGGCTCTTGTTTCTTTTCTGTAGCTGACGGCCCATTTCTCATCCTAGCTGATCACCATGAAATCAGGAAATTAAGTGTTGATGGCTCTAACTACACTTTTCTTAAGCAGGTAAGGCAATTCCACCATTCATCATATTGCAGTTACATGAGAAGCCATTTTGTAATTAAACAGAAGCTACAGAAGAAAATATGTGTATGTGTCAGCGAAAATAGGAGGAGCCAGGCACAGGACAAGACCAACAAAACAAGAAAACCCAGATCAGCAGAGCGCATGAAGTGTCTGCCCTCGCTCAGACACCTTGTTTAGGCTCCACCTTGACACATTCATTCATGAAAATGCCCTGTGAGGCCTTTGAAGGTTTTCATCCCCATTCTTATTGACCCAGTCAGTGAAGGGAGGCCTTTGCTTTGCATGCTACTAAGTCAGGGTAATGAATACGTCACGGAGAAGACCATGAAATAAAACTGCTCAGACACCAAAGCTCTAATGGTGCAACAATTAAGAGCTCCTGTGACATGGCAGTGATAACAATGCTGTCACTTGTAGCACTATGCCCTCTGAAAACACTAATTGAATCTGTGGCACACAACCCTTGTTATGCATATAATCCCATGGAAACCCATGCCAACATCATTACCTGGCTGCACAGCAGCATCCCTGGCATTTTGATTATGATTTAGTTACCCATGTATGCATATCTCAAAGTAGACAAAGCTGAGCAGCTTCCTGAAGCTGTTGTTCAGCTGGCTAGAAGATGCTTAATAAATTCTAATAATAACAATAATTAGATATTTATGAATGTCTTCTGCATTTTACTGATAGTAACTATATGAAATAAATGCAAGGGATAGATTTCATATAGGCTTTAATTGGTTAAGACAAATCACAAACCCAGACGTATTAACATATAACACAACATATAACACTTTTTTTTTTTTTTCATTTTTGAGGTGTTAAAGAGTATACTTTTATGCTTTTGCATTCAAATAATATTAGTATAGTATTAGTATATTAGTATATTATATAAATAACTTATAGTTAAATAACTGGTCCACTCTCCTGTGCTCCCTTTATGTTTTACATAAAAGCAGAAAAACAACCTTAAGCCACGAACACCAAAAAAAAGGCTATTTTCAGACTGAACGCTGTGCTTCAGTGCGCTTCAGGGCTCAGTGCAAAGAAATATACTGGGTTTTTTTTTTAACTCCTGGAAAAACGATAATGTTGTGTTGTAGATCTCTGGACACTCAACAAACAAATTTTTACTGCGGTGCAATAACAAGGCCACCTTGGGTGAAACTCCAACCTGGAGCTACGCTGTACTCAGATCAGGCCGCCACTGTCACTACCAGCACTAGAGATTTTTTTATGCTGCCTTAAAAAAAAAGTACTGAGCAACATCATTATGATATAATCGATTATATTCCCCACTGCATCAATGTAGAATTGTCCACTTCTGCATTGCGATGCATCAATGCATTCAACACCCCTATTAAGTATTATATGTGTAATGATTGTAATTGTCAAAGATTAAATAAGATAGGCTCACAGAACATTCTCACAAAATGGAATAAGAAGCAAGAATAGTGCTGCAGTATTAACTGATCAGTTGATTAACTATGACACATTTCTTAAAACTGTTTATAATGAGCCGTAAAAAAAGCTTCATGCCCCATTGTTTATTAAAGTAGTTAGTGGCATCATTTTAATTACAGACGTATTGGCTTGACAATGGCCATATAATTGTTTCAGCAATTAGTTGTATCTAGTTTAGAAATGTAAGTATTTACATCCTCTGCGTTTGTACTAAAATGTTCCACTCTCGGTTTGCTATATATTTCATTAAATGCTGTAGTCTTGATTAGCATTTGGTTAGATGAAGGCATGGGCCGAAGCCTCAGGTGCCGCTGTAGGAGCCGCGCTAATTTGATGTCAGGATATTACCGTTGCACAGAACTAGGCAGCCCAGATCCATCTGTCTGTAATAACTCCAGATCATAATATGTTTTATGATTGGCCTGATGAATTAATCATGCCGTCTTACCTTGCATTCATGCATTTCCATCCAGTGTTGCTCGAGGTGGCTCGCTGGGCCGGTGTTGCCCGGCAGCTTTTCTGTCTTTGGCATGGCGTAAAAGTAATTTTGGTCCCTGGGCCCTCAGATAAATCAGGTTTAAGCAGCAGAAGCTCCTTCAGCCCTCAGCGGAAGTCTCGGATCTCTCTCTTCTCTCTCTGTGTGTTGATGGGCTGATGGGGAGGGGTGTCAGGGCTGCTTTTGCCTGTCATCAGTCCTCCTGTCCGTAAGCCGTCACCTGCAGTGAGGTGAGGATGGAGGTGCGATCGTTTGGTGAGGCTCGATGGGAACATGACAGTAATGGATACACCTCAGCCAGTTTGGCGCTTTGATGGCGCAACAGGGCCTCTTCCAGCAGGATCTAAACTCCCCACATCTTCTCTTAAAAAATTAAAAATCAATATGATTAGACAACATGTATATGTTATTTTGTGCCATGCCTGTCAGATCCAATCTGATACCCATGAAAATACAAATTAGTTGATAATGACTTATTCTAAAACTCACCCTTCATTGTAAGCGCTTCAAATGTAGAGTGAGGGCAAATTATTTTCCTGGTGCTAAATAGGATGTAGTGCATGTCGTATGTGACTGATGTCACAGAAAGTATGATTTCTGAGATCTGCCTGCTAGGTATCTGTAGATATTTGGAGTCTTGTTTGTCGTATCCAAATGCCTGAAGATGAACTTTGAAATGAAAGAACCCAAATGGTTGATTGACACAAACCCAGCTTCATCTATGATGACTTAAACCACCTCCTGTCAATACATCACACGCCCATTTCTCCCATCTCTTTTGTTTCCCTCTGTTTGGTGTCAGTAACCAAGCCAAACCTTCGCATTATCACAGCTTTATTTCAAGAAATCTCATGGATGCGCTATGCCTTATTTGATGGCAGGAACATCTGGTTCTGAGACTTAGGGAAGGTGTAAGGCAGTCGTTCTTCTCGGAACATGCTGATCTCACCAGGGAATTATTTAGCGATGTCAAATCAGCTGCTGAGTGTTCACTAAGCTTCCTCCTGTGACAGTCACGTTCTTAAGTTTCTGTGCGTCCCCCTTTAACAGGGATGCTGGATCTGATCCCTTTACTCCTCTCATCTGCAGGGCCTCAACAACATAATCAGTATAGACTTTGACTACAGGAAGGAGTTTATCTACTGGATTGACTCGAGTAGGCCCAGTGGACGCAGGATCAACAGGATGCGCCTCAATGGGAGTGACCTGAAGGTAAACAGAGTGTACCATTTGACTTCGTTTCAAATAGGTTCCTGCATAATTTACACAAACACACACAATCGCAGCCCTTGTGGGATCTTTCTGTTCCATAGTGGTTAAAATATACCAAAAGAAGAATTCTAAGGAAGAATTTGTTGAACAAGCGACAGGGTCATGGAGCCAAAGCTCATTGACAAATGTGGGTGGTCTGGTCCAATTGAAGAGTTACTGTTGCTCAGATTGCGGAAAAAAGTGCTTGTTGGTTCTGACAGAACTGTGTCATCAAGGTGTCATTACTGTCTGTTGTGTTGCATAGCTGTAGACTAGTCAAGGTGTCCACACACATAAGCAACTAGTTGGCTTCAAAGTATTTTCAGTGGTGCACAACGTACACAAATCCTATGCCTGGTTGGTCAGATGAATAATTTTTTTACATCGTGTGGATGGTGGAGTACATGTGCATCTCTTAACCTGGGATGACATGACACCAGAATGCATTGTGGGGAAAAAGGTAAGTCAGCTTGCAGCTTGGTCAGGGTGCTTTGGTCAGCGTTCTGCTAGCAAATCTTGGGTCTTACATTCATGTGGTATATGTGGTACACCCTTTCATGGAAACCTTACATCCTGATGGCAGGGCCCTCTTTCAGCAGGACCTTCAGAGTTTTAGTGGAGTCTGATCCATGTTTGTTAGGGCTGTGTTGACTACAAAAGGGGTGCCTACTCACCCATAATGCCATGGCTGTTCCCTGTATTTCCATTTTACACACTCAGAGGTGATGTTGTCCTTGTTGCTCGGCCCCAACACCAACACTGCTAAAAGCTTTTAAAATCTCAGCCCACGGTTGCCCAGGCTGGATCCACTGCCCACCTGGGACACTTTTTCCTCACATCATTACCATCAGCGTTTGGGCCGATGGCCTCATTTGGCTTGATTACATCTACAGTTCCCCCTCTCTAATTTATTACCTCTGCTCAGCAAGTGCCTTGAAATGAATTTGAGATTTTTTTTTTTGTCTCAATAATTATCAGAAGAGGGAAACTGTGGAAATGGTTGTAATAAAGGCTGCCGTGATGGACGTGTCACGTGACGCAATTGTCTGGGACAGAAAAAAAACGTGGCTCATAAAACGCGGAGGGGTGAGAATGCCACGGCTGATTCAATCGGATATGCTGTGGATTCATCGACTCTTTTCCTTGTTGATATATTCAAATGTTGACATTTTAAAGAAGTTAACCTTCATTTTGGCACAAGGCAATCCTTCAGATCAATGCGAGGAGTGACCACTACAATACCAGAGACTCTGTCTCCCCCTTGCTGAATATTAATCAGGCCTGCCTTGCTCCAGAGGGACTTTTTCTGATTGGAATGAAAATGCTCCTCAATCTGTGGTATTTGGGAGGAGAAACGTTTAAATTGCGATTTAGATTAAATTACTACTGAAGGGATAGGTATGGAAGTCAGCTGGCATGGTTGCAACGTCTCTGTTAAAAATAAGACTCTGTTAATTGAATTTAATTCTAATTTTAAATCTCAGCAGAGGCATGAGGCTTGGGCTTCAAGGTATTTGAGTCATTTTGATGGAAGCCAGTTTTGTGTGACAGCTGAAGTGCTTGTGCACTTCCAGTAACCATCCAGTGGTGGATGAAGTACACAAACTGTACCTGAGTTAAATTAGAGATATCCAAGGTAATGTGCAATGGTGGTCCAGCAGGTAAGGAAGCGGACACAAAAAAACCTGAATTGTCATGGTGCCACTGAGGTCCCCTTGAGCAAGGTATCGCTCTTCATGGCTGCCCACTGCTCACTAAGGTGATAGGTTAAATGCAGAGGACACATTTCATTGTGTACATGTTTGCTGTTCTGTGTGTACCACAATTACAAAATAATCACTTTCAAAATATTAATCAGTGTTGCCACATTGGCAAAAAAAAATTATTTCAAATGTACATAAATGTGCTTAAAAGTAAAAGATGAGTCATGGCTCTAATGTCCAATTATCATTTTTTATAAAAGGACTTGCTTAACCACTTACTTTCTTACTTAAGATAAATGTGACACTTGATTCACCAGTCTTATTTATTTAATAACTAATTAGTAACTATGAGGCTCGTTACACCAGAGTTGATCCCTATCTGTGCCGGAAGGACCAGGGGAGGGAACGTGATGAGGTAACCACCACCCGGAAGTGCGGGAGAGACAACGGCGAGAGCACACTATAGGATTGGCACTTACCAGGGAGCCCGTGGCTATGTGCGATACGACACGCAGACGCAGCCCCTAATACTCAGGGGAGAGAGAGTGAAAGTGATAATAAGCAGAAATCTCAGAAATGAAACAATTTCATTCAGGTAGAACCAAGTGGTTGTAAAATAAAAAGAAGTATTAGTTTTACAGTGTGGATTAAACACACATTCAATATTTGTTTCCATTACTACATTGCATCTGTATGAGCTGGATCAAAATGAGTTTACTATAATAAACTAATGTTTACATAAATTCAGAAGATAGACATATGCCAGTCACTGCTGCATATGTGTACTTTTCTGTGTATTTCCCCAAGTGAGGAACTTGATATGCACTTCTTAGTTTTGACCCATTTTATACACTCATAAGTAAAAAGCATTGGCTGATTTTGCATGTGGATTAGCAAAAAGTAAGATAATTGCGCAAAATGTCTGAAAATACTTTAATAATTTAGAAGTGCATGTCAAAGCTACTTGAACACAGGAACCAATTACATGTACATTGTTATTGTTCACCACTCATATTCTTTGTAATACACTGGAGAGCTGTAAATATTAAACGGTTTGGCTCTCATTAGGGACTGTAGTTTAGCTCAGCATCATCTATTTATGCTTTTATACCATGACTAACCTAATATCCCATGTTTTTCCCCAGATAGTTCACAGAACGACTGTTCCAAGCTCCCTAGCAGTTGACTGGATTGGGAAGAACCTATACTGGTGCGACATAGAAAGGAAGACCCTGGAAGTATCCAAATCCAATGGCCTCTACCCCACAATCCTGGTGAGCTCAGGTCTGAAGAACCCCACTGACCTGGCGCTAGATTCTCAGGCTGGGTAAGTACCCAGTCCGCTAATTTCTTAGTAACGTTGCTTTCTTAGCATCCATGTCTGAAAGTAGGTGGTCTTTGTTCAACCTCCTCAAAAAATGGGTGGGTCTGGAGAAATCTCAGCGATGTGAATGTTTTGTGCTCTTGTGTTCTTGAGGTTACTGTCAGTGTGCCAGGCTGCCAGGTATTGGACTTGTTATTGTCACACCATTGCGATGCTGTCTGCAGACTATGATGGTTGAGCCATATACAGGAACACAGACATGGGTTAAGAGGGAGCAGAGGAGTGGGCAAAGTGTACAGTGGTTATGGTCATAGTGGTGAAAGGGATCTATGTGGATCAGGGAGTCCAGTGTGTTGATACAGAGGGATGTGCTGATGCTGAAGTCACTGAAGTTGGTGATGACACTGACGGGGATTACTGGTCAGAGCAGCATGAAGATAGCATCCTCAGGTGATCTTTTTGGAGGCTGGTGGGGATCTAGTGGTTGCACTTGAGATGAATCAAAACCAGAACCTCTCGATGCATGATGAGGCTGTGTGATTTAATGTGTTCAGGCACCATATGAGTGGAGCATATGAGCATCTACACGTTTGTTTGTAGTCATGAAAGGAATTTGAGACCAAGAGATCAGACCAGTGATTTGGCCATTTATGAATCTTTCCATTTCTGGGCATATTTCCAGATTAATCTTTTCTACATAGCGCAATATCTGTATGGTTTCCTGCACCATACATGTGACTAAATAAGATTGACTTGCAAGTGAATTTCCAAGTGATGTGAGCTACTGATAAATCTTTTTATTAACATTTGATCAAGAAACAGCTATTATTTTTTAAGTGAACCAAGGCATGATGTGGAGTATTGCATGTTTTGAAATTATGTCATGCTGATTTCACATCATCTTTCCAGAAAAGCAGGACAATCATTGATGAAAAAAAGAATTGCACACTTTGTCACCTTGACTATCACCAGGTCTGCACAAAATGTTATTTCTATCTAGAAAACATGTGGCCAGTGGCCACCTAACCTTTGGACATGACAATTTCCATTACTATGACAAAATTATAGCAAAAAGAATGAACAGTGCCCCCTAATTTCAGTGGTGTGTTTTTCATTGCTTTCTCCTCTTGCAGGTATGTTTTCTGGATTGACTGCTGTGAAAATTCTCACATTGGACGCGTAGGCATGGATGGTGTCGGCCAGACGGTTATCATTGACAAAGAGATCTATAGCCCCACAGCACTCACCATCGACTACACAAACAAAAGGATCTACTGGGCTGATGACAACCACATCCTCTTCTCCAACATGGATGGCTCACACAGGCACAAGGGTAAAAATATAGCCCCCATTGTATATTTGACTTTGAATTCAATCCACCCAGGCTACGGATGAATGAATACAGCAACTGTGTGTCTGTTTGTTTTCCTGCTTTTATCTTTTTCCAAACTGAAAAAGTGTGAAAAGTCAGCTTCATTCCTATTCATAATTATTTATTTCCTCTGTCCCACCTCAGTTCCTCATGACCACATCCAGGGGGTGATGGGACTTACTCTGTTTGAGGACTTTGTTTACTGGACTGATGGGAAATCCAAGTCACTGCGTCGGGCACACAAGATATCTGGGGCGTATGGGGTGGAGCTGCTCAACTCCTGGCAGGCCATCGAGTCCATAACGGTTTATCACCCTCTGCGTCAGCCTGAAGGTAACAATCTTGTCCATACTTTTCAATATAAAGGGTTGAAGAGGAAACAGGGAAGTGAGTGTTACAATCTGTAACAGCTGCCCAGTCTGAACATGTATATGCGTACCTTCCTAATACTGCCTCAATAGTTAATCCAGTCCCCATCTTTTCTGATCATGCAACAGAACAAACAGAAGAAAAAAGAATCCATCAGTCCACTCGCACTAGTGGCAGCTGCTAGTGGCAAGGGGTCATCCAGCCAACTATGTGGTGGTGTGAAAAAGTGTTTGCCCCCTCTCTGATGTTAGTCACACTTAAATGTTTTCATTTAAATGTTTCGGATCCTAAATGTTTTAATCACAAAGGTTAAAGTGTCTTGGACCTAGTTTTAGTAGGCTAGTAGACATGAGGTAGTATCATCATGGTTAAGTGAAGGATTTTTATTATTATTGTGCAACAATACGATTGCCCCATAAACCTAATAACTGATTGGGCCACCCTTATGAGCAAAAACTGCAATCAAGCCTTTATGATAACTTGCAATGAGTCTTTTGCAGCGCTGTGGAGGAATTTTGGCCCCCTTACATTTGCAGAATTGTTGAAGTTCAGCCACATTGGAGGGTTTTCGGGCATGAACCACCTTTTTAAGGTCATGCCACAGCATCTCAATAGGATTCCCATCAGGACATTGACTAGGCCAGTCCAAAGTTTTCATACTGTTTTTCTTCAGCCAATCGAAGGTGGACTTGCTGGTGTTTTGGATCATTGTCCTTCTGCAGAACCCAAGTTCATTTGAGCTTGAGGTCATGAACAGATGGCCAGAAATTTTTCCTTCCGGATTTTTTGGTAGACAACAGAATTCATGGTTAATTTTATCACAGCAAGTCTTGCAGTTCCTGAAGCAGCAAAACAACCCCTGACCATAACACTACCACCACCATATTTTACTGTAGGAATGATATTTTTTTTATGAAATGTGGAGTTACTTTTACGCCAGAAACACACCTTCCAAATATTTTTCTTGGGGATCAACAAGATGTTTTCTGTGAAAATTGAGACAGACCTTAATGTTTTTTGTTTTTTTTTTTGCTCAGCAGGTTTTTGCCTTTCTTTTTTTGCCATTCAAAAGTCTCTTTTGTAAAAAACAAGTAAAACGATGCACACACGTACTGTATTAAACACAATCTGAGGTAACCTGGCATGAAAGAGGCATGGCACAATAGAGGTTACAAGAATGAACAGTTTCCTATCTATTAACACTGGTACATTACTATTGCAGTTACATGTAAATATTTTATGTAAAAATGGTACCAATGTTACACAAAAACCCAAACTAAGAGAAAGGGATAGAGGAAGAGAAAGAAAAGCCAGATACCAAGTTGCAGAGTGGCAGCTTGGCCCTCGATAAACAGGGAGAGGAAGCAAGACTCAGAAACTGGGGGGAGAACCCCACCTCCCAGGAGGAGGAAGTGAAGAGACTCAGCCCACAAGAGAAAATTATTTTATACATTTGACATTCCCAAAAAGTTCCCACAGACCAATCAGGATTTGTCCTTTTATGTCCCTGCCTTGTCTTTCTCGTCATGACACCTCAAGCCATTTGCTGGCTTTTGACACCACTTGTTTGGAAGATGTCGCAGCTTGACAAAGATACAGGCGGGGGACCTTCACGAAAGACAAAAGCACAAAATGCCAGGGACATGGCATTCCCATCTTACACTTTCTTATAGTGGAGTCATGAACACTGAGGCAAGTGAGGCCTGCAGTTCTTTGGATGTTGTTGTGGGGTCATTTGTGACTGTGTCATTTGTGTTGAGTTGTCGTTGCGCTCTTGGGGTAATTTTGGTCGGCCGGCCACTACTGTTCATGTCACTGTTCATGTCGCCATTTGTGTATAAGGGCTCTCAGTGTGGTTTGCTGGAGTCACAAAGCTTTAGAAATGGCTTGATTTCTCGTTCGTTCCTGAATCTCTTTGAATCTCTGCGTGATTCCAGCTTTTGAGGATCTTTCGTCTCTATCATTTTGTCAGACAGGTCTTATTTAAGTGATTTTTTGATTTTGAACTGGTCTGGCAGTAATCAGGCCTGGGAGTGGCTAGAGATATTGAACTCAGGTGAACTGAAGTTGTGTTTTGAGAAGGGGAAAATCACTTTGTCACAAAAGCCATATAGGTGTGTTGCTTTCACAATCAGAATACCTTTATTGTTTTTGTAACAAGTATAATGAAATTTTCTCCCTTAATAATAAAGTCACTCACTTAAAAACATTGAAATTTACTTATGTTATATTTTACTAATATTTATTTTGATGATCTGAAACATTTAAATGTGACTAACATCAGAGATGGAGCAAACACTTCACACCACTGTATATATTTCAATGTTTTAATGCAATTAAATTCGTTTTTCAGTTTTTATTTTTCTTAGTGTCATTAGGCACGTGTACAGTTGCACATAAAATTAATCTTAATCAATTCTTTCGGCTGTTTCAGAAAACGTAATAGTGTTAAGCATTGCAAGATCCAAAAAGGGGTTTCCAGGGAGTCATCATTGTAGATTCTTCCATATTTCTAGGACCAATAACATTATCGAGAGTGATAATGTAATGTAGGTTCTCCTAACATCAGTTTAAAAATTCCCTTTTTCTGTTTCCTATTTCTGTTAATGAAGCTTTTTGGCAATAAAACTGTGTCTTGGAATAACTATTTAACTATTACTGTTTTTAGACAACAGAGCATATGTAAGTTAGCTGTCTCATTAATTAGTCTTTTTTATCAGATGCCCCGTTTACTATATTGTTCCTATTTATGTGCTGTACACTGACTGCTAGTTACATAGATACACATTTGCTGTGTTTCTAGGCAACCGTGGCTCATTAATTACAGACAATTAATTCTATAAGAACACATACATACAGCAGCAACACATACATACATACATACATACATACAATACTAACATCCCATTCATTTCTTCCTTTAGTGCCCAAACACCAATGCCAGGTGGCCAACGCAGGCTGCAGTCATTTATGCTTGCTGTCTCCGGGCGGGGGCCACAAGTGTGCCTGCCCCACCAATTTCTACCTTGCCGCCGATAACAAAACCTGCCTGTCAAATTGCACCGCCAGTCAGGTCAGTCTCTTTTCCATTCACCCTGACACTGTTTAAAATGATTTTTCCCATCCCTTTTATAAGTAGCCTGGAGAATTGTGGTACAGGGGTGATATTTGTATAACCCTTTTTTGAAAAGTCTCTCCTTTAATTCCTTTTATTGCTACTCTGTACTTGTCTGAAAGGAAATAAAAGTGAATTAATAACCTGTGTGTACTCTTTGAATGCCCTGTCTAGTTTCGCTGCGGAACTGATGAATGCATTCCATTCTGGTGGAAGTGTGACACTGTGGACGACTGCGGAGACGGATCCGATGAGCCCGGCGATTGTCGTGAGTGTCTCATTCACGCTGGCATATTGCTTGATCCGGGGATGAAGAAATTGGGAGCAAAGAGGCTGGCTTCTGTCTTTTACCATGATGTCATCATATCCATTATTCACTTTTGAGCAGTGAATGGTCAAAAAAATGATATATTTAAAAGTACTTAGTACAGCACTTGATGCCACTGTTTCCTCTGAGCTCAGCAAGTCATGGTCACATGCAACCTAAATCAAATTGAAAATGAGAGGCTGTCACCGGCTGCTATTATTAAGCGAAACTGGCGGCATTCAGTAAAGGGCATGTCACATAACTCTCATTGCTGAACGTTCACAGCAATGATTGCACCTTGAGCTGATTCATCCATTTTATTTAAGTGAGCAGCATGCCAAATTTCACCTGTACCTCCAAAGTTCACTGCTAATCTCTGTTTTTGCAGCCGAATTCAAATGCCAGCCTGGGCGGTTCCAGTGTGGCACCGGCCTCTGTGCCCTGCCACCCTTTATCTGCGATGGAGAGAATGACTGCGGCGACAATTCTGATGAAGCCAACTGTGGTGAGGAAAAAAGAAACTGTGATTATGAAACACAAGCCCCACCCACGATAAAATGTCAGAGTGCAGCGTAAAGACTCCACCTAAATATTCTTTCTGACCTTTAATTCTTCATGCACAAAATGTCCAGTTTACTCATGCAATAACAGATAAACTCTATTTTTATTTATTTTGGTTACACAGCTATTTGATAGTTTATAACTTATGCCGGCCTGCCACGATCAATAACCACTTTTGAAGCATCAGAAAAGATTACAAAGCACTTTGTCATCCAGTGGCGGCAATCAGGATGTATTGGAGTCAAAACAAATTTTCCAGGCCCTGCAACGATTAGTGAAGTCAACTGCCTCTAATGCCAATAATAAAAACGTCGAGAAGCCTGACATCTTGTCAGATCCACTCTGCTGCCGTGGCATGCCGTTTTTTTTTTTTTTTATGAGCAGCTGCTTTGGCGAATCAATGTATTTATTTGCCCCCATGTTTAGATCGCTGCTGTTCTCCTCAGGGTTACATGTCAATAATACGTGTGAAGGAATGTCTTTTTTTTTTTAGCTTTTTTCTTTGTAATCCTTCGCCCACAGATACATACATCTGTCTGTCGGGGCAGTTTAAATGCACGCAGAAGCAGAAGTGCATCCCGCTGAACCTGCGCTGCAACGGCCAGGACGACTGCGGGGATGGCGAGGATGAGACCGACTGTCGTAAGAGAATCCCCATACATTCCTTTTATTATTACTCTTATTCACTTTTTAAAACCCTCATGGTGTTATGTAATGTAATTGTTCCAAGAAATTATAATTTTTCATTTTTGTTTATATATTCGTCATATACATGTGTGGTGGCAGGAAAAAGGCACAGACTGACATAGCTGTTTTTTAATGGAAAAACAGAAGACTGACAGAAACGGATAAGTAACACAGAAACAGCACAGACAAAATACGGGGATGACGGAGGACAGGCCAGGGCTGGCCACACACAGGGACGCGTTTAATAGACTGAACGACAGATCAGAACAAGCTGGGAAACCAGCAACTGATAAAAATGCGAAATCAAAGCTTCACTCTGCATGCCATGAGCACGGGGATGTGCGATAATGCTGCTTTTCACCAGGCCAATAGCACTGAATAATGAGATAATTCGTTGCAATTCAAAGGCAAAACGTCTCAGGGGCAACATTGTACGTTAGACAAAACAACAGCGATTTCAATAAAACGGCAGGCATTAACAGATTGGTCGCGATGACCAGCATGACAGAGACGGATTGTGGATAAAGTGACAGGTACAGCAGGTCAGACTGGAGACAGTATTTTGAAGACGGAGATGAAATCCTGATGTCTGTTGGGAGTTAGGATAGAGGATAGGGTGGCCAGATGACAGCGAGACTGGGATGATTACTAGGTCCATGGAAATGTTGAGTTTTTTTTAATCCATCACCTACGCTGTGTCCTGATATCACCAGATATCTGTTTTTTTTTTTCTAATTTACACTCACAACAGGTATGTTTATGCAAAAAAATAAAACTCTGGAATACAACTTGCTGTTTTACGAAACATCTTTCACACACACATCAGAACTGGGTCAGGACTTGTAGAAGATCCATATTCAATCTTTAGCACCAAAATTCTTCTTTATCAAAAGGTCTCAATGAATTACACTCCTGAAAAGGAACAGTTCAAAGAAACGATTTAATAGCCCAAAATGACCATGACATTAATGTTCATGATGAGGAAATATAAACTTCTGACCACAACTTCATAGGCAACTACTGAGTCTACACAATTAAATCTGAGTGTGGCAGGAGACTAGAAAGTTTTTAAATGGCACCCGATTCTGGAATAGGCACAATAATCATTGATTTTGAATGAAGGAATTAGAAGTAGACCAGATAAAGAGGATCTGAGGCTATGAGGGGGTTGGTGTGGACAAAGCAGGTTGCAGAGATAGGGCAGACTTGAGGCACTGAGAGGCTGGGTAAGCATGAACATTATAAGGTTACAGAGTGCGTATAGTGTACTGCATTAATAACATGGTTTTCCTGCATGATGAATATGAGGTTTAAGGGGTGTAAGCAAGATTACAGAATGAAGGCCATTTTCCTGAAATTGAAGGATGTTGCGACATGAACTGTCCCAAATACCCTTCTTTTTTAATATAATGCCTCGGGTGAATTTTAATAACCAACTGACACGTCTCAGGAAGCGGCCCCTTGCTCCTTCCAGGCTCGTCTCACTTGGCAGGTAGTTAGCAGAATCACGCCGCCACTGATTATGCATTCAGAGCACACATGCGTCGGAGACCGCAGCCATTTCCTGAGAGAGCCGGCATTAGTAGGTGTCATTGAACAGGAAAGTGAAGGAGAGAGGAGGGGTTGGGCTCTCTCCCCAGACGTACTTGTCACACTCGGCACATTACCTTTGACAAACACCTCCCGGTTGTCAACGTTGGGGATCTTGAGACCTGAAGACTTGCGTAGGCCATGGTTAATATGAGCTTTAATTAATCCATACAGAACCCCCCCCCCAGCTCTCTGAGATTTTAAACATTCAGTTGGGATCCACAACTGATCTACATACAACCTCTACTGGGGGCTCTGAGACCCCATTTGAACCATCAGGTAGGACGCCCTACCAGAAAGTTTTCATTCCCATTCACACTATGTTCAGCCCTCTGCATCCATTATTAGGCTCTTAAGAGTAATTAAGAGTAATTAAGGTTGACTAGTAATGAAAATGTTCTGGCAACAGCTCCTCCTGGACCAGGTTTGAGTAACACTGGTTTAGAAGTTGTGCTGTGAATAAGATGTTTTGAAATTTAATGGAAAGTCAATGGTAATCTCGATGGGAAAGAGGAAGGGATTTTAGAACCTTTCCTCTAAATCCCAGTTCAGGATAAGACAGATTTTGCCAGCGGCATTTTTAAATTGTCCGTGAAACAGGCGTGTTTTAGATTAATTGCATTCTTAATTTGGCAAACATTTGTGTTATTTAGAATATTGAACTGAACTTATGAATATTTATCATCAGAAGTTTTATGTGCAATTTGGTCAACTTTTGAGGTTATCAACCACTCTGAGCCTATTTTTATTTTTTTTTGTTATTTATTTACATTTTTTTGTTATTTATTTACATTTACGGCATTTATCAGACGCCCTTATCCAGAACGACTTACAATCAGTAGTTACAGGGACAGTCCCCCCCTGGAGACACCTATGGTTAAGTGGGTTACGTTAAGGTTTATTTATTTATTTATTTGTTGCATCCTAGATTTGAATGAATGAAATATTCTTATGGAAATCAAATGTAGCAACCCATGGAGGTTTGGGGTTAGAGTCACACTCAAAATTAAAATGGAAAACACACTACAGGCTGATCCAACTCCAACAGATGTAAAACAAGTCGAAATGAGAAAACAAGTCGAAGTGTGGCCTCCACGTGCCTGTATGACTTTCCTACAATGCCCAGGCATCCTCCAGATGACGTGGCCAATGGTCTCCTGATGTGCTGGCCTGTCTCCTGGTACGCTGACAGACACAGAAAACCTTCTGCTTTCCACAGCATTTATGTGCATACCTGGATGAGCTGCACTACCTGAGCCACTTGTGTGGGTTGTGCACTCCGTCTCATGCTGCCACTAGAGTGTCAGCACCACCAGTTTTTTTTAAAGTCACCAAAACATCAGCCAGAAAGCATAAGAAGTGAGAAGTAGTCTGTGGTCCCCACTTGCAGAACCACGCCTTTATTTGGGACGTCTTGCTAATTGCCTATAATTTCCACCTTTTGTCTATTTCATTTGCACAACAGCATTAGAAATTGATTGTCAATCAGAGTTGCTTCCTAAGTGGACAGTTTGATTTCACAGAAGTGTGATGACTTGGAGCTACATTGTGTTGAGGAGCAGTGAATATCCTTGCGGTCTCTTGTCTTTGTCCGGTCATATTGAATTTTATCATGTTCTGTGTGCTACTTTCGTCATGTTGCGAGATGACCCTCAAGCCCCGTTTATTTGAGTTAAATCCTTTGGTTTGTGGTTTGAGCGATTGCGTCCTTTTTCTCTGCCCTGACATTCCCCTGACAGAATGGATGCAGCGGACTCAGACCGAGGCCAGTTTAACATCTTGGCTCTGTTTTTCCCCGGAGGACATCGACAGCTTCACATCCTGTTTTTGTGTTCATGTTCCCTGGTGGGTTCACACGCTCACCACATCAATGGTCGGGCTGTGGATACCAATGGTATCCAGCAGGGTCCTGGTGCTCACCACGATCTACGATGGGGTGGAGGATGCCTGTCCCTGTGTTTTCTGGTAGGGTTGCACATGCTACACAAGGTCTGTCTGGGTGAGGACACCTGTAATGTCCAGCAGAGTACCGTAGCTCACCATTAGTGTGGTGGATGCCTGGTGGTGCCCAAGGCATGGAGGAGGTGTCGGTCCAGTGGGATTTTCAGGATAAGTGGAGTCTCAATGGACATCGATTGTTGGAATGGGTCATTGTTGGCCTTCGCCGCCCCGTCTCTTCTCACCTGTTTGCTGGCCCTCAATGTTCTTGAGGTGCACCGGGGTTGTGCCATTGGGGGGGCAGGGGGTGTTACTTTCACGGTCCGGACATTTCCCAGTACTCCTGCCTTGTCTTGTGTCCCTTGATTACCTTCATTGACTTCACCTCTTATTAGGAGTTTAAATGTTTCTTTGGTGTCTCTTGTCCTCGTCTGGTCATTGTGAATTTTATCATGTTCTGTTTGCTACTTTGTCATGTTATATGAGATCACTCAATCTCTGTTGACTTTGTATTAATATTATGAATAAATTCTTCACTGCATACCACAGTGTATCACAATTTCAGAACCTAGGTTGTAGTTTTGTTTTGACTATGAAGTATATGTATATTTCTGTCACAGGGTGGATCATTTACAATATATGCAGCTTATGCTATGTGTGTGGTTGTGTGTTTAAAAATCTCCCTCGTTTTCTTTTTTCGGACCGGACCTGATGAAATTGTTCTAGCGGAGAGCACATGTTCTGCAGACCAGTTCCAGTGTAAGACCACCATGCATTGCATCTCCAAACTCTGGGTTTGTGATGAAGACCCAGACTGCGCTGATGGCTCAGACGAGGCCAACTGTGGTGAGTTTCACTCTGGCTCCATATTTAAGAGGCAAAAGATGGTTCTGATGTAGAATCTCCCCCTTGATTGTCTCTCTCCCCCTCTGACTGAACTAATCAACAGCATCTCCTTTTCTTCTTTCCACTGCCCTGTAACAAGTTCTTGGATCTGAGGTTTAGCATTGCTGTCTGATCTAGTTTGTCAGGACCCCATCAGCGTGTTCCCCTGCTGTCTCGTCACGGCCATCAGTGGCGGCACTCAGACACACTTGTTCATGAAACGCAGCAGCAGATTGCTAGAAACGCCAAGGCCCTTTGAGTCGTGTTATTGATTCGAGGCTCAGTGGAAATTCAAAGGCCGGACCTAAAGGCCCCCAGCTACGCTCACACAAGTGACCATGGGGGGTTACCGCATGCTGTTATTTCACTCTCTGTATGAGAAGCTTTTAATGAATAGACTAATCCTCAGGCAAGATCAAAAGGTGAGTGTTTGAGGTGTTTCTTTTTGCCTGAGATGAGGTGCTTTCAGTCCAAAGACCCAAAATGGAGAAGCTTTTTGCCGAGAAATATTGATTAGCCCATGATTTGTTTCTCTGTTGGTATTTCTCTTTGTTGGCATTACTTCTTTGAAATATACACTGACCAAATCCATACATTCACACATACACACCGATAGTTATTTATTTAGAGCATCCCATCAGGGACCTCTAGCACCTTGATAAAACATAAACAGCATAAACAGAGTTATATACTGTAGCACTGTAAAATTCTGTGGCTGGGATTTTTGGCTTATTTTTGAAAAATTAACCATAAGCTGGTTACATACTTTGTTGAAGCACCTACAGCAACATTCAGTAGGACACTTATCACCATGGCACATCTTGACTTGATATATTTTCCTGCTAATCCTTGCAAAATCTTTAAATTCTAGCTCATGAGGGCATTTCTGTGCATCTCTGGATGTATGCTTGGGTTCATTTTCCTGTTGAAAGGTGATGTTTTGAACCACCAAATGAACACCATACCCACAGTGACACATGATGGTGGCGGTATCATGCTTTGGGGTTTAATTTTCTCCGAACGGCGATGGGGCTTTAATCAAAGTGAAGTGTAGCAGTGCTGTGTAGATTTGTTTAGGTCCATTATATTTATGTTTTTATATATAATGAACTTTACTTAACTTTACCAGATAATTTTTGGAACCCAGAGTTATAAGATAAGATGACTGAGAATCTTCACAGACACAGAGTTATAAGCATTTTCACTGAGGCTATTTATACAGAGCTGAGTGTGTATACAGTGTTTTTTTTTATACCCCTTTCTTTAATTCAGAAGGGTGTTATATATCTAAAGTTGCTTCAACATTACATAATTTATTTCATTCAACAACATTCATAATGGAGCACAGTATTAATAAATGAATAAATCTGTTTTATTCTGCAAACAGCTTGAAATTTTCTCTCTGTTCACTGTAATGTTCTTTTATAAAGAGAAGCTTAGTATAAATGTATTTCAATTAATTTGTGTCCACGTGGTAAACCTGTAAAAAGATAAACGCTTCATACAATCATTTTCTTATTTCTGGGTTAAAAATGCTTTATTCTCCTTGTTTGTTACTTAATTATATGAATAATCTCTCAAACAACGCAGCCGGCAATCCCATCTGTCAGACCAAAAGCATGCACTCCGCTGGTCATTTCATGAGAAAGAAGAAAAGAAAAAAAAAAACTCGATTAAGAAGATTGGCGAGATCTTGGTGTGCCATGTGTCACATAAGGCGAGAGACTTTTTATTTTTCCCCTCTTCATCTTCATGGAATATCGATACGTCTGTCTGTGCTGAAATGAAAATCCCCTCGCTGAGTGACATCAGAAAGGCTATCACCGGGGCACATGTCTAATTGAAATGTGTCCAGTGCTTAAAGTTCTCCAATTGATTTGCTATATGCAATTTTTTTTTTTTCTCCGTTAACAAGTCCTACTGTCTGTTTTTGTACCCGAGGTCATTCGGAAACCATTAAAGCAGTGCACAACGCACATACTATATATCTTTTCAGCATGGATTAAAAGATTCATCAGTATATAAACTTCTTATAATTTACTCTTAACTATACATAATGCCAGGGTTCAAAGGTCAAGACGCAAATTCAACAACGCGCTGACAGGACGGTGCAGCGGCCTTGGGAGTTTTAATGCATGCCTGATCATGCAGAACGGTCAAAAGCCTGTCTGCAAGTGGAGAAGCGCAGCAGGAATATTAACCGCATTTTTCATCGGAAATGAATGAATTTTGCGGAGGACGAGTGCAGTGAAAAATGAGTGGGCAACCCACAGCTCCTCATCTCTTTCATAAATAACAAAAAATACTCTTTTTTTTCAACGGTCACAGCTTTCAGTGTTTTTCATTCAGGATGAAAGATGGCGGCCTGTTTCATGGTGACCCATTACCTGCCCCCGTCTCTTCACACTGCCTTTCTGAACATGTTGAAAAGATTTTTTTTTCATTAGGCCTAGCAGCCACATACATTTTTTTTAATACAAAGTGATGCATTTTTGTTTGAAACTCTGCCTTTCATGGCGCTGAATTAAATGGGAATCTCGGCCACATATCCATGGTTAATCCGCAAGGTTGAAGGGTCAGTGTAGTCTAGTCGTTCTCCAGCATTACGGTTATTTCTGGGTAATGTTCAGAAACAGGGGCACACTTGTCACAGCGTGTTCCTGTTGACGATGATTTTAGTGTAGTGCCAGGCAGATGTCGGTTGTTTCAGCTAAGCAAGCAGTGTCCCCTCGTGTACGTGTGCGTTTTGAACTCGGTGTCAGACACGCGCCGGGAAGATCCTGAGGAAAGGATCATCGCATGTGGAAATGCGGCAGCGCATTAATATTCATGCATCCTTGTTTTCTCATCTGTATGTGTGTGTCGCTGATGATAAAAGATGAAAAGACCTGTGGACCCCATGAGTTCCGCTGTGAGAATAATAACTGCATCCCAGACCACTGGAGGTGCGACAGCCAGAACGACTGCGGCGACAACTCAGACGAGGAAAACTGCAGTGAGTCCACACCCCACAAAACATGCACCTGTCACTCACCTCATGCATGTCACTTGCCTCATAAAGTTAGTCACCTCCTCCATTTTACCTGTTGTTCTCTCACACGCTTCAAAAAAGTTCCCACAAACACAGCGAGCCGTAGCTTCTGACTAGTCCCTGAGCAGGAGACAAAAATCAATAATCATCTCTCAAGGCCTGCGGTATTTATGGTGTTATGTGCAGACAGTCCAGTTCTGGAGAACTTCAGATAAGTGTGTTCAAACAGGCGGGTGTACTGCCTGGGAGCCTGCCTCCACTCACCTGTGTTACAGCCGTGGACTGTGATTGGCATTATGGGACATTAACAGCAAACAATACCATTCACTGAGCTCAGACATTCACAATATACCCTGACCATGTGCATTTATTCTTGTAAAAAGGTCCTATTTACCTGTTATTGTTAGTTGTGGGGATTGTAAAGACCTGTTAGCTGATGAGAACAATAATTTAGATTTATGTTTATGGCATTTAGCCATATGCCCTTATCCAGAGCTACCTACAATCAGTAGTTACAGGGACAGTTCCAGAGACACAAGTGTCTTGTTCAGGGACACGATGGTAGTAAGTGGGGTTTTGAACCTGTGACTTTGTGGTCTTTTGGTTCATAGGCGAGCTTCTTACCCACGAAGCTACTACCACCCCATAAGCTCGCATTTGCAAATAATATAATAATGATAACAACAACTCTAACAGCATACTTTCTTTTTGTAAGTAATTGAAACAGCAGTCACAATATGAGCAGGTCCTCTATGAGAACCAAGGCTGATTTCTACTTAACAAGTCATGAGTCTGCAAGATGTGCTTCAGTTCCTCGAGAGTTTTTCCCCCCTCGAGACGGGTGCTAATTCAGCCTTTGCTGGCTAACATGACAGCCCTGTTACTAATCAGCTTTCAGACAGGGAAGTGGACCTGAAACAGGGGAGAGTTAGGAGCTGTCTGCTCTGGAGGGTCCTTTATTTATTCTCTTTGCGAAACATGCTGCACAATGAAAAGTACGAACAGTCGCAGCGTAAATTCAGCTCAGATTAAAAGAAAAGGTCAGCACGTTGAGCTGTCCACTAGTGGGAACGGTCAACAGATTCTACGTTCACAGCGTTAAAATTCTATTAAGATATGTATTTTTGACCCATGTAACAGGGGGCAGTACCTTGAGGAAGGGGATAGCTGGTTAGCATGCTTAATGTTTCATGTATAATATTCAAAAATTTGCACCCCGAACAAAAATCATTTTAGGGAAGTGAAACCAGCAAGGAGGAAATGTTATTTCACAAGTGCATAAGTGCAGTTTTAAATGTTTTGAACAAACTTTCATACACATAGCACCCTTAACTAATGCAAATGCAAGGTGAAAAATTGGTAGGAATTTTACTTGAAGATGGTCTTGCAAAGTGTGAAAACATATATTTGCATAATTATGCATGTTGTGCATTCAGTGTAGTTGAATGATTGTACTGGTTGTATGAAACTGGCATAACATGACCATGTGGGGGACATCGGGATTTTATTAGAAATGTACAACAGCGAACTTGTAAGAGTGGCAGCGAAGGATGATCTGGAGACATGGTGAGTTTCATCTCTCAGCTGTCCTGCTTTGCTGTTCTCAAATCAGAGCCGGTGACCTGCAACCATAAGGACTTTGCCTGCGCCAACGGGGACTGCATCTCTGCTCGCTTCCGCTGTGATGGGGACTACGACTGTGTTGATAACTCAGATGAGGTCAGCGTCTGTTCTTTTTATCCCTCCTAGGAACGAGGCACAGATTTTTCATCCACCCTTGGTCATATTCATTGATCCTATCCATTAGGTGTCCTAACCTTGATACTGAGGTAGTACTTTGGGGGTCATATTATAAATGTATTGTTATATAACTGTACAGATTTGCATCTTCTGACTTCATCAGTGGTCAGAAACTGACAACACAACATTTCTACTTGAGTAAAAGTACAAAAGTATTTGCCTCCAAATGTGCTTAAGTATCAAAAGGACAGGGATTTATTGTGCCTCCAATGTATTTTAATTTACTGGTTAAATAAATTTTCTTTTATACATTTTTGACATAAATTTTTTGTGCAATGCTGTTAATTACTCTGCCACTGACAGCTATAAAAATTATTATATCTTTACATTTAAAACATTTATCAGGCGCACTTATGCAGAACAACTTACAATCAGTAGTGACAGGGACAATCATCCTGGAGACACTCAGGGTGTCAGACTCAAGTGTCTTGCTCAGGAACTGTGGCTTCAGACACCTTCTGAAAGCCACAGTTCTTTGGAAGCTGAATCTGTGAAGTGAAAGTGAAGTGATTGTCATTGTGATACCCACAGCACACGATGTTCACAATGAAATATGTCCTCTGCTTTTAACCATCACCCTTGGTGTGCAGTAGGCAGCCATGACCGGTGCCCGGGGAGCAGTGTGTGGGGACGGTACTTTGCTAAGTGGCACTGGATCAGGATTCGAAACGGCAACCTTCTGATTACGGGGTGGCTTCCTTAACCACTATGCCACCACTGACTAAATGCTAGTATTGATATTTAGCCAATATTGAGAACTGTTGCAAGATCTGTGCTTTTTACGCAACAAAATGAAAAAAGAAGGCTTGAAATGAATAGATTTTTGAAAACTAACTGATAATCTGTCTGCATATTTGGTTTGGTGGAGCTGGGTACAAGCATAACTCTATTCCAATTGCATCACACTGTGCATGATAATAGAATTGCTTCTCCAGTATGAAAAGTTAGTCAGGTTGATCACTTTGATTGCTTTTTATCACTTTTATTGTTAGCACTTTTATCACATTTATTGCTAAAAAGCATGTGTTGCCAGAAGTATGATAATTATCGTATTTGTATGATAATTTTACCCTCTGTACGATCAACAATTTAAAAGATCCCGTAATGTACAATAATTTTACCCCTCATTTGAAGTTCCAAGTTATTTCATTAGCGCGACAGGGTGCATTTTTTATTGAGCGGACTTGTTTATGTTGGCTTGTTTATGTGCTGTCGTCTCACAGGCCTTTACAGCCAATCAAAGCACGATGTAACATACTGTACAATTACATCTGGCCCAGCAATATGAAGCACTGATAACACACAAACTACAAATCCCATAATGCAATGCTTCGGTTACCTTGCCGAACGGCGTTTGTTCTGTATTGCATTAAACATTATAACATGCACAGTCTATGATAATTTGTGTTAGCAGATTTTCTGATTAACGTCTGATAGTTAGTCGGTAAATTCTTGTAAGACAAAATCGTACAGGGCTGACGTAGGCATAAAAGGCACTTGAAACTGAATTGACATGTATGAAATGTTTCAACAAATGTAAATACTTTAGTAAAGTACAGATACAAAAAAAATTATTAAATACTGCAGCGAAATACATTTACTTCATTACTATCCACCACTGAGTGATTATCATTGTGGAACACTGCGGCACAGGACACAGTGCACACAACGAAATATGCCCTCTGCTTTTAACCCATCTCAGGCTCGGGATTCGAACCGACAATCTTACAATTATGGGTTCACTTCTTTACCCAATAGTCAACAACTGCCTTATGTGTAGCTATGAGTTAAATACAACAACAACAACATTTATTTCTTATATAGCCCATAATTACATACAGTATGTCTCGAAGGGCTTTTAATGGGCTATTTTTAATTTGCCGTTTAGTGTATTTTACGTTGGATTATATTTGAATTCATATACATTTGCTACTACATTGCATAGCATAGCAATGTAACAATCGATGACATCAGAGCTTTTTTCCAAAGAGCATCAGTGTTTACACTGATTCTTCAGCACTGTGGTGTGTGTGGTTGGTAGGTAATGGCTCCCCAGATACCTATCATTTTTAGTTTCAGTTTAACAGCAGCGCTGCTAACTGGGTCAAATACCTAATGCAGATGACCTTCACATACCGAATAGGATTACACTCCCTCAGTGACATGCACAGCGGGCCACGCTATTCCCTTTAGGTATGTTCTACCAGAAACTCATTTGGTGTCTTTTCAGTAGGATCTATGTCATGTTATTAAGAAAGCAGGGGAGTGGAGAACTGCTGGTAGTATAAAACAGTCTAGTTATGCGTTCTTAAAAGATTAGCTCACTTATAATCATCGATATGCCTGATGTCATTTGTCAAAATGTCATTTGGAGCAGATTTCTACATGCTTTTTGCAAAACAAAATATAAATGGCATTATAATTATTAGGCTGTGATTCGAATATCATATTTAATAAAGTATGCATTATTTTAGCAGTAATTTTCTTGCTAGAATTTCACCTCCCTTAAATAAAAGTTTATTTATTTAAACTGACCTTATTAAATGCAGTAATAATTATACAATGTAATTTTTTTTTTGGTTCAATTCAGTTATGGATAGTAATAGTGCTACACATTTAAAGGCATTGTTATCCAGAGACTACAATAACATGGAACAAAGAAATGGAATGGGTCTTGGCGATGTTCACAAGTCACAACGGGAAATGCAAAATGGATCACAATTGGATTGTGATCTGCTCCACTCCTCTCCCCTAACTTCAACAGAAAGACTGCGAGGCTCGCTGTGCCGAAGATCAGTTCCAGTGTCTCAACAATCTCTGCATCTCCCTCAAGTGGCTCTGCGATGGGCAGGAAGACTGCAAGACCGGAGAAGACGAGAAAAACTGCCAAGGGACAGGTAGAGCCGCAGCATCCCGTTTACAAACGTGAAGTTCCGTCATGGGGCTTTTTACTTTTAGACTGGCCTTCTGCAAAGTAGGCCACTGCCATTTCAAAAACTTTTCACTTCATCGAGGAACTGAACAGCTCTTGGCTGAATTATAAATAGCCGAATGTTTAAATATGAAGTTGCTTTACATTCGACATGGATTGAATGAAAAATCAGCCACTGCTCGGCTGTCAGTTTTTTAATGACAGTAGAGAGATGAGACCACAGAGAAGTCACACCATCGCTGATTTTTTTGCCAGTAGCCACCTTTTGTGCCTTGCCTTGAACTAGCATCGATGGGAGCTTTTTAGGATGCGGGATGGTAGCCATCACAGTTTTAATCGTTCTAGTGCCACTGCCAAAGCTGGCCATTTGCTGACCATTTTTTGCTAACCAGCAATCTGAGAAATGTATCCAATCATGCTGGTATTAATCCACATGCTAAAAACGTTATGGACGTGAGAGGAGGTGTATCCTGCAGCAGTGAAAGATTTTAGCCCTTAAAGCCCAGGCAGCATGGAGCAGTGCCAGTAACACAACACTGGCAAGGCTATGTAAGGATGCAGCTAATGTCATAAGTCATGCTGAGCTCCCACACCAAGTGAATTAGAGATATTCTGGTTGTAAAATGCATTGACGCATTGAAATAATGCAACAAAACCAGTGAGAAGCATGTTTTCTTAGTGTGACATTTCTAGGGTCGTGCACAGCCAAAGCTGAGGAGATGCCAAAAGCCTACAGTAGAAGCAGCCTTAGAACTTTAAGGGTTATTGTCCTACAGCAGAGACTACAAAAGAGGCAAACTGTGTAGGCAGCATGTTTTTCTACTGTGGTTTCTTTAACTTATGTTCACAAAAGCTGGATGAAATCATTTTATATTATTCATTTATGGGACAGAGAGGCCACTGTAAATCAATTGTTAACAGTATAGAATGAGTGTTGTTTCTTTTTATGTTTTTTTCTTTATGAATGTCTGTCTGTCTTTGGTTTAAAACTCGGTCTAAGTCCATCAGAATAAGTTACTTGGATCATTTTTAAATAAATAGCTCTCAATAATTTGTTTTACAATATGTATTTTAATTAGGGCTGTCAAATAACCTAATTGCTTTTATTAATTAACAACTATTTAAACAGAAATAAAAAAACATAATAATAATAGCAATAATAATACCAACTAACTAGTAATTCCATTTTCTTTACTGTCAGAGTAAATAAAAAAAGATCATTTGCAGATGAATTGGATTTAAAGAAATATCACTGAAATTACAATTCTTTTTACCCTACACATTGCTTAAAAGTTATTTTTAGGCTGAATACATTCCGCCTCTTATTCTGATACTGTATTGAAAATGTGTACACCCTGAGGTGATCTATAGATGTGGGTGGATCAGTAAAGTAAATGCTGCGTTTTGTATGATTCGGCATTTTTTTTCACCCCTCCGCTTTGTCCGCTTTGTAGTGGCCCCCTCCTGTTCGCTGAATGAATACGTGTGTGCCAGTGGAGGCTGCGTGTCGGCCAGCCTGCGATGTGATGGACATGACAACTGCCTGGATGGATCTGATGAGGTCAGCAACCTGCAAGGCTCCACCGGCACCTTTTCTTGAAACTTTCCGTGCCGCAGCAGAGAAATGTTTATTGTTCCACGAGTCAAATCTGTTGACTCTTGCATTCTCCCTGCATATCAAAATACCTACTGTACAGACAGCTGAAAGGCCACATGCAACAAACCAGACACAACAGTAAAGAGCTGTTACAGCTCCACAATACAGCTCCTGCACAGTTAAAGCTGCCAGATACACAAAACCTAAACACTAAATGACCAATAGTTTTATAGTTCAATATAGCACAAGAACATTTTGGGCCCTAGTTTGGGAGGGAAAACAATAATGATGTGCCAGCGCTATAAGTATGTGCATATGGAGCACAGGGTCTATGCACAATGTGAAGAGTGTTGCCAGATACCTGATTGTTTCATGCTACGCAATCGAACAAAAATGGGCCAAAGGATGCACAAAACCGCTGAAACTGTATGACATTCTATTTTAAAATACTGACACATTCTTAAATTCACACTATCCAATCTGGCAACACAGGTTGGAACCACGGTAATGCACCTTGGTGGATTATTGTTAAAGTGGTGAGTAGATTCTCTGTTGACAAAATGGTGCCGCTTGTGCCCAAAGTGGAGCAGAAAGCATTTGCGGTTGCAGCAGGATTCCACTAAAGCTCCTAAAGGTGCATCGGTTGGTGAGTGGTCCTTGTCCTCGTAAGGCTGAAAGCTGTCTCAGTCTTTTAAATCCTCCCTTACAGTAACAGTGCAATACACCAGACCGTTTTTTTGCAGCGTCATGATAGCAACATGGCTTATTTTAAAAATGAGAGTAGCCGGATTTATTCAGCTTCTTTTCAGCTGATTAAAGTTAAACGAACAATGTGAAGTAGGAAAGCAGCAGAATTATCTTTGTTCAGAAGAGGGCCTGTGATCTTCTCGCATTATATATTCTGGTGTGTTCGTGGTGTTGTTGGACCAGGCTCATGGAAGGTGTTTGATGTCTGTTTGTGGCGATGAGAACAGATGGATTGTGTGAAGGAGTGCCGGGAGGATGAGTTCCTGTGCAGGAACCATGCCCATTGCATCCCGAGAAGGTGGCGCTGCGACGGCATCTTCGACTGCGTGGACCACAGTGACGAGGAGAACTGCGAGCACGGTATTGTGCTACGATAATCTGCTCAGACAGTCACATTCTTTCTTTTGTTGCAGAAATACATTTCATATTTTGCTTTTCTGGAGCCGTTTTTTTTATGAATTCACATTTTTAAGGCTTATGTTGAAGGCTTATAAATGTCCCTTAAAACGTGGGGGAGGCCTTCAAACAATTTCTAAAAGATCATTTCGTACAACGATAATGTTTCAGCATAATTTGCCTGACATGAAAGTGCATTTGATGTTCTGACTGTGACCATGAAGAGATCCCCACGCTGGTGTGATTTCAGGTTCTTTCTTTTGCCGCCCTGACGAGTTCATTTGCAACAATACGCTGTGTAAGCTGCACGCATGGGTGTGCGATGGGGAGGACGACTGTGGAGACAACTCTGATGAAGATGCAGACATGTGTGGTAAAGGAAAAGGATTTGGCACCACTCATTTTTATGCTCCAGTAATTGTGTTTACGCTTTGAAAAAAATTATTCTATTCTGAGAAAGCAAGAGGGAGAATTGGCACCAAAAAGTCATTAAAGAAATTAAATGAATGCAATGACTGCCTATTGCCCTAGCAAAGGATTTCTCTCTCCTCACTTGAGGGTAAACGCTTCCCTCTGTGTCCAGCAAAACTGCCGTGCCCACCCACCAGGCCACACAGATGCAGGAACAGCCGGGTGTGTCTGAGGACCGACCAGGTCTGCAACAGAGTGGACGACTGTGGAGACAACTCTGATGAAGAGGAGTGTGGTGAGTCGAGAATGTCGTAATGGACACTATAATTAGTTTGGGTGTCTTCAGTGGACAGAGATGGTACGTTGGATGAATGGATGGATGGGGGCTGAAGTGGTTCAATTTTTTTTTCTCTCATGGGCCTGTCCTCCAGCAGCTCTGTGTGATGGATCTGTACACTCCTATCATAAATACAAATCATACCTTGACAACAGGGGGGTGTCACTGTTCACAGCCTCGTTGTGTTAAATGAGATTGCTCTGGCATTTTGGATTTCCCCGTTATTGGCCATCTAACAGTTCTCGTGACATAATAAGTGCTGTGGTCACACATTCTGACTATTAAAAGTCATTCTGCCACCAAAAGAATTTTAAGTCTGATATTCTGAGGTATAAATTACATAGTGTTGCTATAATAGTGCCAGTGGGGTGAGAATGGCTCTGAAATTTCTTCAGATTTGTGTTCCCTTGGCAACACAACATATGATAACCATGTGATTTTGCACAACAAAAAAAATTAAAACCATTTATTCTGGGTCATTGGAGAACAAAGATTCCTTTAATTTTAATAAATTTGTTGGGCATGCTGGTTTCACCCCTGCTGAGATAAAGTTAATGGCCTGCCTTGAGGGCTTTGACCTCAGACAGCTGGTGAGGGTGCTGCAGATGAGTGTCTGCAATGGTTCCGAGCACTTGGTCATGGGGACAATGGTAGCTTTTCGGCATCTGCTCGGAAGGTGCTCAAGGGTTTCCTTCTTCTGACACAGAGGACAAGTCTCACCTTGCGTCTTATTCTAAAACAACAGTATGCATTAGTTGTCATTTATCCATTGCAAATGGAAGTTGTAATGAAACACCTTCTGACGCTAATCTAGGACATGTTATTAAAAATATCATTGGATATTTTGGATCTTTCAACATCAGACACTCATCTTTCCCTATCACGGATCACCTCTTTTGATCCCAAGCCACCATGAGGCTTTCTCATCAGCCTCTGTTCTGTAATGGATGGATTCCTGTTCCCTTTCACTTGTGGTGCCCAGTGCTGAGGCACTGCCCTGCTAATCTTCTACCGTTAAGCACCTTGTTTTCCAGCCTGGTCTGTGGCAGTCCATGACAACACCGTCATACATCTTCCCTCTTCATATCAGAGGCGTCCTCTATAGCACGGTTGGCTCCAGCATGATGAAAACTGTGGGTGGTCTTGGTGATACGCTGGAGGAACTGGAGCTGCCTGCCCATGTCCAATGTCAGCTGCCAGTCTTGTGTGGTGTTAAGCAGCCCAGATGTTGTCTCTGGTGTCCTTGATGTTTTCACCCCGCTTTGATAAAGTTAATGGTCTGATTTGAGGGTTCTGACCTCCAGCAGCTGGTGAGGGTGCTGCAGAGGATTTCTGCAGTGTTCTTAAACAGTTTGTTGCACCAACAGTGGCAACCCTCTCCTGGTGCTTTTGGGCAGCAGCTCGAAGTGGGCTCAGAGTCTCCCTTCTTCTAACGCAGAGGACAAGCAGTTGTTTCAATCAAACTCCAGCAGTGCAGCTAATCAGTAATACAATATGGATGGAGACCATATGATGACATATAATGTACTAAACCACTATACCAATTAGATATATTTCTCTAATTATGTAAATCCTGAGGGAGCCTTTGAACTTAGACAAGCAAACAAGTCCCATGTAGCGCCAATTTGAAACAGTGTTAATAGTTGAGTCTTGTTTGGGCTTGTTTTGCCAGAAGTCTCGCCAGGACGGCCAAAGCCCTGTGGGAAGTCGGAATTCACCTGTAGCAACCGTCGCTGCATCCCTCTGCAGCTGCAGTGTGACCTGTTTGACGACTGCAGGGACGGCGGCTCAGATGAGCAGGACTGCAAGGCGTGTGAGTAGGATGGTGGACCTCTGCAGGGACGCTCAGATGCCATATTCGACCATTCTGACATTTTTTCCGTCCACACTCGGTGGCAATATCAGACTGCCTGACTGAGTTTTCTTCATCTTTCAGTTTGCTCGTAAATCTCTTTTCATCATTCATAAATCTTCCATTAGTTCTTAGCTTCCGCTCAGTGAGGAGCCTCAGAGAGGGGTATGGGCTTGCCGCTGAGATGGAGGACTGTGTTGTGTGCCAGGTGCCCAAGTTCTCTTTTTCCTTCCAGTTTCGAATGGGGATTTGTGTGGAAAGAGAATGAATCCATGTGGCGAGGACGCTGTGTGCAATCAGACAAACACAAATGCAATATGCCAGTGCAAACCTGGCTTTCAGAGGAACCAAAAGAGCAAACAGTGTAAAGGTACCAAACCAGAAAAAACAACACATTCCATCATGCAAAAGTTTATAAATTGTGTGTTCTGTTCACTCTACCATATGTTCAATTCATGATTTTTAACTATTTGTGTTAAAGATGTTTTTTTTATTCCCCTATCAGAGATAGATGAGTGTCTACAGTTTGGCTCTTGTTCTCATTATTGCACAAACACTAAAGGATCATACAAATGCACATGTGACCGTAATTTTAAAGAAATTGATGGGAGTTGCATAGTGAAAGGTAAGCTTCCATTTCTATTCTCTAATCACCATGAATTCACCAGTACATTTTTGACCATCCTATGCATAGAAGTGACATTCTAGAATAATTATTCGCCAGAACAGTGCAATCCATCCAAGATCATATTTAAACTGCACACTCTGTGAACAATTAGAGCATCAGCTTCAGTGTGTTAATCACAAAAGTCTTACATAGTCTTTCCTTGCCTTTAGGCAGTCAATATACATTTTTGTACCACACTTTATTTTTAGTGGCCCCATTGATTATTATTTATCTGTCAGCTTTCTGATTATGGGTGTATTTTTTCTGAAATAGCTTTGAAAGCTTATAAACCATTGACAAGGGGGCCCTCAGGATAAAGTGTTATGATTTTGGAAATAATGCCGCTATTATGCCATTTATATGTAGACTGATCATCCACAACATTAGAACCACTCAGAGGTGATGCAAATAACAGCGATAATATGGTTTCTCTGGCGCCTGTCAGTTATGTCAGACCTTTTTGATCAAATTTTAATACTAAATGACTGAGAGTCAGAGCATCTCTAAAACTGCAGGGCTATTACTCACTACCAAAAGGGCCATGAGCACCTACGGCTTGCAAAAGCATGTCGGGATGACTAAATTGGGCCTAATGTTGATCATGACAGATGGGTGTCAAAACACTGCACAGTTTACTGTTTAGAGAGTTGTTCCGCTGCAGACCAGCCGGAGTGACCATGCTGACCCCTGTCCACCACTAAAAGCTGCAATTGAAATGTGAATGTCAAAACTGTATATTCATGAATGGGCATTGGTTACCAGGGGAAGAGATGGCAACTGAAGGAAATGAGAAAAAAGTAAAACTAATGAAGGCAGTTTGCTGCTCTGGACAATGCAAATTGAGGACTTATTGGGTCCTGCATTGTCCATACAACTTGACCACAGCACCAAAGAGCCAGATTTGTTGGTATGGCAGTCAGAGTGCATATTCTGCTAACTCTTTGTTTCCGATGACCATGCAAGTTCAAGTTTTTCAAGTTCAACTTCAAGTTGAGCTTTATTGTCATTTCACCTACACACATGTTAGACAGTACATCGTGAAACGAAACAACGAAATCAGGGGCTGCATGAAGCATTTAAACAATTAAACACATACTGACATAAAGGGCAACATTAGGTTTTAGGGTGTAATGTTGTGGTTGATTTTGTGTATAAATGGCATTTTTATCTCTAAAGTAAGGAACTGCTTTTCATTTGTTAATGGGAACTATTTTCAAACTGATGCTAGGCACTATGCTATGCAGTAAGGTTTACTGTCAAAGGTGTTAACATCAATAAAACAAGAAAGAACTGCTGTTAGTAATCTGTATCTCGAAAAAAGGAGTTAACTATCATTTTTGTTGGTGTGCAATTAATTTCTGTCACACAGAACACAAACTTTAGTGGTGGCTTTTCAGTTTAAAATGGGACGAGCCCATAATGATGACTGACAGCTGTCACTTATGCCACTCCTTGATTCTTGGTTATTTAAACCCATGGCCATGAATATGGGACATGCGCAAACATCATTAAACAAAAAAAGTATTCTTTTATCTGGTTATTTATTTCAACCCAGATGATGCCTTTGACCTTACACTAGCAAACAGTTTGAAAATCTTCACACCATTGTCTTTTGGTCTGAATGTATATGTCAGGTTTCTGTAAAGCTTTGTCCTTCTAGAATGTATATGTTATATATTTATAAATGTCTTAATAAATCAATACATTACAATATGCTATACTAATATTTTAATGTGTGAATGATTAATTTGTCTAGAGAAGTTGATTTGCAATTGCAATTGTTAAACTGTTGTCTTAAACCCTAAATGGAATTTAGCCACTTCTCATTTTTTTTGCATATTAATAACTCAACGGCAGGACCAGAAGATCGAGTGCTCTACATAGCTAATGACACTGAAATCCGAAGTTTTGTGTATCCATTTAACCAGAGCCATGGACACAAACTACTAGTCCGCATCGAGGACAATGCCCGCATCATTGGGATGGATACTCTGTTACACCAACAAAAGTTTATCTGGGCTACCCAGTTTAATCCGGGTGGACTTTTTTACAAAGAAATCTCTGACAGAAGTCAAACTAAAACTAATGTGGGGATCATAGTAAGTATGCACACGCGCACGGTGGACACTGGTGCTGTGTGGCTGAGTTGAACCTGTGGTTGCTTCTGACTTTCATTTTCCTCGCACAAATGTTTACGGGTGAGCCTTTAAAACTCAACGCCAGCGCTTATTATCTAAAGCGCCACCGTGGCGTTTAGGAGCTATGAATTGTCAGTATACAATTACAGCTCTGAACCTGACAAGATTAAATTCATAACTCACTCGGGCGTTCCCTCTTATTTATGCCAGTGAGGCAAGGGGAAGCATTAGCAAGGTGCCACGTCCTCCCAATTATCATACAGATTGTTCTAGAGGAGCCTCTCAGTAAAACACATTTCCATCATTATTTCTCGAACAGCGATAGTGCGAAGAGAGGAGAGGCGTCCCGACTCAAAACAAATGAGGCATTTTCCTCAGTGCCAGCGGTACACTCTCAGTCAGCCCGCGAGTGAGACTAAGGGAAACTAAGAGGAAATTGCCATTTTATTCAGCAGCCGTGCTTAACGGCATATTAGTTTTGTGCTACTTCAGGCTCTACTGTACAGAAGTTTTTCAATCATTTGCAACTTAATTTCCGGAGTACCTGCTCCCAAAGTGACATGCTAATTCTGAACAGATAGATTTTCATTGTCTCCATAGAAGGCAGTGATGTTTGCGCACAGCTAATAAACCACCATTATGACCCCTTCTTTGCATTTTTTCTAATAAAAGCAAGAAAGGCGTAGTGCGTGGCACTGCACATCGTTTTTCTTCATTCTTCGCCTTATTGCGTTCTGTATGGTCACAACATCATGTTGTGAATCATTGCTTCTGAATGATCAATCACAGATTTTAATATTTAATTACATGTGCCATGTTCACTATTTCCAATATTTCATGCCATAGAGGGTCCCGCATGTGCATTATGACTTCATGCCCTTCAAGTCAAGGCACAGTCAGCTAAAGCTTGACCACATGTTCAATAACAGCATTTAGTGGCCACACTTGTAGGACTTTTATTTTGAGTACCTCAAATTCTTACATTCAGCTATTTAAATATTTTTTTAAATATTAACCCTTTTCACCTCCCTGGCATTCTCTTGCAGTGCTCGGACTTCCGTAGACCCAGGGATGTGTCGGCAGATTGGGTAACAGGAAATATATACTGGACGGATCATTCAAGGATGCATTGGTTCAGTTATTACACAGCGCACTGGACCAGGCTGAGATATTCAATTAATGTGGGGCAAATGAAGGGACCGAACTGCACTCGCCTCGTCACTGACATCGCAGGAGAACCGTACGCCATCGCTGTAAACCCAGTTCGAGGGTAAGGGAGTAGCAGGAATTTGTGACACTATAGTTATGCGGATAAAACTGTGCATGTGATTTTATAAAGAGTCACTGTGTGACCGTGAGCCATATTTACTCTGTAAGTCTTTGTGAATGAGAGTGTGTGTTCAGGATAAACAGGTAATTATGTTTTAGATGTGTGTGTGTGTGTGTGTGTGTGTGTGTGTGTGTGTGTGTGTGTGTGTGTGTGTGTATATATATATATATATATATATTCATCAACTGACCTTTTAATTAGATGAGACTTCAGAACACTGGATAAGATGTACAATTTTATTAATTTTATTAATATGAACTTTAATTGAAGCATTCTGATGCTCCACACTGTTATTTATTAATTCGGGGAAAATACTGCTTGGTTGAATGACATTTATTGAACATGTGGCATGTTTCCAGGATGATGTATTGGACAGTGATTGGGGACCACTCACACATTGAGGAATCTGCAATGGATGGGTCCATGCGCAGGGTCCTTGTGGATAAAAATCTCAGGAGACCCACCGGTATTTATGGTTTTGCAACTACAGCCTTAGGATGCAGGCACACCATGTATGCATGCTTGCGCATTGTTCATATCTCATTAATCAAGCTTTGGACTGTAGTGAATTCACGGTTTAGGATTGGAACACTGCATCTGATGTTCATCTGTGCATAAGACCACCTATTTGTCCTGGGGCAGAATCCTGATTGTAAACTTGTTTATTTATATGCTTCATTATAAGCTATTCATTCTTGTCCACAGAACAGGAAATTCATCCGTCAGCTCAACCGATTTTTTTTATCCTTAAACAAGGCTTACATCAGAACGAGATTGATAGCAACTGAGTCACTCCACCTTTTAAAATTAAAACAAATATTATTCCAGACTCAGTTGGATGCCATAAAAGATTATGGTTCAGAATCAGTCAAAAGCAGAACCAGAAAAAAAGAATGTGTTACAGGCAGGGGGCCACTGCAGGACACTGCTGCATTTATAGTAGCTCACAGATTGACGTTTATCATGTAACCAATGTATGGTATAATGCATTGGTGCTTTTTCTCCAGTGTTATCACGTGTATTTTGCATTCCTCAGTATTTACTCACTTTAACTTTAACTTTACAAACTTATGTCCAATGTAATAAGTTGATCAGTAATTGAATTAGTCATTAGTTTTTTCTTTAAAGAAAAAACAGAAATGAAACATTGTTGTCAACTAAATATTTTCAATTAACCAAACATGAATGATTAAGCCAAAAATATTGTGTTGGGCTAGCAAGTTTAAGTACATAATGTTATAATGTCAGGAAAAATAAGGATGTTGAAAGAAACTGAACAAAATCTGTATGCATTCATTGACATATTTTTACATGGTTATGGCCAAAAATTGTACACTAACAGAAATTCCTCTTTCAATGTTTATGACCCTTCAGGGTAAAAGGTGTACAAAAGGCAAATTAAAATGGAGCCAAGATGTTGGAAAAAACTTCCATATGGAAGTGAACAGAAATGAAGTAAAGAAGTAGATGGAGAATGAACATTCTTAATTGGCTTGCACAGATACAGTGGTCCAACTGTACCTGTTTGGTCAATGTAAAGCATTTGAACTTTATGTAAATCCAAAATCTATCGGCTATTGAACTTCAGTTGAGCCAATTAAAAACATTGGATGGACCTTTATTGACTTGTGCACATTGCATACAGAAAATGTGAAAAGTCTCTCCTTCCTCCTTCTTCAGGACTGGCCATTGATTACTTCAATCAGCGACTGTACTGGGCTGATCCAGAGCTTTCAGCCATAGGAAGTGTGAGGTTTGATGGGTCAGATCCACAGGAAGCCATAGGTGCCAAACATGGTAAGAAGAAGCTTCCTGTATTTACAGCATCATTTTATTCCTGTGGCATTATACTGAATACTTGTGGCAGTATGTTGTAACAATGGTTGCTTGACCCTCAGGGATCTCCAATCCATATCAAATTGATATATTTGAGGATTTTATCTATGGAACTGGACTGAAAAATGAGGTTTTTAAGATACACAAGTACGGCAAACAGCATATGGAGTATCTGAGTTTGGGTGTTGAGAAAGCCACAAATGTGATGGTTTCGCATCGTTACAGGCAGCAAGAGGGTAAGTAGCCATGCCACTGCAACAAATATGGTCTACAAACTTCAAAAGCATGAGTCATGTGAATAATAGTCTGTTTTTGTGGCATAGAATTATGGATACCAGACCGATATAAGTTTGCAGAGTGGATTACGATGATGCACTATACCTGTGTTTAACCCTGTTAGACCCAAATATAGAAATAAAAGACACATAATAAGCTAATATGATGCATGAGCTGCACTGTGGCATGGTGGTTAGCGATGTGACCTTACACCTCCAAGGTTGTAAATTTGAATCCATGCGCTACATGCCTTTACTCCAGTTCTTCGGGTTTCCATCTAGGTTTAGGCATGCACACTAGATGAATTTGAGACTGTAAACTAACCCTAGATAAGAATGTGTGAGTGAATGGTGTGTGTGTGTGTGCACACCACCGCAGTCACAACCATGAGTATCATGACTTCCCAATTACTACCACACATTCTAAGAGTAATAAACAAAAGTGCCCAATCATGTCCATAGCCACCATGGCAATATACACATATCATCCAATGGCACTGTGAAGTGAACCAATGAAATGTAAGGTATGAGTTATTGGGAAAGCAATTTTACCACAGAAAAGCATGATTTAAAAAAGTCGTGGCTGGGTGGGTAGTTAGTTTTGAGGAAAGCAGGAAGTGACACCCAGAAAGCAGTTCTATGGTGTCTGTCTAATTCTGCAATTTTTAGAATATAATTGGTGAATGAGATCACAAAGTCTTAGTCACTTGGAATTTTGAAACAAGTACAAACAAATAAAAAATTCATGGCTACTCTGTGAGATAATTGTTACTAAAAAGCTTTCCACACACTTGTTCCCTCTCCAGCAGGTTCATCTGCACAGAATTTATTTATTTATTTTTTACTTGACACATGGTCTTAAAAGCACAACGCTTACGGCCCACAAAACGGGGTAAAAAAAGCAAGACCAAGCACAGTTAAATGCCCATGTGACATGTCTGTAAATAGAAAACCAATTTAAAATACAACTCTTGACAGAGGCGGCCCATTACCCAGAATTCATGAGCAGTGTAAACTTCTGCTTCAAGATACTGTTTTGACTCTTGGTTAAACTTAATGTAATGTTAGCAAAGGCTCCAATGTGATACATATGCTGCCTTAAGTATTTGTGTTTCTGAGCCATCATACTCTACGCTTTGGCTTCAGAAGAGCCCTTCATGATGTTTGTAACCTCTGTAGTGCTAATGGCCCCGGAGCTCTGAGAAATCATTCTTTTTTCGGGGTGTCTTGCAGCACGGCAGCCAAGTCTGTCCCTGTTGACTTATTAAGTCAGAGATCTAGTCCAGAGGAGGAACTTGTGCACTGCCAGCAGAAGTAAGGAATAAGGTTTGATATCTTCAGCAAAACCCTGACAATGCCCTTTTCACTTTCTTTAAAAATCCGAGGCAGCTTTGATTCCATTGTCTCCCAAAATACTTTGCATTCCACTGTAATTCTACCTTTTGCGTTTGTTAAACGTTGTCTCGAGTATACTGCTGGGAGACCTTTGGAACAATAATGTGGACCACAGCAAAGCTGTTACTCGGAAATTCCAGTCAGTTGTGTTTCAAAGATGAGAAACATTAAAAGAGCAACACAGCATCCAATTGGTGATAATTATAGGACCGTGCAGTGCTTTCTCACCCCTATTCTGTAATGAGGCTGCAGTACATGTGGTAACAGCGTTAATATCAGCCCTAAGGTGCTATACTTGACAGACTGTAATGCGGAGGTAATGAGTTTTAAATGAAACATTTTCCATTTCTTTTTAATTTCATGTGTATATCACACCTTACAGTGCCATAATGCAGCTAAAAACGCTCTTCTATTGTAAACTGGTGTTTTTTTGTGTGTCTAATGTTTTGGCATGTGTACGCACCTATTAGCTCTCAACATTATGGCTGACATTAAAATACAATAACATGTTCATTCGTTTACATGGGAGGCAAGTACCACTAGAGGGATCCCAAGTACCTCAGTTTGAGAACCAATTTTTAGCTTTTTAAATATTACAGACATTATAATTATTATGGCACCACAGTTAGTGTAAAAAAGTACATTTGCACTTTTACTGTTCATTTGTACTCTGATTGCTTACATTTTTTTCAGATAATATTTTATTGTTTATAGCTGCTTTGTATATTTTTGTTTCATGTTTCATGTTGCTGGCAAACTGACAGAAAAATGTCGCTAGCATCTGGTACAAATTACTACCTCATATCAAATCAAATAAACTAACTTTATTGGACAAGAGTACTCCTGGGGGTGGCAGTCATACTATAAATCAAATTTCTGGTTATGAGCCATTTACATGAAGCTGCTTAGCAGCACCAACAGCTGATCATAGAAGGAACTATTTGAGAACTGTGATGAACTGTGTATCATGTATCTTTTGTGTTTATCATGTAGATGAATATGTAGTGAAAGCTTTCAAAATTTTACTCAGCCTTTGAGGATCCATGAGCACCTGTATCAGATCTAGTTTATAAAAAAGAGCTCCTAGTTGCTGTGAACTAGGAATACTTCTCAAATGAAGTCACTGAGAATGATGTCTTCTCATGTTCGTTTGAATGCTCATTATTTGGAAGCTAGGATGTGTGTTCTTGTTTCATGCGAGAATGCTTAATTTGAACAGAATTCCTGAAGCCAATGCTGTAGTTTATACCTGACCCTATGAAAGGGCAGATAATGTGATGCTGGTCTGCTAACAGCTGCCATCTGGGTGTGGTTCTCTCTGACTCCAGTGTTGGTCAACCCCTGCCTGAAGATGAGCTGTGACTTCATGTGCCTGTTGAACCCATCTGGTGCCAGCTGCACTTGTCCTGAGGGCAAGACTCTCATCAATGGCTCCTGCACTGACCCCAGCACTTCAGGTAGGGCTCCTACACCCAGCAGAGCCCCAGCCCTCAGTTAGACAAGAGCCCAGGTCAAGGTGCCTTCTGGTCCACCGTAGTAGCACTGCAACGCTCCTTTTCTTATTAAAGTATTCAAAGTGAAATCCCATTTCAGAAATTCTCTACAACTCTTGTCTTGAAGCATTGCCCAGGATGAAATTCCAGCAGTCTCATTTATCATTGTAATTCTAATTCAACGGTCAAGTGGTCTGGAGGATATGAATAATTGTGTATACACAACATTTATTATACCATAGGTTCCCCTTTCTACCGCCAAAATAACCCTGACCTGTCTGTGACTACACAGCCCCATACACAGCAGTCAGAACCTGCATTAACGTTTTCAGCTATTTGAGCTACACTAGCCACCAATGCCCCTGTCATCTGATCACCAGTTTTTCTTCCTTACACCACTTCTGGTAGGTCCTGAACACTGCAAATCAATCACATCCCACAGGAGCTGCAGTTTTGGAGATGCTATGATCCAGCTGTCTAGTCATCACAGTTTGGCTCTCGTCAGAGTCACTCAAATCCATACACTTGCCCATTTCTCACTGCTATCAACTTCAAGTACAAAACGTTAGCTTGCTGGCCAATGTATTCCACCCACTGGCAGTTGCAACTGTAACAAGATAATTAATGATGTTCACATCAGTACATACTGAGCTGGTTTTCTTGTACTTGCCTGTAATAGAGACTTTACTTTATTTTAGACTAGATTTAATATGATATTTTTGCTTGTGATTTTGTTAACCTTGTAAAAGTGAAAGATAATACCACATTTGACTTTATATTCATGGATGTTGTATTGTTTGGGGTGGTTGGTGAGATAGATGAATATGAACTTGAGTCTTGTGTTGTGTTGAAGGGGAGCTCTGCCGGCCAGCCTGTGAGAATGGAGGACGCTGTATTGCTAATGAGAAGGGGGGCTGGCGCTGCTACTGCTGGCCGGATTTCTCCGGAGAACGATGTGAAGTGAACCACTGCACCGACTACTGCCTAAACGGAGGCACTTGCACCGGTTCGCCTCTAGGTAGGTGAACCCTTCATCTGGAGTTTTGTCTTTGGGCTTAGCAGGGGCGAATCTGACAACTTTGCTGGACAGAGAGGAGATTCAGATTATGTACATTTCGGTGACATTTTCAGACGGACTGGTCTAGTCACCTCAATGAGAGGTCAAAAGTCATCCACTGCCTTCCGCACTGATTCGGTGCGATTGATCATGGCGTGTGCTTCTGAGCTTTCAATTAAGATTGACAGCGACACGGCAATGGAGAGAAGCTTCGCTCACATCTATAATCAGGCAAATGACAAGCTACACTGAGCTCACAGGGAAGCAATTAGCTACAGAATTGCAGCAGTGGTCCACAGGCATGAAGTCTCCATTTAGGTTGTTACAGGAGCTGCCTGCTTTTTGGACTCTTATGTGTTAAAAGTTTTGTGAACTGGATGAGACATGATAAGCTGTGAAAACATGTGGTTGTGTAGAAAATTAGATTTTCTGTTTCCGTATTTTTCACAATGTCAGTCAGATTGAGCTGGGATGGTAGTAGCATAGTGGGTAACACACACGCCTATGAAACTACTCAGAGTCATAGGTTCAAACCCCACAGTGTCTCTGAGCAAGACACTTAACCCTGAGTGTCTCCAGAGGGACTGTCCCTGTGACTACTGATTATAAGTCACTCTGGTAAAGGGCATCTGCTAAATTCTAAATAGGTAAATATAAAATGAATACTATAGGAATTGGTTATATATAACTAAAATGAACTAGAATTGCTGGTGAAAGAAGCTTCTGTTCTTTTGCACTTTCCCATGTATCATATTTTGGTACTGGTACTGCTCTGAAATCAAGGCTTTAAGGGGTCTGACAAAAAAAAAAACTTTTTTTTCTGATAAAACAATTTAAATTAAACTGAAATTATAAACACATTTCACAACCATAGTCAGGTGCAAAACTGTTAAAGTGAATGAAGGAGAAAAAAAGCTCTTGCCCAATTAGGTATTATTGATTATCAAGATTTGTGCAGAAATATTTGGCATTGATAAATCCAATGACTCTTCCACCCTGCTCTGTTACTGCCCCTCTTTTATAATTTTTTCATAAATGGCATTTATTAATATAATTTTGTTTTTTCTCCAGGACGCCCAACGTGTCGCTGCACTCTGGGCTTCACTGGGGCCAACTGTGAGCGGAGGGTGTGTGACAACTACTGTCTGAACGGTGGCACGTGTGACATCAGCCTCGGGAACCAACCCATGTGCCGCTGTATGGCAGAGTACACTGGGGAACGCTGCCTCTACCGTAAGATATGTTGATCTTAGCTGCTAGCCACTCATCTACGATGCCTCACATGAAGGAAGCCAGAGTTGAGTTTGCGTGTTCTCTGGATTGTCTGGTTTCTTCCCACAGCTCAAGGACATGCTGCTTTTTGCTTAATTACCACTGGTCCCTGTGGTTGTGTGTGGTTAGCCTGGTAATGACCCAGTAGTCGATCCAGCTTCTCTGCATCCGCGACCTGAATAAATGGGGTTGGGAAATTGTACTTTAGACAAAGCTTCACAATCAAGCTGTGACGCGCGACATTACAAGAACAGTAGTCGTAACACCCGCCAAATGACATTTGGCCGCACTTCAGCACTGTCACACTTGCCTTCAAAGTGTTTTCTCCAGTCTGTGCAACGTGCAAATAAAAAAACAATCGTTCTCTCTCTCTCTCTTTCTCTTTCTCTCTATCCTTCCAGCCAAAAGGCCAGTGCCTAGCTACAAAAAAACATTTGAATTGGTCTAGCTCACAGTGAGCTCTAAATGGCACAATAACAACCTTGAGGTGTTTCTGCGCTCCGCTGATAAAATGTTTCCATGCATAAAGTCTTTCTTATTATAATTTGTTGGAAAACAATTTTATCTGGGCAATATTAATGCATGTATGCAGTTGTGTACCCAAGGGGCCGTGTTTTCATCTCCCTGCTGGCAGACATTTGATGCAGATAATTAAATCTCTGTAAAATTCCAATTAAACTGCCAGATTTTCCTCCCAAATCCATTCCAAAATCCTCATTAATTTTTTTTTTTCCCCTCTTCCTTGGACAGATATATGTCATCATTACTGCATTAACTCCAAAGCCTGCACACTGTCCAGCACTGGCCATGTTGAGTGTGTGTGTCCCGCCCGATACGAGGGCCACAAATGTGACATTGACAAGTGCCTGCGGTGCCACGGAGCGCCGTGTACGATCGACAGCGATTCCGGAGACGTGTCCTGCAAGTAAGAACTTTCTAGCTCTACTCAATCAAGGGAGCTGCACTGCAGCAGTCATGTCTATTTTTGAGTTTCTATGCTAACATCGAGTACTCGTTTTAATCCAGCCAAAGTTCGAGTTGTCGGTGAAGAGGCGACAGCAGATAAGGGAAGAGGGAAAGTTTGCAAGAAGTAACACACTCTAACACAACTGTCGCTCTCAAAACAATGTTTTGCTTGATTGTTCTAGTTTAAGGGGTGAGGGGTTAAGGGTTAAGGTTCAGAATGTAATTTTGTTCCAACCAGCAGAAAATGCTTTTTGCCTAAATTCTTCTGCTAAGAGGTTTTTTAAAACCAACGTTCAGATTGGAAGTGCCAGTATTCACTTTCTGAACCTGAACAAGTCAGGTTCTAAAATCAGCCCATTTTAATATTTTCATTTTAAAGTGCTCTCTGTTTGTTCTGTGAAAAATATTCTCTGGCAGATGCTCTTTCGTACTGCGTAGTTGAATTCATTTTCATTAGAAAGATCTAGCAAGTTACTTTGTGACCCACCTCCAGTGTTCAGTATGAATGAGCTGTTGACAACTTCAGTTGAAACCAGAGTTTTGTCCAAAATTTAAGAGACTGAGTGATCTTTTGTTACTAAAGCTGGATTTCCATATGTTGTGAAAGCCATTTTGATTAAATACATATGTATTTTTAAATACATATGCCCTTTAACTGCACTCTATAAGCTACTCTATAAGCAATCTATAACTGCACTCTATAAGCCTTATCATGTTACCAAAATGTGTTTGCACTTCAAAGGTGGTAGTAGCCTAGTGGGTAACACACTCGCCTGTGAACCAGAAGACCCGGGTTCAAACCCCACTTTCTACCATTGTGTCCCTGAGCAAGACACTTAACCTTAAGTTGCTCCAGGGAGACTGTCCCCTGTAAATACTGATTGTAAGTCGCTCTGGAAAAGGGCGTCTGATAAATGCTGTAAATGTAAATGTAAATTTTGATCAAATTAAGTCAGTTGTTATTACACGTTATACACAATTTCAAATCGGGCAAATATTTGGTTACCTAGGATCTAGTCAACTGATAAATGGGTGTCTAAATATATAGAACAGCAGATAATCTGTAATTGTACATGTTTCAAATTCAACTATAAAGTGTCCAGAGAGTGCAGATGTAGAAGAGTCAGTCTTTCCTGTAGACGAGGGTTCTTCAACTCTGGACCTCGAATCAAAATGCAGACCTTGTCTTCAGGCCTGCAATAAGTATGCTTAATATGGATTGATTCTGATTGGCCCTAGAGGATTCTCATCTGGTTCGCAATGGCAATAGAAGGTTGGAAAAATCTCCAGCACCTGGTTCTTGAGGGCAATAAGTTTATTGTCCTCCTTGAAAAATGTCTTCTGCTGCCCTTCCTCCTCCAGCTGTACGACTGGCAGAATCGCATCCAGCTGTCAGCTCTGTGATGGTTACTGTTACAACGGTGGCACCTGTCACCTGGATCCAGATACCAACCTGCCTTTCTGCCAGTAAGTAATGCGCTTAATGGCTAATCAGCCAAAAAAAAAAATCCCATTTCTTTATTGACGCCAATTTCCTGTCAATTACCCGGCACAGGCCTCTTTTTATACGGCTTGTAATTTTGACCATCAGTTTGAAACTGTGCTGTGGTGCTTAGTGCTGATAGCAGTGTTAGCGCAATGCGTTTCTCCTGAGTGGGTGCAAATTTGTCACAGCGGGGAGCACTCCGGTGCACTCTCTGATAGACGGAGGTAGACAGAGACAGGCTGTGCCATGCAGTACTTTCTGTCGTGGATGAAAATAGCAGCTCTGAAAAATGAGCTGTCTGCATGTCTCCTGTGACAGCCTTGAAAAATAAATATGAGTTCATTGTTGCGTTAGGGCCTTGGTACAGTAAGCATGTTCTGGTTTCCGATAGAAACTTAATTGGGGTCCTGGCCCGGTTGTAAAGTCAGGAGCACGAAGCAAATGCATTTAATTATGTTATTATATATTTTATCCACTGATTATGTAATTCCACAATTTCACCTATGATTTCACCATTAAAAGCTGTGCTTGTCTGTAAAACAGTTTTATCATTACACCATATATATGGTGTAAACCATATATATTGCAAAGTTGGTGTATGGTCCATGACCTAGTTCTTTTTTTTTTGTTTATTCAATTGAAACTTTTAAAAATACTTTTTGAGTTACTACGCAGATTACACAACACACACACACACACACACACAACACACACACACACACACACACACACAAATGTAGTATAGTGTAAGATAAATTGTGTCACTGTATCAGAAATGTTGATTATAGTGGTCCAAAAACTCTTTAAAACCTCTTCATACCTTTAGCAACATTTTTTGCGAAATGTGTGACACCACCGAGGGTACGGAATCAATTTCTATGCAAATGATCTCATCTGCCTTTCTTTAGGGTTAACAGATCTTGATAATGTGCTTCATTCACTTGCTTTGAGCCTCAGTGAATATATCAGATGATGAATTTGTCTGTGTCAAGAAATCATAATGTTTGACCTTGTCTGGTCTCACGCTAAGATATTATAAATAACACTGGGCACGCATAGCCAGAACCAATTCATCTCATCATGTACGACAGACTTAGGGTATCTTAAAGGAACTTTATCAGCACATGCGTCTTCCTCACAAGATCATCCACAAGTGGAGAACGCCGGCTGCAAAGGGGTCAGGATAAAGGCCAATCTCAGAGACTGTCACATTAAGGCACAATAAGATTCATTACATTCAAGTACACAGTGTTCCGTCAGATCAGGCTCCTGTTCTTAGGAAATGTATCAGTATATACAAAAGTTTCTACGGTAACATCATTGCCCATGTCAAGAAGATAAAGAAAAATGGCGATATAACAACATGATTGAGAGCCTCATATTGTCACGTTCAGAACATTTCCAGGTTCTCCAGTTCCCCGTGTTTTTCATTTGTTTTGTATTTGCTTTGTCTCGTGATCCCCTGAGATTTGTTTTCATCTGTGATTAATAGAAATGTGTCCCTGCTGTGTCGCGTCCTTGTTCCATCATTCGTCATTTTTACTTTTGTTTGGTGTGTTCTTGCTCAGTGTCTGTGTGAGAGCTCGCGTGCAAAGTTTAATTTATTAAATCCCTATGTGTGAGTTTGTAAGTATTTGCATCCTTTGTCTTTCCCACCACGCATCCCTGACAAATATTTACACGTGGTGTTTGTTTCTCTTAAGGAATTGAATGTATTGTTGTAGATAATATTTGAATTGATGCTTTTCAACTCAATTCAGAAGTGATACTGAATTACAATGCAATTATGGTATTAAAATAATATGATCGGCAGAAACACTATAATAATCCATTTAAGCATAATGCTTATACGCTGTATGCATTAAGAATAAAATACCTTGCTCTAGACAGATTTGCAACATCATCAAAATGCAAAGGTCCCCTGATAAAAGAAAGGACATTTGAGTGTAACCGTAGAGACCATTTTTGTTCAATGAAAGGAGGATACATAACAGGACCTAGATGTGGAGACACACAAATTTCTGTGATAAATTTTGAGAGAAAAAATTCAATGACTTCTTAGGAATGACACAATCTTAGGAAAGGAGTTACAACAAAAGGAGAGACAAAAAATAACCTAAATGTTTCAACTAGGTTCCAAGCAAATTACCAAAGCACGTTGAATGGTGATATATCAATATAGATATAACACAGTATTCTGCTGACACTCTGTGCGCGGTATCAATGTTTTCATACCATGATATATTCCTGACCTCGAAAATAAAATGGTTAAATGGTTATTATATGGTTGCTGCAATACCTTCAGTTCAAGAACACTTGTTATAGTACTACTGAAAAACAAGCGAGAGAAAGAGAGGTGTGTAATAGTGCATTTACATTTACAGCATTTGGCAGGCGCTTTTATCCCGAGTGACTTACAGTACACGAGTACTTTAAAACGTCCATCATAGCAATCCCTCATTTGTGTCACGACTACGGACTTACGGGGGAAGGAAGCGCAGAGGTTTGACATGCTGGGAACGGGGTTTTATTAATACAAACAATAAAGAAATACAAATAAACAGCGGCGCGGTGGCCGAAAACGATTTAACTTAAATAACGAACTGAAACAAACCCGTAGGCGTGTGGCGATTGCCAGAACTCAAAACACTCATAACAAAACCAGGTCAAGTTCGTGCAGAGTCCACGAAAATGCCAGCAACCCCGAACGGGCGGAAACTTCCGGCATTTATGGGGCGTCAGGATTGGGTTCCGGTGTGGAGCCCAGCTGCAGGCAATCCTGACAGAGCCCCCCCTCCAAGGGCTACGTCCTCGGAGCCCCAACAGTACCATCAGTGGAGGCGGCGGGGCGGACGGGGCAACCACAGGGCTCCTGCCCTGCTGTATCCTCCCCTTGGAGGACCCGGTCCCTCGGGCTGGCTCCCCGGCGTGGTCAGGCGTGGCGGCCCCGGTCCCTCGGGCTGGCTCCCCGGCGTGGTCAGGCGTGGCGGCCCCGGTCCCTCGGCTGGCTCCCCGGCGTGGTCAGGCGTGGCGGCCCCGGGCCCTCGGGCTGGCTCCCCGGCGTGGTCAGGCGTGGCGGCCCCGGGCCCTCGGGCTGGCTCCCCGGCGTGGTCAGGCGTGGCGGCCCCGGGCCCTCGGGCTGGCTCCCCGGCGTGGTCAGGCGTGGCGGCCCCGGGCCCTCGGCTGGCTCCCCGGCGTGGTCAGGCGTGGCGGCCCCGGACCCTCGGCCTGGCTCCCCGGCGTGGTCCCGCTTGGCGGCCCCGGACCCTCGGCCTGGCTCCCCGGCGTGGTCCCGCTTGGCGGCCCCGGACCCTCGGCCTGGCTCCCCGCGTGGTCCCGCTTGGCGGCCCCGGACCCTCGGCCTGGCTCCCCGGCGTGGTCCCGCATGGCGGCCCCGGACCCTCGGCCTGGCTCCCCGGCGTGGTCCCGCATGGCGGC